>NW_027182358.1:313285-626571 GCF_040938575.1 Ambystoma mexicanum
GGAGTTGGATATCACACCTCAAGCTATAGGAAGGGTCTCATGATTGGAATGGGAAGGAGTTTGATATCACATCTCATGCCATAGTATGGGTCTCAGGTTTGGTAGAAGCATTGGGATATCACATCTCATGCTATCGGAAGGGTATCAGTATTGGATTTGGAAGAAGTTGGATATCCCATCTCATGCTATAGGAAGGGTCTCAGGTTGGAATGGGAAGGAGTTGGATATCACATTTCATGTTATAGGAAGGGTCTCAGGATTGGAATGGGAAGGACTTGGATATCATATCTCATGCTATAGGACGGGTCTCAGGTTTGTTATTAGAATCATTGAGATATCATATTGCATGCTGTAGGAAGGGTCTAAGGATTGGAATGGGAAGGACTTGGATATCACATCTCATGCTATAGATAGGCTCTTAGGTTTGGAAAGGGAAGGAGTTGAATATCACATTTCATGTTAGAGGAAGGATCTCAGGTTTGGTATTAGAAGCATTGAGATATCACATCTCATGCTATGGGAAGGGTCTCAGGATTGGAATGGGAAGTAGTTGGATATCACATCTCATGCCATAGGAAGGGTCTCAGGTTTGGTATAAGCATTGAGATATCACATCTCATGCTATAGGACGGGTCTCAGGATTGGAATGGAAGGAGTTGGATATCACATCTCATGTTATAGGAAGGATCTCAGGTTTGGTATTAGAAGCATTGAGACATCACATCTCATGCTATAGGAAGGGTCTCAGGGTTGGAATGGGAAGGAGTTGGATATCACATCTCATCCAATAGGAAGGGTCTCAGGTTTGGAATGGGAAGGAATTGGATATCACATCTCATGTTATAGGAAGGATCTCAGGTTTGGTATTAGAAGCATTGAGATATCACATCTCATGCTATAGGAAGGGTCTCAGGATTGGAATGTGAAGGATTTGGATATCACATCTCATGCTAAAGGAAGGGTCTCAGGTTTGGTAGAAGCATTGAGATATCACGTCTCTGCTATCGGAAGGGTCTCAGGATTGGATTTGGAAGGAGTTGGATATCCCTTCTCATGCTATAGGAAGGGTCTCAGGATTTGAATGGCAAGGAGTTGGATATCACATCTCATGCCATAGGAAGGGTCTCAGGTTTGGTATAAGCATTGAGATATCACATCTCTGCTATCGGAAGGGTCTCAGGATTGGAATGGGAAGGAGTTGGATATTCCCATCTCATGTTATAGGAAGGGTCTCAGGTTTGGTATTAGAAGCATTGAGATATCACATCTCATGCTATAGGAAGGGTCTCAGGATTGGAATGGGAAGGACTTGGATATCACATCTCATGCTATAGGGAGGGTCTCAAGTTTGATATTAGAAGCTTTGAGATATCACATCTCATGATATCGGAAGGGTCTCAGGATTGGAATGGGAAGGAGTTGGATATCACATCTCATGATAAAGGAAGGGTCTAAGGTTTGGAAGGGGAAGGATTTGGATATCACATCTCATGTTATATTACGGGTCTCAGGTTTGGTATTAGAAGCATTGAGATATCAAGTCTCAGAGTATAGGAAGGGTCTCAGAATTGCAATGGGAAGGAGTTGGATATCACATCTCAAGCTATAGGAAGGGTCTCAGGATTGGAATGGGAAGGACTTGGATATCACATCTCATGCTATAGGAAGGCTCTCAGGTTTGGAAGGGGAAATAGTTGGATATCACATTTCATGTTAGAGGTAGGATCTCAGGTTTGGTATTAGAGGATTTGAGATATCACATCTCATGCTATCAGAAGGGTCTCAGGAATGGAATGGGAAGGAGTTGGATATCACATCTCATGCTAAAGGGAGGGTCTCAGGTTTGGAAGGGGAAGGATTTGGATATCACATCTCATGTTATAGGAAGGATCTCAGGTTTGGTATTAGAAGCATTGAGATATCACATCTCATGCTATCGGAAGGATCTCAGGTTTGGTATTAGAAGCATTGAGATATCACATCTCATGCTATCAGAAGGGTCTCAGGATTGGAATGGGAAGGAGTTGGATATCACATCTCATGCTAAAGGGAGGGTCTCAGGTTTGGAAGGGGAAGGATTTGGATATCACATCTCATGTTATCGGAAGGATCTCACGTTTGGTATTAGAAGTATTGAGATATCATATCTCATGCTATATGAAGGGTCTCAGGATTGGAATGGGAAAGAGTTGGATATCACATCTCATGCTTTAGGGAGTGTCTCAGGATTGGAATGGGAAGTGTTAAGACGGATTTCTGAACTCTGTCCTGGTGGTGCAGAGGTTCAGAAGGCCAACCTAATTACTTGGAACAGGGTAACCTCTGGACAAGCCAGACCAATCAAGGTAGCGATCGCGGCGGTCAAGACTAGGTCTCAAGAGGGGTGAGGGTGACTGAAAGCTCGCAATGAGCACACAAAGCAAGAGCGCTTACAAACTACTCCAAACAGTTGTTTATATCAAAAATAGATACACATTTATTATAAGGCCTTGAAACTAATAACCACAGTAAAAGCAGCAATATACAACGATATTAAACCAACACATACACTATCCACCCAATATATATACAGAATACTCAGTTTCACAGCATTAGCAGCACGAAATATGTTATCCACCTGCAGGGGAAGGAAAACAGGCAGTGCGAACCAATGCGTGTGATATGTCCGCCTTCTGAGGCCCCTAACTAGATGGTAGTCCAATCCCTACGAAGAGTGGAGCCTAGCGCTCAAAAGTACCTGCACACGCCGGTGCCAATGGGCAGAAGGTGAAGCTCTTCGGAGGACGTTGGACAGCTCTGTAGGGCGCCCTAATGAAGGAGAACACGGTCCGCGACTCTAGCGCAGCCTCCACTGTGAGGCAGAAGCAGGGCGCGAGTACGGACAAGGGGTGCTGTATTCACAGCGGGGAAAAGCAAAGGGCACTGCAGGAGGGCGACCAGATCCTAGCTAATCTACTCACCGGTCCCCGAAGCAAGCAGGCCCGAGCTTCTCCTCGATAGATGCAGCTTCTGGCAGGTTCTGAAGAGCAGGGAACGTCTCGTCGTCGTGCAGAGTAAAAAGACGTCCCGATCGAAGAAACAAGCACAGTTTTGTCGCCACGGCAGGGCAACGGAGCGGCCGGGTGTAGTCAAGCCAAACGAGCACCGCTCACCTCTAGCTTAGGACTGCTAAGCAAACGAAGCGTGTGAGCATGCCCCGGACTCAGAATACCACCCAACCTGTCGGCGATTACAGAGCAGGCCTCCTTAGTAAGCTGGTCAGTCAACTGGATGGCCCAGAGACACTTCCGAAGGCTTACAGCAGGAGTTGATGAAGGTGCCGGGAATAGCTGGTCCTGCTATTCCAATAGGTCGAAGCGCCAGTACAGGCCTTCTTGTTCGATCTTAGGTGGAAAGGGCTTCACCGGACGACAGCAATGAGGAGCAGAAGTTCTTCAGGGGGTCACCAGTGATTCCTCGGTCCAGCCTCGTGTTCGCAGGATACTTGGCTCCTGTATCCCTGGGTTCGTAAGAACTCAGGAGATCGACATGGCAGTGGTGTTTCCAGCTCCCTCTTATCCACGGTTCCCTTCGCGCCAAAACGGAGGGGAGCCAATGGGAGATCCGCTCATCAACACACATACCATACGTGGACCAATCACGGACCACGGGGGTCCCAGGCATTCACACCACCCTAGACTCTCTGGCACCCAGGATGTGTATTGGGACCAGACAGCCCAGCCCACATCCTGGGGGCACTCAAACGACATGTAGAAGCCCGCGAAAGCAACCGTGTTTCGCGGGAAACTACATGCCCAAATAAGGAAGGCCCCGGGTCGCCTGACCCGGGGGAAGGTAAAGGGAGCAAGACGGACAGTGGACGAGACAAAGGAGCCTCGTGGTCCGGCCATTTTGGGTAGCCGGGCCACCCTTTTGTGTTTGCGGCAAAAAGGTGCTCAGAACGGCAAAAGGAGCTCAAAATAAACCAAATGATCGCTGCCACCAGCCCAGTCCCTGAATGACTTGCACCGATCCAAAAACCATCCTACAAGAGTGTCTAGGGTCTGTAGAAGGCTAGAGACCCAAGAGAGCTGTAATTTAGCTTACAGTGCCCTCTTGTGTCGTGTTGCACTAAAATGGCGACACGATAAAAGAAACTACGGGAAACAGCGTTCCCCGGTACTGACTGTCTTAAGGGCATGTCAGTTTCCCCGTAAGAAAGGAGCGAAAGCCCAGAGGAGTACAGCAGAAGGCTGCACTTCTCTGGCAAAGTCAAGAAAACAGGTTGAAAACAATAGCAAAAAGTTTAGGGGTTGCCACATGGAAGGAAAGTTCCCTACAATAACGAAATCTTTCCTAACACTCGCCCCTCCCAGACTATGGACAGGGGGAACTAATCCACCCCTGGATGAGTCTCTTGTTCAGGTCGGTAAAACATTCTGGACAACCCATCAGCATTGCTATGTTGGACACCTGGCCTATGCTCAATAGTGAAGTCGAAGCCTTGTAGACTTATGGACCACCTAAGCAACTTTGGATTCTCCCCCTTCATGTTCATTAGCCACTTTAACGGCTTATGGTCAGTCTGCACAGTGAAGTGGGTCCCATAGAGGTAGGGCCGCAGCTTCCTTAGGGCCCACACAACAGAGAAACATTCTTTCTCTACCGTGGACCATCTGAGCTCTCTGTCCTTAAGCTGGCGACTAATAAAACCGATAGGGTGTTCCTTACCCTTCTCATCTACTTGTGATAGTACAGCTCCTATCCCAGTGTCAGAGGCATCCGTCTGCACGATAAAAGGTCTTTGATAATCAGGGGCCCTGAGCACAGGGGCCTGGCACAAGGAGTCTTTCAAGCCATTGAAGGCCTTCTCACACTCGTCAGTCCAAGTTACCTTCTTGGGTTTCTTCGGAGTTGTGAGGGCAGTCAGAGGAGCAGCTATGGTGCCATAGTCTGCCACAAAATTGCGGTAATAACCCGTGAGTCCTAAGAAGGCTCTCACTTGGGTTTGCGTAGTGGGGGTAGGCCAGTCTTGTACCGCTGGTACCTTACTGGATAGAGGCTGTCTCCTCCCTCCACCTACTTCATGTCCAAGGCAAACCACTGAGCCTTGTCCATTTTGGTGAGGGGCCACTCGGACACCCTCAAAAGAGCTTTCTGAAGGACTGCTTTGGAACAGGTCAGGGAGAGGTTCAGACTCCTCTTCCTCAACGTCTGAAGCCAATAGCAGTGCTGCGATTTCGCCGCTTGGGACGAAAGCCTTCAGCCTATTCACGTGAAACACTTTTAGAGCCTGTCCAGGCCTTCCAAGGTCCACTGAATAGCTAACCTCACCCAGGGGCTCCACCACTGGGTAAGGGCCTGACCATTTGTCCTGTAAAGCTCGAGGCCTTATGGGATTCACGATCAGGACTTGCTGGCCATGTGTAAAGTTGATGAGGGAAGCTTTCTGGTCGTACCAATGTTTCACCAGCGCTTGCCCTGCCTTCAATTTAGCACTAGCCAAGCCCATCAGAAGTACCATCCGTTTTCTGAGCCCTAGCACATAATCAACTACATTGGTAGTAACAGGGGGAGTGGGCATCTCCCATCCCTCCTTGACAATGGCTAAGGGTCCCCGTACGGGATGACCGAACAGAAGTTCGAAGGGGCTGAAGCCAACACCCTCCTGTGGTACCTCTCGGTAGGCAAACAGTAAGCATGAAACAAGAAGATCCCATTCTCTTCTCTGAGGCTCCTCCAGAGCCCCAATCATGCTCGTTAACGTCCTGTTGAAACGCCCCCCCAGACCATCGGTCTGGGGGCGGTATGCAGAAGAGAACCTGTAGGTGACCCCACATTCTTTCCACATAGCCTGCCTATACTTCGACATAAAGTTGCTGCCATGATCCGACACAACTTCTTTAGGGAAGCCAACCCTAGTGAACATGCCGAGTAAAGCTTCTGCAACTGGCTTGGCAGTTACAGTTGTAAATGGGACGGCCTCAGGATACCTGGTTGCATGGTCGACCAGCACCAGGATAACCCTATTGCCTGAGGATGTTTGCGGGTCAAGGGGACCAACCATGTCAATCCCTACCCTTTCAAATGGTACCCCCACAACTGGGAGCGGTACCAACGGAGCTTGGATTGTCGCACCAACCTTACCAGACAACTGGCAGGCGGCACAACTCCTGCAGTGACTTTCTACTTGCTCCCCCATCTTGGGCCAGTAGAAGTGCATGGATAACCTTTGCTTGGTCCTCCTCATACCAAGGTGACCAGCAAGGGGAACGACATGCGCCAACTGCAGGAGGAAGGGTCTAACAGAAAGGGGAACCACCAACCTCCTATGGTCTCCTTCTGTAGACTCTGTGGGCTCACTGTACAGGAGTCCACCTTCCCAATAAATCCGATGCTTCCCAGGAGGTTCACCCTCAAGCTGGGAGCAGGCCTGTCTCCTTAGGCCTTCCAGAGATGGGCACTCACGTTGGCCCTTACTGAAGTCGTCCCTATCAGGACCTCCTTCAACTAACAAGTCTTTTAGTTCAGGATGGTCGTTGGGGTCGAACACTTCAGGCATCGCCACCTCCTCGTCAGGCTCGGGCGATTGACCAACTCCCTCCACCGCAGTGGTAGGCGAGCTCGGGGGAATATTCTCTTTCCCCCGTCGGGACTTGTTGACTCCTTTCGCCTTGGGTTTCCCCTTCGGCTGGGGCGGCGTATTGGTCTTGGCCAATGCTGCCCGTGCTTGAGACCGTGTGTAGGGTCTTTCGGCAGTGTCTCCTACGAGCCCTAGAGCTCTGAGATCATTGCCCAACAAGACCTTTCCCGGGACGTTTCTCTGAATGCTCACTGGAATCCTAACTGCTGTACCATTTAAAGTTAGATTAACAGGGATCACGGGAAACATACGGAGGGGGCCGTCAGCCAACTTAGTGGGCATCAGAGTAGCTCTGGCAACTTCCTCTGAGTCTACCAAGGTAGAATCCACTACAGTTCGACTGCACCCACTATCCCTAAGAGCTGGAGTATCCACTCCATTGATCAGCACACTGTCTTTAAAGTAGTGCTTGGTATTATCTGGAATCCTAGCATACGCCTCTGCGACTTTAGGCTCCCAGGAACCCAGGGACACTAAAACTACCTCAGCCTCTATTCCGCTGGGAAATGAGTCTGAGGAGAAGGATGCTCCTGTAATCTCTTCTTCCTCGTAGGAGGAGAAGGCCAGATTAGCGGAGTGGACCCCCAAAGGTCTAACCTTACAACGGGGATCCCCCTTCACATGGTCAGTTGCTCCACAAGAAAAACAAGCCCCATTGGGTCTGTTTACGTAGGGAGGCTTATTATAACCAGAGTTCTGTTTCGGAGGCGAACCTCCACTACCCTGTGAGTTCTCGGATGGCTTACCCTTATTTTTCTTTTTGTGGCCCTTATGGGAAGAAGATTTAGCAGATTCCCCACCCTCCATATCTTTGGACTTTTTCCCTTCCTCCTGCTTACCAGGATGAGTTTTGTCCTTATGGGACACTCGATGTGACACCCATAAGTCTGCTGCAATGGCCAGCTTCTTAGGATCTATCTCCTTCGAATCGGCCAAATGCTGCTTAAGCTCCGGGGAAGAAGAAGCAAAAATGTGTTCCAGCATGACCAGATTGATCATGCCTTCGAAGGTAGAAACCTTATAACCTTCAACCCAGCCAGTCAAGTTTTTCAGGGACTCAGCTACATACGACACCCAAGTACCACCTTCCTTTTTCTTATACTCTCTAAACCTTTTCAAATATTGGGTCGGAGTCTTCCCAAACTTTAAAATGAGAGTCTGCTTCAACATTGCAAAATCAGCGCGTTCAGCCTTCGACATTTCCATAATGGCACTGCAACCAGAATGGGGCAGTCTGCTGAGTAACCATGCAATCTTATCCGCATTATCAACCTCTTGAACCTCGCATGCATACTCAAACGCATTCAACCAGTCCATAATGTCATTTCGTTCCTCATACACACTGAGCAGATCTTTTGGAAACCGTGGATGAGAGGAAGCCCCAGAACCATGTCCAGGACCCTTGGACCCATTTGCGAACTGAAGCTTGGCCAGTTCCAACTGGTGATCCCTGTCTTTTTGTTTTTCTGCCTGGTCGATTTTCAGTTTGGCTATGCTGAATTCAAGCTCCTGCTGCCTAAACCGCAGCTCTTGCTTCTTGAATTCAAGCATAGCCTCCCCATCAATACTGGCAGAGGAAACGTTAGACATTACATCCTCCCTGTCCTCGTGGTCGTGATGGATCAGTGCAGCGGCAGAACCGTCGGTTCTGCCAGTGAGAGCAGCCCCACCACCTTCTGCACTGTCCTCGGAAGTTATAGCGTCAAGCTGCGCTTCTTGCCACGCCACGATTCTCTGGATCATTTCCAATTTAGTGCCTTGAGAGGAAACCCCTCTCTCCGCACACATCTTCTTCAATGTTTCAGATTTCGAAGCATTTAAGGTTAATAAAGTATTCGTTTCCATACTGTTGATAGGACTATGGCCTTTTTAACGTTATATTCAATACTTTACTGCGTGTCCTGGTTGGAATAACCTGAAAACGCCTTAGCTCGTGCGCAACACTGGATACCTTCAGTCGTATCCCACCGCTGTACACCAATTTGTTAAGACGGATTTCTGAACTCTGTCCTGGTGGTGCAGAGGTTCAGAAGGCCAACCTAATTACTTGGAACAGGGTAACCTCTGGACAAGCCAGACCAATCAAGGTAGCGATCGCGGCGGTCAAGACTAGGTCTCAAGAGGGGTGAGGGTGACTGAAAGCTCGCAATGAGCACACAAAGCAAGAGCGCTTACAAACTACTCCAAACAGTTGTTTATATCAAAAATAGATACACATTTATTATAAGGCCTTGAAACTAATAACCACAGTAAAAGCAGCAATATACAACGATATTAAACCAACACATACACTATCCACCCAATATATATACAGAATACTCAGTTTCACAGCATTAGCAGCACGAAATATGTTATCCACCTGCAGGGGAAGGAAAACAGGCAGTGCGAACCAATGCGTGTGATATGTCCGCCTTCTGAGGCCCCTAACTAGATGGTAGTCCAATCCCTACGAAGAGTGGAGCCTAGCGCTCAAAAGTACCTGCACACGCCGGTGCCAATGGGCAGAAGGTGAAGCTCTTCGGAGGACGTTGGACAGCTCTGTAGGGCGCCCTAATGAAGGAGAACACGGTCCGCGACTCTAGCGCAGCCTCCACTGTGAGGCAGAAGCAGGGCGCGAGTACGGACAAGGGGTGCTGTATTCACAGCGGGGAAAAGCAAAGGGCACTGCAGGAGGGCGACCAGATCCTAGCTAATCTACTCACCGGTCCCCGAAGCAAGCAGGCCCGAGCTTCTCCTCGATAGATGCAGCTTCTGGCAGGTTCTGAAGAGCAGGGAACGTCTCGTCGTCGTGCAGAGTAAAAAGACGTCCCGATCGAAGAAACAAGCACAGTTTTGTCGCCACGGCAGGGCAACGGAGCGGCCGGGTGTAGTCAAGCCAAACGAGCACCGCTCACCTCTAGCTTAGGACTGCTAAGCAAACGAAGCGTGTGAGCATGCCCCGGACTCAGAATACCACCCAACCTGTCGGCGATTACAGAGCAGGCCTCCTTAGTAAGCTGGTCAGTCAACTGGATGGCCCAGAGACACTTCCGAAGGCTTACAGCAGGAGTTGATGAAGGTGCCGGGAATAGCTGGTCCTGCTATTCCAATAGGTCGAAGCGCCAGTACAGGCCTTCTTGTTCGATCTTAGGTGGAAAGGGCTTCACCGGACGACAGCAATGAGGAGCAGAAGTTCTTCAGGGGGTCACCAGTGATTCCTCGGTCCAGCCTCGTGTTCGCAGGATACTTGGCTCCTGTATCCCTGGGTTCGTAAGAACTCAGGAGATCGACATGGCAGTGGTGTTTCCAGCTCCCTCTTATCCACGGTTCCCTTCGCGCCAAAACGGAGGGGAGCCAATGGGAGATCCGCTCATCAACACACATACCATACGTGGACCAATCACGGACCACGGGGGTCCCAGGCATTCACACCACCCTAGACTCTCTGGCACCCAGGATGTGTATTGGGACCAGACAGCCCAGCCCACATCCTGGGGGCACTCAAACGACATGTAGAAGCCCGCGAAAGCAACCGTGTTTCGCGGGAAACTACATGCCCAAATAAGGAAGGCCCCGGGTCGCCTGACCCGGGGGAAGGTAAAGGGAGCAAGACGGACAGTGGACGAGACAAAGGAGCCTCGTGGTCCGGCCATTTTGGGTAGCCGGGCCACCCTTTTGTGTTCGCGGCAAAAAGGTGCTCAGAACGGCAAAAGGAGCTCAAAATAAACCAAATGATCGCTGCCACCAGCCCAGTCCCTGAATGACTTGCACCGATCCAAAAACCATCCTACAAGAGTGTCTAGGGTCTGTAGAAGGCTAGAGACCCAAGAGAGCTGTAACTTAGCTTACAGTGCCCTCTTGTGTCGTGTTGCACTAAAATGGCGACACGATAAAAGAAACTACGGGAAACAGCGTTCCCCGGTACTGACTGTCTTAAGGGCATGTCAGTTTCCCCGTAAGAAAGGAGCGAAAGCCCAGAGGAGTACAGCAGAAGGCTGCACTTCTCTGGCAAAGTCAAGAAAACAGGTTGAAAACAATAGCAAAAAGTTTAGGGGTTGCCACATGGAAGGAAAGTTCCCTACAATAACGAAATCTTTCCTAACAGGAAGGACTTAGATATCACATATCATGCTATAGGGAGGGTCTCAGTTTTGATATTAGAAGCATTGAGATATCACATCTCATGCTATCGGAAGTGTCTCAGGATTGGAATGGGAAGGAGCTGGATATCACATCTCATGCTAAAGGAAGGGTCTCAGGTTTGGAACGGGAAGGATTTGGATATCACATCTCATGCTAAAGGAAGGGTCTCAGGTTTGGAACGGGAAGGATTTGGATATCACATCTCATGTTATAGGAAGGGTCTCAGGTTTGGTATAAGCATTGAGATATCACATCTCTGCTATCGGAAGGGTCTAAGGGTTGGAATGGGAAGGACTTGGATATCACATCTCATGCTATAGATAGGCTCTTAGGTTTGGAAAGGGAAGGAGTTGGATATCACATTTCATGTTAGAGGAAGGATCTCAGGTTTGGTATTAGAAGCATTGAGATATCACATCTCATGCTATAGGAAGGGTCTCAGGATTGGAATGGGAAGTAGTTGGATATCACATCTCATGCTATAGGAAGGGTCTCAGGTTTGGTATAAGCATTGAGATATCACATCTCATGCTATAGGACGGGTCTCAGGATTGGAATGGAAGGAGTTGGATATCACATCTCATGTTATAGGAAGGATCTCAGGTTTGGTATTAGAAGCATTGAGACATCACATCTCATGCTATAGGAAGGGTCTCAGGATTGGAATGGGAAGGAGTTGGATATCACATCTCATCCAATAGGAAGGGTCTCAGGTTTGGAATGGGAAGGAATTGGATATCACATCTCATGTTATAGGAAGGATCTCAGGTTTGGTATTAGAAGCATTGAGATATCACATCTCATGCTATAGGAAGGGTCTCAGGATTGGAATGTGAAGGATTTGGATATCACATCTCATGCTAAAGGAAGGGTCTCAGGTTTGGTAGAAGCATTGAGATATCACGTCTCTGCTATCGGAAGGGTCTCAGGATTGGATTGGGAAGGAGTTGGATATCCCTTCTCATGCTATAGGAAGGGTCTCAGGATTTGAATGGCAAGGAGTTGGATATCACATCTCATGCCATAGGAAGGGTCTCGGGTTTGGTATAAGCATTGAGATATCACATCTCTGCTATCGGAAAGGGTCTCAGGATTGGATTGGGAAGGAGTTGGATATCCCTTCTCATGCTATAGGAAGTGTCTCAGGTTGGAATGGGAAGGAGTTGGATATCACATCTCATGTTATAGGAAGGGTCTCAGGATTGGAATGGGAAGGATTTGGATATCACATCTCTTGCTATAGGAAGGGTCTCATGTTTGGAATGGGAAGGAGTTGGATATGACATATGCTATAGTTAGTGTCTCAGGTTTGGAACGGGAAGGAGTTGGATATCACATCTCATGTTATAGGAAGGGTCTCAGGTTTGGTATAAGCATTGAGATATCACATCTCTGCTATCGGAAGCGGCTCAGGATTGGAATGGGAAGGAGTTGAATATCCCATCTCATGTTATAGTAAGAGTCTCTGGTTTGGTATTAGAATCATTGAGATATCACATTGCATGCTGTAGGAAGGGTCTAAGGATTGGAATGGGATGGACTTGGATATCACATCTCATGCTATAGGTAGGCTCTCAGGTTTGGTATAAGCATTGAGATATCACATCTCATGCTATAGGAAGGGTCTCAGGATTGGAATGGGAAGGATTTGGATATCACATCTCATGCTATAGAAAGGGTCTCAGATTTGGTATAAACATTGAGATATCACATCTCATGCTAAAGGAAGGGTCTCAGGATTGGAATGGGAAGGAGTTGGATATCCCATCTCATGTTATAGGAAGGGTCTCAGGTTTGGTATTAGAAGCATAGAGATATCACATCTCATGCTATAGGAAGGGTCTCAGGATTGGAATGAGAAGGACTTGGATGTCACATTTCATGCTATAGGGAGGGTCTCAAGTTTGATATTAGAAGCATTGAGATAACAAATCTCATGATATCGGAAGGGTCTCAGGATTGGAATGGGAAGGAGTTGGATACCACATCTCATGATAAAGGAAGGGTCTAAGGTTTGGAAGGGGAAGGATTTGGATATCACATCTCATGTTATAGGACGGGTCTCAGGTTTGGTATTAGAAGCATTGAGATATCAAGTCTCATGGTATAAGAAGGGTCTCAGAATTGGAATGGGAAGGAGTTGGATATCACACCTCAAGCTATAGGAAGGGTCTCAGGATTGGAATGGAAAGGAGTTTGATATCACATCTCATGCCATAGTATGGGTCTCAGGTTTGGTAGAAGCATTGGGATATCACATCTCATGCTATCGGAAGGGTATCAGTATTGGATTTGGAAGAAGTTGGATATCCCATCTCATGCTATAGGAAGGGTCTCAGGTTGGAATGGGAAGGAGTTGGATATCACATTTCATGTTATAGGAAGGGTCTCAGGATTGGAATGGGAAGGACTTGGATATCATATCTCATGCTATAGGACGGGTCTCAGGTTTGTTATTAGAATCATTGAGATATCATATTGCATGCTGTAGGAAGGGTCTAAGGATTGGAATGGGAAGGACTTGGATATCACATCTCATGCTATAGATAGGCTCTTAGGTTTGGAAAGGGAAGGAGTTGGATATCACATTTCATGTTAGAGGAAGGATCTCAGGTTTGGTATTAGAAGCATTGAGATATCACATCTCATGCTATAGGAAGGGTCTCAGGATTGGAATGGGAAGTAGTTGGATATCACATCTCATGCTATAGGACGGGTCTCAGGATTGGAATGGAAGGAGTTGGATATCACATCTCATGTTATAGGAAGGATCTCAGGTTTGGTATTAGAAGCATTGAGATATCACATCTCATGCTATAGGAAGGGTCTCAGGATTGGAATGTGAAGGATTTGGATATCACATCTCATGCTAAAGGAAGGGTCTCAGGTTTGGTAGAAGCATTGAGATATCACGTCTCTGCTATCGGAAGGGTCTCAGGATTGGATTGGGAAGGAGTTGGATATCCCTTCTCATGCTATAGGAAGGGTCTCAGGATTTGAATGGCAAGGAGTTGGATATCACATCTCATGCCATAGGAAGGGTCTCAGGTTTGGTATAAGCATTGAGATATCACATCTCTGCTATCGGAAGGGTCTCAGGATTGGAATGGGAAGGAGTTGGATATTCCCATCTCATGTTATAGGAAGGGTCTCAGGTTTGGTATTAGAAGCATTGAGATATCACATCTCATGCTATAGGAAGGGTCTCAGGATTGGAATGGGAAGGACTTGGATATCACATCTCATGCTATAGGGAGGGTCTCAAGTTTGATATTAGAAGCTTTGAGATATCACATCTCATGATATCGGAAGGGTCTCAGGATTGGAATGGGAAGGAGTTGGATATCACATCTCATGATAAAGGAAGGGTCTAAGGTTTGGAAGGGGAAGGATTTGGATATCACATCTCATGTTATATTACGGGTCTCAGGTTTGGTATTAGAAGCATTGAGATATCAAGTCTCAGAGTATAGGAAGGGTCTCAGAATTGGAATGGGAAGGAGTTGGATATCACATCTCAAGCTATAGGAAGGGTCTCAGGATTGGAATGGGAAGGACTTGGATATCACATCTCATGCTATAGGAAGGCTCTCAGGTTTGGAAGGGGAAAGAGTTGGATATCACATTTCATGTTAGAGGTAGGATCTCAGGTTTGGTATTAGAGGCATTGAGATATCACATCTCATGCTATCAGAAGGGTCTCAGGAATGGAATGGGAAGGAGTTGGATATCACATCTCATGCTAAAGGGAGGGTCTCAGGTTTGGAAGGGGAAGGATTTGGATATCACATCTCATGTTATAGGAAGGATCTCAGGTTTGGTATTAGAAGCATTGAGATATCACATCTCATGCTATCGGAAGGATCTCAGGTTTGGTATTAGAAGCATTGAGATATCACATCTCATGCTATCAGAAGGGTCTCAGGATTGGAATGGGAAGGAGTTGGATATCCCATCTCATGTTATAGTAAGAGTCTCTGGTTTGGTATTAGAATCATTGAGATATCACATTGCATGCTGTAGGAAGGGTCTAAGGATTGGAATGGGATGGACTTGGATATCACATCTCATGCTATAGGTAGGCTCTCAGGTTTGGTATAAGCATTGAGATATCACATCTCATGCTATAGGAAGGGTCTCAGGATTGGAATGGGAAGGATTTGGATATCACATCTCATAGGAAGGGTCTCAGATTTGGTATAAGCATTGAGATATCACATCTCATGCTAAAGGAAGGGTCTCAGGATTGGAATGGGAAGGAGTTGTATATGACATCTCAGGCCATAGGAAGGGTCTCAGGTTTGGTATAAGCATTGAGATATCACATCTCTGCTATCGGAAGGGTCTCAGGATTGGAATGGGAAGGAGTTGGATATCCCATCTCATGTTATAGGAAGGGTCTCAGGTTTGGTATTAGAAGCATAGAGATAGCACATCTCATGCTATAGGAAGGGTCTCAGGATTGGAATGGGAAGGACTTGGATGTCACATCTCATGCTATAGGGAGGGTCTCAAGTTTGATATTAGAAGCATTGAGATAACAAATCTCATGATATCGGAAGGGTCTCAGGATTGGAATGGGAAGGAGTTGGATACCACATCTCATGATAAAGGAAGGGTCTAAGGTTTGGAAGGGGAAGGATTTGGATATCACATCTCATGTTATAGGACGGGTCTCAGGTTTGGTATTAGAAGCATTGAGATATCAAGTCTCATGGTATAAGAAGGGTCTCAGAATTGGAATGGGAAGGAGTTGGATATCACACCTCAAGCTATAGGAAGGGTCTCAGGATTGGAATGGAAAGGAGTTTGATATCACATCTCATGCCATAGTATGGGTCTCAGGTTTGGTAGAAGCATTGGGATATCACATCTCATGCTATCGGAAGGGTATCAGTATTGGATTTGGAAGAAGTTGGATATCCCATCTCATGCTATAGGAAGGGTCTCAGGTTGGAATGGGAAGGAGTTGGATATCACATTTCATGTTATAGGAAGGGTCTCAGGATTGGAATGGGAAGGACTTGGATATCATATCTCATGCTATAGGACGGGTCTCAGGTTTTTATTAGAATCATTGAGATATCATATTGCATGCTGTAGGAAGGGTCTAAGGATTGGAATGGGAAGGACTTGGATATCACATCTCATGCTATAGATAGGCTCTTAGGTTTGGAAAGGGAAGGAGTTGGATATCACATTTCATGTTAGAGGAAGGATCTCAGGTTTGGTATTAGAAGCATTGAGATATCACATCTCATGCTATAGGAAGGGTCTCAGGATTGGAATGGGAAGTAGTTGGATATCACATCTCATGCTATAGGACGGGTCTCAGGATTGGAATGGAAGGAGTTGGATATCACATCTCATGTTATAGGAAGGATCTCAGGTTTGGTATTAGAAGCATTGAGACATCACATCTCATGCTATAGGAAGGGTCTCAGGGTTGGAATGGGAAGGAGTTGGATATCACATCTCATCCAATAGGAAGGGTCTCAGGTTTGGAATGGGAAGGAATTGGATATCACATCTCATGTTATAGGAAGGATCTCAGGTTTGGTATTAGAAGCATTGAGATATCACATCTCATGCTATAGGAAGGGTCTCAGGATTGGAATGTGAAGGATTTGGATATCACATCTCATGCTAAAGGAAGGGTCTCAGGTTTGGTAGAAGCATTGAGATATCACGTCTCTGCTATCGGAAGGGTCTCAGGATTGGATTGGGAAGGAGTTGGATATCCCTTCTCATGCTATAGGAAGGGTCTCAGGATTTGAATGGCAAGGAGTTGGATATCACATCTCATGCCATAGGAAGGGTCTCAGGTTTGGTATAAGCATTGAGATATCACATCTCTGCTATCGGAAGGGTCTCAGGATTGGAATGGGAAGGAGTTGGATATTCCCATCTCATGTTATAGGAAGGGTCTCAGGTTTGGTATTAGAAGCATTGAGATATCACATCTCATGCTATAGGAAGGGTCTCAGGATTGGAATGGGAAGGACTTGGATATCACATCTCATGCTATAGGGAGGGTCTCAAGTTTGATATTAGAAGCTTTGAGATATCACATCTCATGATATCGGAAGGGTCTCAGGATTGGAATGGGAAGGAGTTGGATATCACATCTCATGATAAAGGAAGGGTCTAAGGTTTGGAAGGGGAAGGATTTGGATATCACATCTCATGTTATATTACGGGTCTCAGGTTTGGTATTAGAAGCATTGAGATATCAAGTCTCAGAGTATAGGAAGGGTCTCAGAATTGGAATGGGAAGGAGTTGGATATCACATCTCAAGCTATAGGAAGGGTCTCAGGATTGGAATGGGAAGGACTTGGATATCACATCTCATGCTATAGGAAGGCTCTCAGGTTTGGAAGGGGAAAGAGTTGGATATCACATTTCATGTTAGAGGTAGGATCTCAGGTTTGGTATTAGAGGCATTGAGATATCACATCTCATGCTATCAGAAGGGTCTCAGGAATGGAATGGGAAGGAGTTGGATATCACATCTCATGCTAAAGGGAGGGTCTCAGGTTTGGAAGGGGAAGGATTTGGATATCACATCTCATGTTATAGGAAGGATCTCAGGTTTGGTATTAGAAGCATTGAGATATCACATCTCATGCTATCGGAAGGATCTCAGGTTTGGTATTAGAAGCATTGAGATATCCCATCTCATGCTATCAGAAGGGTCTCAGGATTGGAATGGGAAGGAGTTGGATATCACATCTCATGCTAAAGGGAGGGTCTCAGGTTTGGAAGGGGAAGGATTTGGATATCACATCTCATGTTATCGGAAGGATCTCACGTTTGGTATTAGAAGTATTGAGATATCATATCTCATGCTATAGGAAGGGTCTCAGGATTGGAATGGGAAAGAGTTGGATATCACATCTCATGCTATAGGGAGTGTCTCAGGATTGGAATGGGAAGGACTTAGATATCACATATCATGCTATAGGGGGGGTCTCAGTTTTGATATTAGAAGCATTGAGATATCACATCTCATGCTATCGGAAGTGTCTCAGGATTGGAATGAGAAGGAGCTGGATATCACATCTCATGCTAAAGGAAGGGTCTCAGGTTTGGAACGGGAAGGATTTGGATATCACATCTCATGTTATAGGAAGGGTCTCAGGTTTGGTATAAGCACTGAGTTATCACATCTCTGCTATCGGAAGTGTCTCAGGATTGGAATGGGAAGGAGTTGGATATCCCATCTCATGTTATAGGACGGGTCTCAGGTTTGTTATTAGAATCATTGAGATATCATATTGCATGCTGTAGGAAGGGTCTAAGGGTTGGAATGGGAAGGACTTGGATATCACATCTCATGCTATAGATAGGCTCTTAGGTTTGGAAAGGGAAGGAGTTGGATATCACATTTCATGTTAGAGGAAGGGTCTCAGGATTGGAATGGGAAGTAGTTGGATATCACATCTCATGCTATAGGAAGGGTCTCAGGTTTGGTATAAGCATTGAGATATCACATCTAATGCTATAGGACGGGTCTCAGGATTGGAATGGAAGGAGTTGGATATCACATCTCATGTTATAGGAAGGATCTCAGGTTTGGTATTAGAAGCATTGAGACATCACATCTCATGCTATAGGAAGGGTCTCAGGGTTGGAATGGGAAGGACTTGGATATCACATCTCATGCTATAGGAAGGGTCTCAGGATTGGAATGGGAAGTAGTTGGATATCACATCTCATGCTATAGGAAGGGTCTCAGGTTTGGTATAAGCATTGAGATATCACATCTCATGCTATAGGATGGGTCTCAGGATTGGAATGGAAGGAGTTGGATATCACATCTCATGTTATAGGAAGGATCTCAGGTTTGGTATTAGAAGCATTGAGACATCACATCTCATGCTATAGGAAGGGTCTCAGGGTTGGAATGGGAAGGAGTTGGATATCACATCTCATCCAATAGGAAGGGTCTCAGGTTTGGAATGGGAAGGAATTGGATATCACATCTCATGTTATAGGAAGGATCTCAGGTTTGGTATTAGAAGCATTGAGATATCACATCTCATGCTATAGGAAGGGTCTCAGGATTGGAATGTGAAGGATTTGGATATCACATCTCATGCTAAAGGAAGGGTCTCAGGTTTGGTAGAAGCATTGAGATATCACGTCTCTGCTATCGGAAGGGTCTCAGGATTGGAATGGGAAGGAGTTGGATATCCCTTCTCATGCTATAGGAAGGGTCTCAGGATTTGAATGGCAAGGAGTTGGATATCACATCTCATGCCATAGGAAGGGTCTCTGGTTTGGTATAAGCATTGAGATATCACATCTCTGCTATCGGAAGGGTCTCAGGATTGGAATGGGAAGGAGTTGGATATTCCCATCTCATGTTATAGGAAGGGTCTCAGGTTTGGTATTAGAAGCATTGAGATATCACATCTCATGCTATAGGAAGGGTCTCAGGATTGGAATGGGAAGGACTTGGATATCACATCTCATGCTATAGGGAGGGTCTCAAGTTTGATATTAGAAGCTTTGAGATATCACATCTCATGATATCGGAAGGGTCTCAGGATTGGAATGGGAAGGAGTTGGATATCACATCTCATGATAAAGGAAGGGTCTAAGGTTTGGAAGGGGAAGGATTTGGATATCACATCTCATGTTATATTACGGGTCTCAGGTTTGGTATTAGAAGCATTGAGATATCAAGTCTCAGAGTATAGGAAGGGTCTCAGAATTGGAATGGGAAGGAGTTGGATATCACATCTCAAGCTATAGGAAGGGTCTCAGGATTGGAATGGGAAGGACTTGGATATCACATCTCATGCTATAGGAAGGCTCTCAGGTTTGGAAGGGGAAAGAGTTGGATATCACATTTCATGTTAGAGGTAGGATCTCAGGTTTGGTATTAGAGGCATTGAGATATCACATCTCATGCTATCAGAAGGGTCTCAAGAATGGAATGGGAAGGAGTTGGATATCACATCTCATGCTAAAGGGAGGGTCTCAGGTTTGGAAGGGGAAGGATTTGGATATCACATCTCATGTTATAGGAAGGATCTCAGGTTTGGTATTAGAAGCATTGAGATATCACATCTCATGCTATCGGAAGGATCTCAGGTTTGGTATTAGAAGCATTGAGATATCACATCTCATGCTATCAGAAGGGTCTCAGGATTGGAATGGGAAAGAGTTGGATATCACATCTCATGCTAAAGGGAGGGTCTCAGGTTTGGAAGGGGAAGGATTTGGATATCACATCTCATGTTATAGGAAGGGTCTCAGGATTGGAATGGGAAGGATTTGGATATCACATCTCTTGCTATAGGAAGCGTCTCAGGATTGGAATGGGTAGGAGTTGGATATTACTTTCTTGCTATAGGAAGGGTCTCATGTTTGGAATGGGAAGGAGTTGGATATCACATATGCTATAGTTAGTGTCTCAGGTTTGGAACGGGAAGGAGTTGGATATCACATCTCATGTTATAGGAAGGGTCTCAGGTTTGGTATAAGCATTGAGATATCACATCTCTGCTATCGGAAGCGGCTCAGGATTGGAATGGGAAGGAGTTGGATATCCCATCTCATGTTATAGGAAGAGTCTCTGGTTTGGTATTAGAATCATTGAGATATCACATCGCATGCTGTAGGAAGGGTCTAAGGATTGGAATGGGATGGCTTGGATATCACATCTCATGTTATAGGTAGGTTCTCAGGTTTGGTATAAGCATTGAGATATCACATCTCATGCTATAGGAAGGGTCTCAGGATTGGAATGGGAAGGAATTGGATATCACATCTCATGCTATAGGAAGGGTCTCAGATTTGTTATAAGCATTGAGATATCACATCTCATGCTAAAGGAAGGGTCTCAGGATTGGAATGGGAAGGAGTTGTATATGACATCTCAGGCCATAGGAAGGTTCTCAGGTTTGGTATAAGCATTGAGATATCACATCTCTGCTATCGGAAAGGTCTCAGGATTGGAATGGGAAGGAGTTGGATATCCCATCTCATGTTATAGGAAGGGTCTCAGGTTTGGTATTAAAAGCATAGAGATATCACATCTCATGCTATAGGAAGGGTCTCAGGATTGGAATGGGAAGGACTTGGATGTCACATCTCATGCTATAGGGAGGGTCTCAAGTTTGATATTAGAAGCATTGAGATAACAAATCTCATGATATGGAAGGGTCTCAGGATTGGAATGGGAAGGAGTTGGATATCACATCTCATGATAAAGGAAGGGTCTAAGGTTTGGAAGGGGAAGGATTTGGATATCACATCTCATGTTATAGGACGGGTCTCAGGTTTGGTATTAGAAGCATTGAGATATCACATCTCATGCTATCGGAAGGATCTCAGGTTTGGTATTAGAAGCATTGAGATATCACATCTCATGCTATCAGAAGGGTCTCAGGATTGGAATGTGAAGAAGTTGGATATCACATCTCATGCTAAAGGGAGGGTCTCAGGTTTGGAAGGGGAAGGATTTGGATATCACATCTCATGTTATCGGAAGGATCTCACGTTTGGTATTAGAAGTATTGAGATATCATATCTCATGCTATAGGAAGGGTCTCAGGATTGGAATGGGAAAGAGTTGGATATCACATCTCATGCTATAGGGAGTGTCTCAGGATTGGAATGGGAAGGACTTAGATATCACATATCATGCTATAGGGAGGGTCTCAGTTTTGATATTAGAAGCATTGAGATATCACATCTCATGCTATCGGAAGTGTCTCAGGATTGGAATGGGAAGGAGCTGGATATCACATCTCATGCTAAAGGAAGGGTCTCAGGTTTGGAACGGGAAGGATTTGAATATCACATCACATGTTATAGGAAGGGTCTCAGGTTTGGTATAAGCATTGAGATATCACATCTCTGCTATCGGAAGTGTCTCAGGATTGGAATGGGAAGGAGTTGGATATCCCATCTCATATTATAGGACGGGTCTCAGGTTTGTTATTAGAATCATTGAGATATCATATTGCATGCTGTAGGAAGGGTCTAAGGGTTGGAATGGGAAGGACTTGGATATCACATCTCATGCTATAGATATGCTCTTAGGTTTGGAAAGGGAAGGAGTTGGATATCACATTTCATGTTAGAGGAAGGATCTCAGGTTTGGTATTAGAAGCATTGAGATATCACATCTCATGCTATAGGAAGGGTCTCAGGATTGGAATGGGAAGTAGTTGGATATCACATCTCATGCTATAGGAAGGGTCTCAGGTTTGGTATAAGCATTGAGATATCACATCTAATGCTATAGGACGGGTCTCAGGATTGGAATGGAAGGAGTTGGATATCACATCTCATGTTATAGGAAGGATCTCAGGTTTGGTATTAGAAGCATTGAGACATCACATCTCATGCTATAGGAAGGGTCTCAGGGTTGGAATGGGAAGGAGTTGGATATCACCTCTCATCCAATAGGAAGGGTCTCAGGTTTGGAATGGGAAGGAATTTGGATATCACATCTTATGTTATAGGAAGGATCTCAGGTTTGGTATTAGAAGCATTGAGATATCACATCTCATGCTATAGGAAGGGTCTCAGGATTGGAATGTGAAGGATTTGGATATCACATCTCATGCTAAAGGAAGGGTCTCAGGTTTGGTAGAAGCATTGAGATATCACGTCTCTGCTATCGGAAGGGTCTCAGGATTGGATTGGGCAGGAGTTGGATATCCCTTCTCATGCTATAGGAAGGGTCTCAGGATTTGAATGGCAAGGAGTTGGATATCACATCTCATGCCATAGGAAGGGTTTCAGGTTTGGTATAAGCATTGAGATATCACATCTCTGCTATCGGAAGGGTCTCAGGATTGGATTGGGAAGGAGTTGGATATCCCTTCTCATGCTATAGGAAGGGTCTCAGGTTTGGTATAAGCATTGAGATACCACATCTCATGCTATAGGACGGGTCTCAGGATTGGAATGGAAGGAGTTGGATATCACATCTCATGTTATAGGAAGGATCTCAGGTTTAGTATTAGAAGCATTGAGACATCACATCTCATGCTATAGGAAGGGTCTCAGGGTTGGAATGGGAAGGAGTTGGATATCACATCTCATCCAATAGGAAGGGTCTCAGGTTTGGAATGGGAAGGAATTGGATATCACATCTCATGTTATAGGAAGGATCTCAGGTTTGGTATTAGAAGCATTGAGATATCACATCTCATGCTATAGGAAGGGTCTCAGGATTGGAATGTGAAGGATTTGGATATCACATCTCATGCTAAAGGAAGGGTCTCAGGTTTGGTAGAAGCATTGAGATATCACGTCTCTGCTATCGGAAGGGTCTCAGGATTGGAATGGGAAGGAGTTGGATATCCCTTCTCATGCTATAGGAAGGGTCTCAGGATTTGAATGGCAAGGAGTTGGATATCACATCTCATGCCATAGGAAGGGTCTCTGGTTTGGTATAAGCATTGAGATATCACATCTCTGCTATCGGAAGGGTCTCAGGATTGGAATGGGAAGGAGTTGGATATTCCCATCTCATGTTATAGGAAGGGTCTCAGGTTTGGTATTAGAAGCATTGAGATATCACATCTCATGCTATAGGAAGGGTCTCAGGATTGGAATGGGAAGGACTTGGATATCACATCTCATGCTATAGGGAGGGTCTCAAGTTTGATATTAGAAGCTTTGAGATATCACATCTCATGATATCGGAAGGGTCTCAGGATTGGAATGGGAAGGAGTTGGATATCACATCTCATGATAAAGGAAGGGTCTAAGGTTTGGAAGGGGAAGGATTTGGATATCACATCTCATGTTATATTACGGGTCTCAGGTTTGGTATTAGAAGCATTGAGATATCAAGTCTCAGAGTATAGGAAGGGTCTCAGAATTGGAATGGGAAGGAGTTGGATATCACATCTCAAGCTATAGGAAGGGTCTCAGGATTGGAATGGGAAGGACTTGGATATCACATCTCATGCTATAGGAAGGCTCTCAGGTTTGGAAGGGGAAAGAGTTGGATATCACATTTCATGTTAGAGGTAGGATCTCAGGTTTGGTATTAGAGGCATTGAGATATCACATCTCATGCTATCAGAAGGGTCTCAAGAATGGAATGGGAAGGAGTTGGATATCACATCTCATGCTAAAGGGAGGGTCTCAGGTTTGGAAGGGGAAGGATTTGGATATCACATCTCATGTTATAGGAAGGATCTCAGGTTTGGTATTAGAAGCATTGAGATATCACATCTCATGCTATCGGAAGGATCTCAGGTTTGGTATTAGAAGCATTGAGATATCACATCTCATGCTATCAGAAGGGTCTCAGGATTGGAATGGGAAAGAGTTGGATATCACATCTCATGCTAAAGGGAGGGTCTCAGGTTTGGAAGGGGAAGGATTTGGATATCACATCTCATGTTATAGGAAGGGTCTCAGGATTGGAATGGGAAGGATTTGGATATCACATCTCTTGCTATAGGAAGCGTCTCAGGATTGGAATGGGTAGGAGTTGGATATTACTTTCTTGCTATAGGAAGGGTCTCATGTTTGGAATGGGAAGGAGTTGGATATCACATATGCTATAGTTAGTGTCTCAGGTTTGGAACGGGAAGGAGTTGGATATCACATCTCATGTTATAGGAAGGGTCTCAGGTTTGGTATAAGCATTGAGATATCACATCTCTGCTATCGGAAGCGGCTCAGGATTGGAATGGGAAGGAGTTGGATATCCCATCTCATGTTATAGGAAGAGTCTCTGGTTTGGTATTAGAATCATTGAGATATCACATCGCATGCTGTAGGAAGGGTCTAAGGATTGGAATGGGATGGCTTGGATATCACATCTCATGTTATAGGTAGGTTCTCAGGTTTGGTATAAGCATTGAGATATCACATCTCATGCTATAGGAAGGGTCTCAGGATTGGAATGGGAAGGAATTGGATATCACATCTCATGCTATAGGAAGGGTCTCAGATTTGTTATAAGCATTGAGATATCACATCTCATGCTAAAGGAAGGGTCTCAGGATTGGAATGGGAAGGAGTTGTATATGACATCTCAGGCCATAGGAAGGTTCTCAGGTTTGGTATAAGCATTGAGATATCACATCTCTGCTATCGGAAAGGTCTCAGGATTGGAATGGGAAGGAGTTGGATATCCCATCTCATGTTATAGGAAGGGTCTCAGGTTTGGTATTAAAAGCATAGAGATATCACATCTCATGCTATAGGAAGGGTCTCAGGATTGGAATGGGAAGGACTTGGATGTCACATCTCATGCTATAGGGAGGGTCTCAAGTTTGATATTAGAAGCATTGAGATAACAAATCTCATGATATGGAAGGGTCTCAGGATTGGAATGGGAAGGAGTTGGATATCACATCTCATGATAAAGGAAGGGTCTAAGGTTTGGAAGGGGAAGGATTTGGATATCACATCTCATGTTATAGGACGGGTCTCAGGTTTGGTATTAGAAGCATTGAGATATCAAGTCTCATGGTATAAGAAGGGTCTCAGAATTGGAATGGGAAGGAGTTGGATATCACACCTCAAGCTATAGGAAGGGTCTCAGGATTGGAATGGGAAGGAGTTTGATATCACATCTCATGCCATAGTATGGGTCTCAGGTTTGGTAGAAGCATTGGGATATCACATCTCATGCTATCGGAAGGGTATCAGTATTGGATTTGGAAGAAGTTGGATATCCCATCTCATGCTATAGGAAGGGTCTCAGGTTGGAATGGGAAGGAGTTGGATATCACATTTCATGTTATAGGAAGGGTCTCAGGATTGGAATGGGAAGGACTTGGATATCATATCTCATGCTATAGGACGGGTCTCAGGTTTGTTATTAGAATCATTGAGATATCATATTGCATGCTGTAGGAAGGGTCTAAGGATTGGAATGGGAAGGACCTGGATATCACATCTCATGCTATAGATAGGCTCTCAGGTTTGGAAAGGGAAGGAGTTGGATATCACATCTCATGTTATAGGATGGATCTCAGGTTTGGTATTAGAAGTATTGAGATATCACATCTCATGTTATCGGAAGGATCTCAGGTTTGGTATTAGAAGTATTGAGATATCACATCTCATGCTATAGGAAGGGTCTCAGGATTGGAATGGGAAGGAGTTGGATATCACATCTCATGCTAAAGGAAGGGTCTCAGGTTTGGTAGAAGCATTGAGATATCACATCTCATGCTATAGGAAGGGTCTCAGGATTGGAATGGGAAGGACTTGGATATCACATCTCATGCTGTAGGGAGGGTTTCAAGTTTGATATTAGAAGCTTTGAGATATCACATCTCATGATATCGGAAGGGTCTCAGGATTGGAATGGGAAGGAGTTGGATATCACATCTCATGATAAAGGAAGGGTCTAAGGTTTGGAAGGGGAAGGAGTTGGATATCACATCTCATGTTATAGGAAGGGTCTCAGGTTTGGTATAAACATTGAGATATCACATCTCTGCTATCGGAAGTGTCTCAGGATTGGAATGGGAAGGAGTTGGATATCCCATCTCATGTTATAGGACGGGTCTCAGGTTTGTTATTAGAATCATTGAGATATCATATTGCATGCTGTAGGAAGGGTCTAAGGGTTGGAATGTGAAGGACTTGGATATCACATCTCATGCTATAGATAGGCTCTTAGGTTTGGAAAGGGAAGGAGTTGGATATCACATTTCATGTTAGAGGAAGAATCTTAGGTTTGGTATTAGAAGCATTGAGATATCACATCTCATGCTATTGGAAGGGTCTCAGGATTGGAATGGGGAGGAGTTGGATATCACATCTCATGCTATAGGAAGGGTCTCAGGTTTGGTATAAGCAATGAGATATCACATCTCATGCTATAGGACGGGTCTCAGGATTGGAATGGAAGGAGTTGGATATCACATCTCATGTTATAGGAAGGATCTCAGGTTTGGTATTAGAAGCATTGAGACATCACATCTCATGCTATAGGAAGGGTCTCAGGGTTGGAATGGGAAGGAGTTGGATATCACATCTCATCCAATAGGAAGGGTCTCAGGTTTGGAATGGGAAGGAATTGGATATCACATCTCATGTTATAGGAAGGATCTCAGGTTTGGTATTAGAAGCATTGAGATATCACATCTCATCCTATAGGAAGGGTCTCAGGATTGGAATGTGAAGGATTTGGATATCACAACTCATGCTAAAGGAAGGGTCTCAGGTTTGGTAGAAGCATTGAGATATCACGTCTCTGCTATCGGAAGGGTCTCAGGATTGGATTGGGAAGGAGTTGGATATCCCTTTTCATGCTATAGGAAGGGTCTCAGGATTTGAATGGCAAGGAGTTGGATATCACATCTCATGCCATAGGAAGGGTCTCAGGTTTGGTATAAGCATTGAGATATCACATCTCTGCTATCGGAAGGGTCTCAGGATTGGATTGGGAAGGAGTTGGATATCCCTTCTCATGCTATAGGAAGTGTCTCAGGTTGGAATGGGAAGGAGTTGGATATCACATCTCATGTTATAGGAAGGGTCTCAGGATTGGAATGGGAAGGATTTGGATATCACATCTCTTGCTATAGGAAGGGTCTCAGGATTGGAATGGGTAGGAGTTGGATATTACTTTCTTGCTATAGGAAGGGTCTCATGTTTGGTATTAGAAGCATTGAGATATCAAGTCTCATGGTATAAGAAGGGTCTCAGAATTGGAATGGGAAGGAGTTGGATATCACACCTCAAGCTATAGGAAGGGTCTCAGGATTGGAATGGGAAGGAGTTTGATATCATATCTCATGCCATAGTATGGGTCTCAGGTTTGGTAGAAGCATTGGGATATCACATCTCATGCTATCGGAAGGGTATCAGTATTGGATTTGGACGAAGTTGGATATCCCATCTCATGCTATAGGAAGGGTCTCAGGTTGGAATGGGAAGGAGTTGGATATCACATTTCAAGTTATAGGAAGGGTCTCAGGATTGGAATGGGAAGGACTTGGATATCATATCTCATGCTATAGGACGGGTCTCAGGTTTGTTATTAGAATCATTGAGATATCATATTGCATGCTGTAGGAAGGGTCTAAGGATTGGAATGGGAAGGACTTGGATATCACATCTCATGCTATAGGTAGGCTCTCAGGTTTGGAAAGGGAAGGAGTTCGATATCACATTTCATGTTAGAGGAAGGATCTCAGGTTTGGTATTAGAAGCATTGAGATATCACATCTCATGCTATAGGAAGGGTCTCAGGATTGGAATGGGAAGTAGTTGGATATCACATCTCATGCTATAGGAAGGGTCTCAGGTTTGGTATAAGCATTGAGATATCACATCTCATGCTATAGGACGGGTCTCAGGATTGGAATGGAAGGAGTTGGATATCACATCTCATGTTATAGGAAGGATCTCAGGTTTGGTATTAGAAGCATTGAGACATCACATCTCATGCTATAGGAAGGGTCTCAGGGTTGGAATGGGAAGGAGTTGGATATCACATCTCATCCAATAGGAAGGGTCTCAGGTTTGGAATGGGAAGGAATTGGATATCACATCTCATGTTATAGGAAGGATCTCAGGTTTGGTATTAGAAGCATTGAGATATCACATCTCATGCTATAGGAAGGGTCTCAGGATTGGAATGTGAAGGATTTGGATATCACATCTCATGCTAAAGGAAGGGTCTCAGGTTTGGTAGAAGCATTGAGATATCACGTCTCTGCTATCGGAAGGGTCTCAATACTTCTAATACCAAACCTGAGATCCTTCCGATAACATGAGATGTGATATCTCAATACTTCTAATACCAAACCTGAGATCCATCCTATAACATGAGATGTGATATCCAACTCCTTCCCTTTCCAAACCTAAGAGCCTATCTATAGCATGAGATGTGATATCCAGGTCCTTCCCATTCCAATCCTTAGACCCTTCCTACAGCATGCAATATGATATCTCAATGATTCTAATAACAAACCTGAGACCCGTCCTATTGCATGAGATATGATATCCAAGTACTTCCCATTCCAATCCTGAGACCCTTCCTATAACATGAAATGTGATATCCAACTCCTTCCCATTCCAACCTGAGACCCTTCCTATAGCATGAGATGGGATATCCAACTTCTTCCAAATCCCATACTGATACCCTTCCGATAGCATGAGATGTGATATCCCAATGCTTCTACCAAACCTGAGACCCATACTCTGGCATGAGATGTGATATCAAACTCCTTCCCATTCCAATCCTGAGACCCTTCGTATAGCTTGAGGTGTGATATCCAACTCCTTCCCATTCCAATTCTGAGACCCTTCTTATACCATGAGACTTGATATCTCAATGCTTCTAATACCAAACCTGAGACCCGTCCTATAACATGAGATGTGATATCCAAATCCTTCCCCTTCCAAACCTTAGACCCTTCCTTTATCATGAGATGTGATATCCAACTCCTTCCCATTCCAATCCTGAGACCCTTCCGATATCATGAGATTTGTTATCTCAATGCTTCTAATATCAAACTTGAGACCCTCCCTATAGCATGAGATGTGACATCCAAGTCCTTCCCATTCCAATCCTGAGACCCTTCCTATAGCATGAGATGTGATATCTCTATGCTTCTAATACCAAACCTGAGACCCTTCCTATAACATGAGATGGGATATCCAACTCCTTCCCATTCCAATCCTGAGACCTTTCCGATAGCAGAGATGTGATATCTCAATGCTTTTACCAAACCTGAGAACCTTCCTATGGCCTGAGATGTCATATACAACTCCTTCCCATTCCAATCCTGAGACCCTTCCTTTAGCATGAGATGTGATATCTCAATGCTTATACCAAATCTGAGACCCTTCCTATAGCATGAGATGTGATATCTCAATGCTTATACCAGACCTGAGAGCCTACCTATAACATGAGATGTGATATCCAAGTCCATCCCATTCCAATCCTTAGACCCTTCCTACAGCATGCGATGTGATATCTCAATGATTCTAATACCAAACCAGAGACTCTTCCTATAACATGAGATGGGATATCCAACTCCTTCCCATTCCAATCCTGAGCCGCTTCCGATAGCAGAGATGTGATATCTCAATGCTTATACCAAACCTGAGACCCTTCCTATAACATGAGATGTGATATCCAACTCCTTCCCGTTCCAAACCTGAGACACTAACTATAGCATATGTGATACCCACCTCCTTCCCATTCCAAACATGAGACCCTTCCTATAGCAAGAAAGTAATATCCAACTCCTACCCATTCCAATCCTGAGACCCTTCCTATAGCAAGAGATGTGATATCCAAATCCTTCCCATTCCAATCCTGAGACCCTTCCTATACCATGAGATGTGATATCCAACTCCTTCCCATTCCAACCTGAGACACTTCCTATAGCATGAGAAGGGATATCCAACTCCTTCCCAATCCAATCCCGAGACCCTTCCGATAGCAGAGACGTGATATCTCAATGCTTCTACCAAACCTGAGACCCTTCCTTTAGCATGAGATGTGATATCCAAATCCTTCACATTCCAATCCTGAGACCCTTCCTATAGCATGAGATGTGATATCTCAATGCTTCTAATACCAAACCTGAGATCCTTCCTATAACATGAGATGGGATATCCAAATCCTTCCCCTTCCAAACCTGAGACCCTCCCTTTAGCATGAGATGTGATATCTAACTCCTTCCCATTCCATTCCTGAGACCCTTCTGATAGCATGAGATGTGATATCTCAATGCCTCTAATACCAAACCTGAGATCCTACCTCTAACATGAAATGAGATATCCAACTCTTTCCCCTTCCAAACCTGAGAGCCTTCCTATAGCATGAGATGTGATATCCAAGTCCTTCCCATTTCAATACTGAGACCCTTCCTATAGCTTGAGATGTGATATCCAACTCCTTCCCATTCCAATTCTGAGACCCTTCCTATAGCATGAGATGTGATATCTCAATGCTTATACCAAACCTGAGAACCTACCTATAACATGAGATGTGATATCCAAGTCCATCCCATTCCAATCCTTAGACCCTTCCTACAGCATGCGATGTGATATCTCAATGATTTTAATACCAAACCAGAGACTCTTCCTATAACATGAGATGGGATATCCAACTCCTTCCCATTCCAATTCTGAGACCCTTCCTATACTATGAGACTTGATATCTCAATGCTTCTAATACCAAACCTGAGACCCGTAATATAACATGAGATGTGATATCCAAATCCTTCCCCTTCCAAACCTTAGACCCTTCCTTTATCATGAGATGTGATATCCAACTCATTCCCATTCCAATCCTGAGACCCTTCCGATATCATGAGATGTGATATCTCAAAGCTTCTAATATCAAACTTGAGACCCTCCCTATAGCATGAGATGTGATATCCAAGTCCTTCCCATTCCAATCCTGAGACCCTTCCTATAGCATGAGATGTGATATCTCAATGCTTCTAATACCAAACCTGAGACCCTTCCTATAACATGAGATGGGAATATCCAACTCCTTCCCATTCCAATCTTGAGACCCTTCCGATAGCAGAGATGTGATATCTCAATGCTTATACCAAACCTGAGATCCTTCCTATAACATGAGATGTGATATCCAACTCCTTCCCATTCCAATCCTGAGACACTTCCTATAGCATGAGATGTGATATCTCACTGCTTATACCAAACCTGAGACCCTTCCCATAGCAGGAGATGTGATATCCAACTCATTCCCATTCCAATCCTCAGACCCTTCCTATAGCATGAGATGTGATATCTCAATGCTTCTAATGTCAAACTTGAGACCCTACCTATAGCATGAGATGTGATATCCAAGTCCTTCCCATTCCAATCCTGAGACACTTCCTATAGCATGAGATGTGATATCTCAATGCTTCTAATACCAAACCTGAGACTCTTCCTATAACATGAGATGGGATATCCAACTCCTTCCCATTCCAATCCTGAGACCCTTTTGATAGCAGAGATGTGATATCTCAATGTTTATACCAAACCTGAGACCCTTCCTACGGCATGAGATGTCATATTCAACTCTTTCCCATTCCAATCCTGAGACCCTTCCTATAGCATGAGATTTGATATCCAACTCCTTCCCATTCCAATCCTGAGACCCTTCCTATAGCATGAGATGTGATGTCTCAATGCTTCTAATACCAAACCTGAGATCCTTCCTATAACATGAGATGTGATATCCAACTCCTTCCATTCCAATCCTGAGACCCTTCCTATAGCATGAGATGTGATATCTCAATGCTTATACCAAACCTGAGACCCTTCCTATAGCATGAGATGTGATATCCAACTCCTTCCCATTCCAATCATGAGACCCTTCCTATAGCATGAGATGTGATATCTCAATGCTTCTAATACCAAACCTGAGATCCTTCCTCTAACATGAAATGTGAGATCCAACTCCTTCCCTTTCCAAACCTAAGAGCCTATCTATAGCATGAGATGTGATATCCAAGTCCTTCACATTCCAACCCTTAGACCCTTCCTACAGCATGCAATATGATATCTCAATGATTCTAATAACAAACCTGAGACCCGTCCTATAACATGAGATGGGATATCCAACTCCTTCCCATTCCAATCCTGAGACACTTCCGATAGCAGAGATGTGATATCTCAATGTTTATACCAAACCTGAGACCCTTCCTATAACATGAGATGTGATATCCAACTCCTTCCCATTCCAAACCTGAGACCCTTCCTTTAGCATGAGATGTGATATCCAGCTCCTTCCCATTCCAATCCTGAGACACTTCCGATAGCATGAGATGTGATATCTCAATGCTTCTAATATCAAAACTGAGACCCTCCCTATAGCATGATATGTGATATCTAAGTCCTTCCCATTCCAATCCTGAGACCCTTCCTATAGCATGAGATGTGATATCTCAATGCTTCTACCAAACCTGAGACCCTTCCTTTAGCATGAGATGTAATATCCAACTCCTTCCCATTCCAATCCTGAGACCCTTCCTATAGCATGAGATGTGATATCTCAATACTTCTAATACCAAACCTGAGATCCATCCTATAACATGAGATGAGATATCCAACTCTTTCCCTTTCCAAACCTGAGAGCCGTTCTATAGCATGAGATGTGATATCCAGGTCCTTCCCATTCCAATCCTTAGACCCTTCCTACAGCATGCAATATGATATCTCAATGATTCTAATAACAAACCTGAGACCCGTCCTATAGCATGAGATATGATATCCAAGTCCTTCCCATTCCAATCCTGAGACCCTTCCTATAACATGAAATGTGATATCCAACTCCTTCCCATTCCAACCTGAGACCCTTCCTATAGCATGAGATGGGATATCCAACTTCTTCCAAATCCAATACTGATACCCTTCCGATAGCATGAGATGTGATATCCCAATGCTTCTACCAAACCTGAGACCCATACTATGGCATGAGATGTGATATCAAACTCCTTCCCATTCCAATCCTGAGACCCTTCCTATAGCTTGAGGTGTGATATCCAACTCCTTCCCATTCCAATTCTGAGACCCTTCTTATACCATGAGACTTGATATCTCAATGCTTCTAATATTAAACCTGAGACCCGTCCTATAACATGAGATGTGATATCCAAATCCTTCCCCTTCCAAACCTTAGACCCTTCCTTTATCATGAGATGTGATATCCAACTCCTTCCCATTCCAATCCTGAGACCCTTCCGATATCATGAGATTTGTTATCTCAATGCTTCTAATATCAAACTTGAGACCCTCCCTATAGCATGAGATGTGACATCCAAGTCCTTCCCATTCCAATCCTGAGACCCTTCCTATGGCCTGAGATGTCATATACAACTCCTTCCCATTCCAATCCTGAGACCCTTCCTTTAGCATGAGATGTGATATCTCAATGCTTATACCAAATCTGAGACCCTTCCTATAGCATGAGATGTGATATCCAATTCCTTCCCATTCCAATCCTGAGACCCTTCCTATAGCATGAGATGTGATATCTCAATGCTTATACCAAACCTGAGAGCCTACCTATAACATGAGATGTGATATCCAAGTCCATCCCATTCCAATCCTTAGACCCTTCCTACAGCATGCGATGTGATATCTCAATGATTCTAATACCAAACCAGAGACTCTTCCTATAACATGAGATGGGATATCCAACTCCTTCCCATTCCAATCCTGAGCCGCTTCCGATAGCAGAGATGTGATATCTCAATGCTTATACCAAACCTGAGACCCTTCCTATAACATGAGATGTGATATCCAACTCCTTCCCGTTCCAAACCTGAGACACTAACTATAGCATATGTGATATCCAACTCCTTCCCATTCCAAACATGAGACCCTTCCTATAGCAAGAAAGTAATATCCAACTCCTACCCATTCCAATCCTGAGACCCTTCCTATAGCAAGAGATGTGATATCCAAATCCTTCCCATTCCAATCCTGAGACCCTTCCTATAACATGAGATGTAATATCCAACTCCTTCCCATTCCAATCCTGAGACCCTTCCTATAGCATGAGATGTGATATCTCAATACTTCTAATACCAAACCTGAGATCCATCCTATAACATGAGATGAGATATCCAACTCTTTCCCTTTCCAAACCTGAGAGCCGTTCTATAGCATGAGATGTGATATCCAGGTCCTTCCCATTCCAATCCTTAGACCCTTCCTACAGCATGCAATATGATATCTCAATGATTCTAATAACAAACCTGAGACCCGTCCTATAGCATGAGATATGATATCCAAGTCCTTCCCATTCCAATCCTGAGACCCTTCCTATAACATGAAATGTGATATCCAACTCCTTCCCATTCCAACCTGAGACCCTTCCTATAGCATGAGATGGGATATCCAACTTCTTCCAAATCCAATACTGATACCCTTCCGATAGCATGAGATGTGATATCCCAATGCTTCTACCAAACCTGAGACCCATACTATGGCATGAGATGTGATATCAAACTCCTTCCCATTCCAATCCTGAGACCCTTCCTATAGCTTGAGGTGTGATATCCAACTCCTTCCCATTCCAATTCTGAGACCCTTCTTATACCATGAGACTTGATATCTCAATGCTTCTAATATTAAACCTGAGACCCGTCCTATAACATGAGATGTGATATCCAAATCCTTCCCCTTCCAAACCTTAGACCCTTCCTTTATCATGAGATGTGATATCCAACTCCTTCCCATTCCAATCCTGAGACCCTTCCGATATCATGAGATTTGTTATCTCAATGCTTCTAATATCAAACTTGAGACCCTCCCTATAGCATGAGATGTGACATCCAAGTCCTTCCCATTCCAATCCTGAGACCCTTCCTATGGCCTGAGATGTCATATACAACTCCTTCCCATTCCAATCCTGAGACCCTTCCTTTAGCATGAGATGTGATATCTCAATGCTTATACCAAATCTGAGACCCTTCCTATAGCATGAGATGTGATATCCAATTCCTTCCCATTCCAATCCTGAGACCCTTCCTATAGCATGAGATGTGATATCTCAATGCTTATACCAAACCTGAGAGCCTACCTATAACATGAGATGTGATATCCAAGTCCATCCCATTCCAATCCTTAGACCCTTCCTACAGCATGCGATGTGATATCTCAATGATTCTAATACCAAACCAGAGACTCTTCCTATAACATGAGATGGGATATCCAACTCCTTCCCATTCCAATCCTGAGCCGCTTCCGATAGCAGAGATGTGATATCTCAATGCTTATACCAAACCTGAGACCCTTCCTATAACATGAGATGTGATATCCAACTCCTTCCCGTTCCAAACCTGAGACACTAACTATAGCATATGTGATATCCAACTCCTTCCCATTCCAAACATGAGACCCTTCCTATAGCAAGAAAGTAATATCCAACTCCTACCCATTCCAATCCTGAGACCCTTCCTATAGCAAGAGATGTGATATCCAAATCCTTCCCATTCCAATCCTGAGACCCTTCCTATAACATGAGATGTGATATCCAACTCCTTCCCATTCCAATCCTGAGACACTTCCTATAGCATGAGATGTGACATCTCAATGCTTCTAATACCAAACCTGAGACTCTTCCTATAACATGAGATGGGATATCCAACTCCTTCCCATTCCAATCCTGAGACCCTTTTGATAGCAGAGATGTGATATCTCAATGTTTATACCAAACCTGAGACCCTTCCTACGGCATGAGATGTCATATTCAACTCCTTCCCATTCCAATCCTGAGACGCTTCCTATAGCATGAGATTTGATATCCAACTCCTTCCCATTCCAATCCTGAGACCCTTCCTATAGCATGAGATGTGATGTCTCAATGCTTCTAATACCAAACCTGAGATCCTTCCTATAACATGAGATGTGATATCCAACTCCTTCCATTCCAATCCTGAGACCCTTCCTATAGCATGAGATGTGATATCTCAATGCTTATACCAAACCTGAGACCCTTCCTATAGCATGAGATGTGATATCCAACTCCTTCCCATTCCAATCCTGAGACCCTTCCTATAGCATGAGATGTGATATCTCAATGCTTCTAATACCAAACCTGAGATCCTTCCTCTAACATGAAATGTGAGATCCAACTCCTTCCCTTTCCAAACCTAAGAGCCTATCTATAGCATGAGATGTGATATCCAAGTCCTTCACATTCCAACCCTTAGACCCTTCCTACAGCATGCAATATGATATCTCAATGATTCTAATAACAAACCTGAGACCCGTCCTATAACATGAGATGGGATATCCAACTCCTTCCCATTCCAATCCTGAGACACTTCCGATAGCAGAGATGTGATATCTCAATGTTTATACCAAACCTGAGACCCTTCCTACGGCATGAGATGTCATATTCAACTCCTTCCCATTCCAATCCTGAGACGCTTCCTATAGCATGAGATTTGATATCCAACTCCTTCCCATTCCAATCCTGAGACCCTTCCTATAGCATGAGATGTGATGTCTCAATGCTTCTAATACCAAACCTGAGATCCTTCCTATAACATGAGATGTGATATCCAACTCCTTCCATTCCAATCCTGAGACCCTTCCTATAGCATGAGATGTGATATCTCAATGCTTATACCAAACCTGAGACCCTTCCTATAGCATGAGATGTGATATCCAACTCCTTCCCATTCCAATCCTGAGACCCTTCCTATAGCATGAGATGTGATATCTCAATGCTTCTAATACCAAACCTGAGATCCTTCCTCTAACATGAAATGTGAGATCCAACTCCTTCCCTTTCCAAACCTAAGAGCCTATCTATAGCATGAGATGTGATATCCAAGTCCTTCACATTCCAACCCTTAGACCCTTCCTACAGCATGCAATATGATATCTCAATGATTCTAATAACAAACCTGAGACCCGTCCTATAACATGAGATGGGATATCCAACTCCTTCCCATTCCAATCCTGAGACACTTCCGATAGCAGAGATGTGATATCTCAATGTTTATACCAAACCTGAGACCCTTCCTGTAACATGAGATGTGATATCCAACTCCTTCCCGTTCCAAACCTGACACCCTTCCTTTAGCATGAGATGTGATATCCAGCTCCTTCCCATTCCAATCCTGAGACACTTCCGATAGCATGAGATGTGATATCTCAATGCTTCTAATATCAAAACTGAGACCCTCCCTATAGCATGATATGTGATATCTAAGTCCTTCCCATTCCAATCCTGAGACCCTTCCTATAGCATGAGATGTGATATCTCAATGCTTCTACCAAACCTGAGACCCTTCCTTTAGCATGAGATGTGATATCCAACTCCTTCCCATTCCAATCCTGAAACCCTTCCTATAGCATGAGATGTGATATCTCAATACTTCTAATACCAAACCTGAGATCCTTCCGATAACATGAGATGTGATATCGCAATACTTCTAAAACCAAACCTGAGATCCATCCTATAACATGAGATGTGATATCCAACTCCTTCCCTTTCCAAACCTGAGAGCCGTTCTATAGCATGAGATGTGATATCCAGGTCCTTCCCATTCCAATCCTTAACCCTTCCTACAGCATGCAATATGATATCTCAATGATTCTAATAACAAACCTGAGACCCGTCCTATAGCATGAGATATGATATCCAAGTCCTTCCCATTCCAATCCTGAGACCCTTCCTATAACATGAAATGTGATATCCAACTCCTTCCCATTCCAACCTGAGACCCTTCCTATAGCATGAGATGGGATATCCAACTTCTTCCAAATCCAATACTGATACCCTTCCGATAGCATGAGATGTGATATCCCAATGCTTCTACCAAACCTGAGACCCATACTATGGCATGAGATGTGATATCAAACTCCTTCCCATTCCAATCCTGAGACCCTTCCTATAGCTTGAGGTGTGATATCAAACTCCTTCCCATTCCAATTCTGAGACCCTTCTTATACCATGAGACTTGATATCTCAATGCTTCTAATATTAAACCTGAGACCCGTCCTATAACATGAGATGTGATATCCAAATCCTTCCCCTTCCAAACCTTAGACCCTTCCTTTATCATGAGATGTGATATCCAACTCCTTCCCATTCCAATCCTGAGACCCTTCCGATATCATGAGATTTGTTATCTCAATGCTTCTAATATCAAACTTGAGACCCTCCCTATAGCATGAGATGTGACATCCAAGTCCTTCCCATTCCAATCCTGAGACCCTTCCTATAGCATGAGATGTGATATCTCTATGCTTCTAATACCAAACCTGAGACCCTTCCTATAACATGAGATGGGATATCCAACTCCTTCCCATTCCAATCCTGAGACCTTTCCGATAGCAGAGATGTGATATCTCAATGCTTATACCAAACCTGAGAACCTTCCGATGGCCTGAGATGTCATATACAACTCCTTCCCATTCCAATCCTGAGACCCTTCCTTTAGCATGAGATGTGATATCTCAATGCTTATACCAAATCTGAGACCCTTCCTATAGCATGAGATGTGATATCCAATTCCTTCCCATTCCAATCCTGAGACCCTTCCTATAGCATGAGATGTGATATCTCAATGCTTATACCAAACCTGAGAGCCTACCTATAACATGAGATGTGATATCCAAGTCTATCCCATTCCAATCCTTAGACCCTTCCTACAGCATGCGATGTGATATCTCAATAATTCTAATACCAAACCAGAGACTCTTCCTATAACATGAGATGGGATATCCAACTCCTTCCCATTCCAATCCTGAGCCGCTTCCGATAGCAGAGATGTGATATCTCAATGCTTATACCAAACCTGAGACCCTTCCTATAACATGAGATGTGATATCCAACTCCTTCCCGTTCCAAACCTGAGACACTAACTATAGCATATGTGATATCCAACTCCTTCCCATTCCAAACATGAGACCCTTCCTATAGCAAGAAAGTAATATCCAACTCCTACCCATTCCAATCCTGAGACCCTTCCTATAGCAAGAGATGTGATATCCAAATCCTTCCCATTCCAATCCTGAGAACCTTCCTATAACATGAGACGTGATATCCAACTCCTTCCCATTCCAACCTGAGACACTTCCTATAGCATGAGAAGGGATATCCAACTCCTTCCCAATCCAATCCTGAGACCCTTCCGATAGCAGAGATGTGATATCTCAATGCTTATACCAAACCTGAGACCCTTCCTATGGCATGAGATGTGATATCCAACTCCTTGCCATTCAAATCCTGAGACCCTTCCTATAGCATGAGAAGGGATATCCAACTCCTTCCCAATCCAATCCTGAGACCCTTCCGATAGCAGCGACGTGATATCTCAATGCTTCTACCAAACCTGAGACCCTTCCTTTAGCATGAGATGTGATATCCAAATCCTTCACATTCCAATCCTGAGACCCTTCCTATAGCATGAGATGTGATATCTCAATGCTTCTAATACCAAACCTGAGATCCTTCCTATAACATGAGATGTGATATCCAATTCCTTCCCATTCCAAACCTGAGACCCTTCCTATTGGATGAGATGTGATATCCAACTCCTTCCCATTCCAACCTTGAGACCCTTCCTATAGCATGAGATGTGATGTCTCAATGCTTCTAATACCAAACCTGAGATCCTTCCTATAACATGAGATGTGATATCCAACTCCTTCTATTCCAATCCTGAGACCCGTCCTATAGCATGAGATGTGATATCTCAAGGCTTATACCAAACCTGAGACCCTTCCTATAGCATGAGATGTGATATCCAACTGCTTCCCATTCCAATCCTGAGACCCTTCCTATAGCATGCAATATGATATCTCAATGATTCTAATAACAAACCTGAGACCCGTCCTATAGCATGAGATATGATATCCAAGTCCTTCGCATTCCAATCCTGAGACCCTTCCTATAACATGAAATGTGATATCCAACTCCTTCCCATTCCAACCTGAGACCATTCCTATAGCATGAGATGGGATATCCAACTTCTTCCAAATCCAATACTGATACCCTTCCGATAGCATGAGATGTGATATCCCAATGCTTCTACCAAACCTGAGACCCATACTATGGCATGAGATGTGATATCAAACTCCTTCCCATTCCAATCCTGAGACCCTTCCTATAGCTTGAGGTGTGATATCCAACTCCTTCCCATTCCAATTCTGAGACCCTTCTTATACCATGAGACTTGATATCTCAATGCTTCTAATATTAAACCTGAGACCCGTCCTATAACATGAAATGTGATATCCAAATCCTTCCCCTTCCAAACCTTAGACCCTTCCTTTATCATGAGATGTGATATCCAACTCCTTCCCATTCCAATCCTGAGACCCTTCCGATATCATGAGATTTGTTATCTCAATGCTTCTAATATCAAACTTGAGACCCTCCCTATAGCATGAGATGTGACATCCAAGTCCTTCCCATTCCAATCCTGAGACCCTTCCTATAGCATGAGATGTGATATCTCTATGCTTCTAATACCAAACCTGAGACCCTTCCTATAACATGAGATGAGATATCCAACTCCTTCCCATTCCAATCCTGAGACCTTTCCGATAGCAGAGATGTGATATCTCAATGCTTATACCAAACCTGAGAACCTTCCTATGGCCTGAGATGTCATATACAACTCCTTCCCATTCCAATCCTGAGACCCTTCCTTTAGCATGAGATGTGATATCTCAATGCTTATACCAAATCTGAGACCCTTCCTATAGCATGAGATGTGATATCCAATTCCTTCCCATTCCAATCCTGAGACCCTTCCTATAGCATGAGATGTGATATCTCAATGCTTATACCAAACCTGAGAGCCTACCTATAACATGAGATGTGATATCCAAGTCTATCCCATTCCAATCCTTAGACCCTTCCTACAGCATGCGATGTGATATCTCAATAATTCTAATACCAAACCAGAGACTCTTCCTATAACATGAGATGGGATATCCAACTCCTTCCCATTCCAATCCTGAGCCGCTTCCGATAGCAGAGATGTGATATCTCAATGCTTATACCAAACCTGAGACCCTTCCTATAACATGAGATGTGATATCCAACTCCTTCCCGTTCCAAACCTGATACACTAACTATAGCATATGTGATATCCAACTCCTTCCCATTCCAAACATGAGACCCTTCCTATAGCAAGAAAGTAATATCCAACTCCTACCCATTCCAATCCTGAGACCCTTCCTATAGCAAGAGATGTGATTTCCAAATCCTTCCCATTCCAATCCTGAGACCCTTCCTATAACATGAGATGTGATATCCAACTCCTTCCCATTCCAACCTGAGACACTTCCTATAGCATGAGAAGGGATATCCAACTCCTTCCCAATCCAATCCTGAGACCCTTCCGATAGCAGAGATGTGATATCTCAATGCTTATACCAAACCTGAGTCCCTTCCTATGGCATGAGATGTGATATCCAACTCCTTGCCATTCAAATCCTGAGACCCTTCCTATAGCATGAGAAGGGATATCCAACTCCTTCCCAATCCAATCCTGAGACCCTTCCGATAGCAGCGACGTGATATCTCAATGCTTCTACCAAACCTGAGACCCTTCCTTTAGCATGAGATGTGATATCCAAATCCTTCACATTCCAATCCTGAGACCCTTCCTATAGCATGAGATGTGATATCTCAATGCTTCTAATACCAAACCTGAGATCCTTCCTATAACATGAGATGTGATATCCAATTCCTTCCCATTCCAAACCTGAGACCCTTCCTATTGGATGAGATGTGATATCCAACTCCTTCCCATTCCAACCTTGAGACCCTTCCTATAGCATGAGATGTGATGTCTCAATGCTTCTAATACCAAACCTGAGATCCTTCCTATAACATGAGATGTGATATCCAACTCCTTCCATTCCAATCCTGAGACCCGTCCTATAGCATGAGATGTGATATCTCAAGGCTTATACCAAACCTGAGACCCTTCCTATAGCATGAGATGTGATATCCAACTGCTTCCCATTCCAATCCTGAAACCCTTCCTATAGCATGAGATGTGATATCTCAATGCTTCTAATACCAAACCTGAGATCCTTCCTCTAACATGAAATGTGATATCCAACTCCTTCCCTTTCCAAACCTAAGAGCCTATCTATAGCATGAGATGTGATATCCAAGTCCTTCACATTCCAACCCTTAGACCCTTCCTACAGCATGCAATATGATATCTCAATGATTCTAATAACAAACCTGAGACCCGTCCTATAACATGAGATGGGATATCCAACTACTTCCCATTCCAATCCTGAGACACTTCCGATAGCAGAGATGTGATATCTCAATGCTTATACCAAACCTGAGACCCTTCCTATAACATGAGATGTGATATCCAAATCCTTCCCGTTCCAAACCTGAGACCCTTCCTTTAGCATGAGATGTGATATCCAGCTCCTTCCCATTCCAATCCTGAGACACTTCCGATAGCATGAGATGTGATATCTCAATGCTTCTAATATCAAAACTGAGACCCTCCCTATAGCATGATATGTGATATCTAAGTCCTTCCCATTCCAATCCTGAGACCCTCCCTATAGCATGAGATGTGATATCCAACTCCTTCCCATTCCAATCCTGAGACCCTTCCTATAGCATGAGATATGATATCTCAATACTTCTAATACCAAACGTGAGATCCTTCCGATAACATGAGATGTGATATCCAAATCCTTCCCCTTCCAAACCTGAGACCCTCCCTTTAGCATGAAATGTGATATCCAACTCCTTCCTATTCCAATCCTGAGACTCTTCTGATAGCATGAGATGTGATATCTCAATGCTTCTAATACCAAACCTGAGATCCTTCCGATAGCATGAGATGTGATATCTCAATGCTTCTAATACCAAACCTGAGATCCTTCCTATAACATGAGATGTGATATCCAAATCCTTCCCCTTCCAAACCTGAGACCCTCCCTTTAGCATGAGATGTGATATCTAACTCCTTCCCATTCCATTCCTGAGACCCTTCTGATAGCATGAGATGTGATATCTCAATGCCTCTAATACCAAACCTGAGATCCTACCTCTAACATGAAATGAGATATCCAACTCTTTCCCCTTCCAAACCTGAGAGCCTTCCTATAGCATGAGATGTGATATCCAAGTCCTTCCCATTTCAATACTGAGACCCTTCCTATAGCTTGAGATGTGATATCCAACTCCTTCCCATTCCAATTCTGAGACCCTTCCTATAGCATGAGATGTGATATCTCAATGCTTATACCAAACCTGAGAGCCTACCTATAACATGAGATGTGATATCCAAGTCCATCCCATTCCAATCCTTAGACCCTTCCTATTGGATGAGATGTGATATCCAACTCCTTCCCATTCCAACCTTGAGACCCTTCCTATAGCATGAGATGTGATGTCTCAATGCTTCTAATACCAAACCTGAGATCCTTCCTATAACATGAGATGTGATATCCAACTCCTTCCATTCCAATCCTGAGACCCGTCATATAGCATGAGATGTGATATCTCAAGGCTTATACCAAACCTGAGACCCTTCCTATAGCATGAGATGTGATATCCAACTGCTTCCCATTCCAATCCTGAGACCCTTCCTATAGCATGAGATGTGATATCTCAATGCTTCTAATACCAAACCTGAGATCCTTCCTCTAACATGAAATGTGATATCCAACTCCTTCCCTTTCCAAACCTAAGAGCCTATCTATAGCATGAGATGTGATATCCAAGTCCTTCACATTCCAACCCTTAGACCCTTCCTACAGCATGCAATATGATATCTCAATGATTCTAATAACAACCCTGAGACCCGTCCTATAACATGAGATGGGATATCCAACTCCTTCCCATTCCAATCCTGAGACACTTCCGATAGCAGAGATGTGATATCTCAATGCTTATACCAAACCTGAGACCCTTCCTATAACATGAGATGTGATATCCAAATCCTTCCCGTTGCAAACCTGAGACCCTTCCTTTAGCATGAGATGTGATATCCAGCTCCTTCCCATTCCAATCCTGAGACACTTCCGATAGCATGAGATGTGATATCTCAATGCTTCTAATATCAAAACTGAGACCCTCCCTATAGCATGATATGTGATATCTAAGTCCTTCCCATTCCAATCCTGAGACCCTCCCTATAGCATGAGATGTGATATCCAACTCCTTCCCATTCCAATCCTGAGACCCTTCCTATAGCATGAGATATGATATCTCAATACTTCTAATACCAAACGTGAGATCCTTCCGATAACATGAGATGTGATATCCAAATCCTTCCCCTTCCAAACCTGAGACCCTCCCTTTAGCATGAAATGTGATATCCAACTCCTTCCTATTCCAATCCTGAGACTCTTCTGCTAGCATGAGATGTGATATCTCAATGCTTCTAATACCAAACCTGAGATCCTTCCTATAGCATGAGATGTGATATCCAAGTCCTTCCCATTCCAATACTGAGACCCTTCCTATAGCTTGAGATGTGATATCCAACTCCTTCCCATTCCAATTCTGAGACCCTTCCTATAGCATGAGATGTGATATCTCAATGCTTATACCAAACCTGAAAGCCTACCTATAACATGAGATGTGATATCCAAGTCCATCCCATTCCAATCCTTAGACCCTTCCTACAGCATGCGATCTGATATCTCAATGATTCTAATACCAAACCAGAGACTCTTCCTATAACATGAGATGGGATATCCAACTCCTTCCCATTCCAATTCTGAGACCCTTCCTATACTATGAGACTTGATATCTCAATGCTTCTAATACCAAACCTGAGACCCGTAATATAACATGAGATGTGATATCCAAATCCTTCCCCTTCCAAACCTTAGACCCTTCCTTTATCATGAGATGTGATATCCAACTCCTTCCCATTCCAATCCTGAGACCCTTCCGATATCATGAGATGTGATATCTCAAAGCTTCTAATATCAAACTTGAGACCCTCCCTATAGCATGAGATGTGATATCCAAGTCCTTCCCATTCCAATCCTGAGACCCTTCCTATAGCATGAGATGTGATATCTCAATGCTTCTAATACCAAACCTGAGACCCTTCCTATAACATGAGATGGGAATATCAAACTCCTTCCCATTCCAATCTTGAGACCCTTCCGATAGCAGAGATGTGATATCTCAATGCTTATACCAAACCTGAGATCCTTCCTATAACATGAGATGTGATATCCAACTCCTTCCCATTCCAATCCTGAGACACTTCCTATAGCATGAGATGTGATATCTCACTGCTTATACCAAACCTGAGACCCTTCCCATAGCAGGAGATGTGATATCCAACTCCTTCCCATTCCAATCCTCAGACCCTTCCTATAGCATGAGATGTGATATCTCAATGCTTCTAATGTCAAACTTGAGACCCTACCTATAGCATGAGATGTGATATCCAAGTCCTTCCCATTCCAATCCTGAGACACTTCCTATAGCATGAGATGTGATATCTCAATGCTTCTAATACCAAACTTGAGACTCTTCCTATAACATGAGATGGGATATCCAACTCCTTCCCATTCCAATCCTGAGACCCTTTTGATAGCAGAGATGTGATATCTCAATGTTTATACCAAACCTGAGACCCTTCCTACGGCATGAGATGTCATATTCAACTCCTTCCCATTCCAATCCTGAGACCCTTCCTATAGCATGAGATTTGATATCCAACTCCTTCCCATTCCAATCCTGAGACCCTTCCTATAGCATGAGATGTGATGTCTCAATGCTTCTAATACCAAACCTGAGATCCTTCCTATAACATGAGATCTGATATCCAACTCCTTCCATTCCAATCCTGAGACCCTTCCTATAGCATGAGATGTGATATCTCAATGCTTATACCAAACCTGAGACCCTTCCTATAGCATGAGATGTGATATCCAACTCCTTCCCATTCCAATCCTGAGACCCTTCCTATAGCATGAGATGTGATATCTCAATGCTTCTAATACCAAACCTGAGATCCTTCCTCTAACATGAAATGTGAGATCCAACTCCTTCCCTTTCCAAACCTAAGAGCCTATCTATAGCATGAGATGTGATATCCAAGTCCTTCACATTCCAACCCTTAGACCCTTCCTACAGCATGCAATATGATATCTCAATGATTCCAATAACAAACCTGAGACCCGTCCTATAACATGAGATGGGATATCCAACTCCTTCCCATTCCAATCCTGAGACACTTCCGATAGCAGAGATGTGATATCTCAATGTTTATACCAAACCTGAGACCCTTCCTATAACATGAGATGTGATATCCAACTCCTTCCCGTTCCAAACCTGAGACCCTTCCTTTAGCATGAGATGTGATATCCAGCTCCTTCCCATTCCAATCCTGAGACACTTCCGATAGCATGAGATGTGATATCTCAATGCTTCTAATATCAAAACTGAGACCCTCCCTATAGCATGAGATGTGATATCCAACTCCTTCCCATTCCAATCCTGAGACCCTTCCTATAGCATGAGATGTGATATCTCAATGCTTCTAATACCAAACCTGAGATCCTTCCTCTAACATGAAATGTGAGATCCAACTCCTTCCCTTTCCAAACCTAAGAGCCTATCTATAGCATGAGATGTGATATCCAAGTCCTTCACATTCCAACCCTTAGACCCTTCCTACAGCATGCAATATGATATCTCAATGATTCCAATAACAAACCTGAGACCCGTCCTATAACATGAGATGGGATATCCAACTCCTTCCCATTCCAATCCTGAGACACTTCCGATAGCAGAGATGTGATATCTCAATGTTTATACCAAACCTGAGACCCTTCCTATAACATGAGATGTGATATCCAACTCCTTCCCGTTCCAAACCTGAGACCCTTCCTTTAGCATGAGATGTGATATCCAGCTCCTTCCCATTCCAATCCTGAGACACTTCCGATAGCATGAGATGTGATATCTCAATGCTTCTAATATCAAAACTGAGACCCTCCCTATAGCATGATATGTGATATCTAAGTCCTTCCCATTCCAATCGTGAGACCCTTCCTATAGCATGAGATGTGATATCTCAATGCTTCTACCAAACCTGAGACCCTTCCTTTAGCATGAGATGTGATATCCAACTCCTTCCCATTCCAATCCTGAGACCCTTCCTATAGCATGAGATGTGATATCTCAATACTTCTAATACCAAACCTGAGATCCTTCCGATAACATGAGATGTGATATCTCAATACTTCTAATACCAAACCTGAGATCCATCCTATAACATGAGATGTGATATCCAACTCCTTCCCTTTCCAAACCTGAGAGCCGTTCTATAGCATGAGATGTGATAACCAGGTCCTTCCCATTCCAATCTTTAGACCCTTCCTACAGCATGCAATATGATATCTCAATGATTCTAATAACAAACCTGAGACCCGTCCTATAGCATGAGATATGATATCCAAGTCCTTCCCATTCCAATCCTGAGACCCTTCCTATAACACGAAATGTGATATCCAACTCCTTCCCATTCCAACCTGAGACCCTTCCTATAGCATGAGATGGGATATCCAACTTCTTCCAAATCCAATACTGATACCCTTCCGATAGCATGAGATGTGATATCCCAATGCTTCTACCAAACCTGAGACCCATACTATGGCATGAGATGTGATATCAAACTCCTTCCCATTCCAATCCTGAGACCCTTCCTATAGCTTGATGTGTGATATCCAACTCCTTCCCATTCCAATTCTGAGACCCTTCTTATACCATGAGACTTGATATCTCAATGCTTCTAATATTAAACCTGAGACCCGTCCTATAACATGAGATGTGATATCCAAATCCTTCCCCTTCCAAACCTTAGACCCTTCCTTTATCATGAGATGTGATATCCAACTCCTTCCCATTCCAATCCTGAGACCCTTCCGATATCATGAGATTTGTTATCTCAATGCTTCTAATATCAAACTTGAGACCCTACCTATAGCATGAGATGTGACATCCAAGTCCTTCCCATTCCAATCCTGAGACCCTTCCTATAGCATGAGATGTGATATCTCTATGCTTCTAATACCAAACCTGAGACCCTTCCTATAACATGAGATGGGATATCCAACTCCTTCCCATTCCAATCCTGAGACCTTTCCGATAGCAGAGATGTGATATCTCAATGCTTATACCAAACCTGAGAACCTTCCTATGGCCTGAGATGTCATATACAACTCCTTCCCATTCCAATCCTGAGACCCTTCCTTTAGCATGAGATGTGATATCTCAATGCTTATACCAAATCTGAGACCCTTCCTATAGCATGAGATGTGATATCCAATTCCTTCCCATTCCAATCCTGTGACCCTTCCTATAGCATGAGATGTGATATCTCAATGCTTATAGCAAACCTGAGAGCCTACCTATAGCATGAGATGTGATATCCAAGTCCATCCCATTCCAATCCTTAGACCCTTCCTACAGCATGCGATGTGATATCTCAATGATTCTAATACCAAACCAGAGACTCTTCCTATAACATGAGATGGGATATCCAACTCCTTCCCATTCCAATCCTGAGCCGCTTCCGATAGCAGAGATGTGATATCTCAATGCTTATACCAAACCTGAGACCCTTCCTATAACATGAGATGTGATATCCAACTCCTTCCCGTTCCAAACCTGAGACACTAACTATAGCATATGTGATATCCAACTCCTTCCCATTCCAAACATGAGACCCTTCCTATAGCAAGAAAGTAATATCCAACTCCTACCCATTCCAATCCTGAGACCCTTCCTATAGCAAGAGATGTGATATCCAAATCCTTCCCATTCCAATCCTGAGACCCTTCCTATAACATGAGATGTGATATCCAACTCCTTCCCATTCCAACCTGAGACACTTCCTATAGCATGAGAAGGGATATCCAACTCCTTCCCAATCCAATCCTGAGACCCTTCCGATAGCAGAGATGTGATATCTCAATGCTTATACCAAACCTGAGTCCCTTCCTATGGCATGAGATGTGATATCCAACTCCTTCCCATTCCAACCCTGAGACCCTTCCTATAGCATGAGATGTGATGTCTCAATGCTTCTAATACCAAACCTGAGATCCTTCCTATAACATGAGATGTGATATCCAACTCCTTCCATTCCAATCCTGAGACCCGTCCTATAGCATGAGATGTGATATCTCAATGCTTATACCAAACCTGAGACCCTTCCTATAGCATGAGATGTGATATCCAACTGCTTCCCATTCCAATCCTGAGACCCTTCCTATAGCATGAGATGTGATGTCTCAATGCTTCTAATACCAAACCTGAGATCCTTCCTATAACATGAGATCTGATATCCAACTCCTTCCATTCCAATCCTGAGACCCTTCCTATAGCATGAGATGTGATATCTCAATGCTTATACCAAACCTGAGACCCTTCCTATAGCATGAGATGTGATATCCAACTCCTTCCCATTCCAATCCTGAGACCCTTCCTATAGCATGAGATGTGATATCTCAATGCTTCTAATACCAAACCTGAGATCCTTCCTCTAACATGAAATGTGAGATCCAACTCCTTCCCTTTCCAAACCTAAGAGCCTATCTATAGCATGAGATGTGATATCCAAGTCCTTCACATTCCAACCCTTAGACCCTTCCTACAGCATGCAATATGATATCTCAATGATTCCAATAACAAACCTGAGACCCGTCCTATAACATGAGATGGGATATCCAACTCCTTCCCATTCCAATCCTGAGACACTTCCGATAGCAGAGATGTGATATCTCAATGTTTATACCAAACCTGAGACCCTTCCTATAACATGAGATGTGATATCCAACTCCTTCCCGTTCCAAACCTGAGACCCTTCCTTTAGCATGAGATGTGATATCCAGCTCCTTCCCATTCCAATCCTGAGACACTTCCGATAGCATGAGATGTGATATCTCAATGCTTCTAATATCAAAACTGAGACCCTCCCTATAGCATGATATGTGATATCTAAGTCCTTCCCATTCCAATCCTGAGACCCTTCCTATAGCATGAGATGTGATATCTCAATGCTTCTACCAAACCTGAGACCCTTCCTTTAGCATGAGATGTGATATCCAACTCCTTCCCATTCCAATCCTGAGACCCTTCCTATAGCATGAGATGTGATATCTCAATACTTCTAATACCAAACCTGAGATCCTTCCGATAACATGAGATGTGATATCTCAATACTTCTAATACCAAACCTGAGATCCATCCTATAACATGAGATGTGATATCCAACTCCTTCCCTTTCCAAACCTGAGAGCCGTTCTATAGCATGAGATGTGATAACCAGGTCCTTCCCATTCCAATCTTTAGACCCTTCCTACAGCATGCAATATGATATCTCAATGATTCTAATAACAAACCTGAGACCCGTCCTATAGCATGAGATATGATATCCAAGTCCTTCCCATTCCAATCCTGAGACCCTTCCTATAACACGAAATGTGATATCCAACTCCTTCCCATTCCAACCTGAGACCCTTCCTATAGCATGAGATGGGATATCCAACTTCTTCCAAATCCAATACTGATACCCTTCCGATAGCATGAGATGTGATATCCCAATGCTTCTACCAAACCTGAGACCCATACTATGGCATGAGATGTGATATCAAACTCCTTCCCATTCCAATCCTGAGACCCTTCCTATAGCTTGAGGTGTGATATCCAACTCCTTCCCATTCCAATTCTGAGACCCTTCTTATACCATGAGACTTGATATCTCAATGCTTCTAATATTAAACCTGAGACCCGTCCTATAACATGAGATGTGATATCCAAATCCTTCCCCTTCCAAACCTTAGACCCTTCCTTTATCATGAGATGTGATATCCAACTCCTTCCCATTCCAATCCTGAGACCCTTCCGATATCATGAGATTTGTTATCTCAATGCTTCTAATATCAAACTTGAGACCCTACCTATAGCATGAGATGTGACATCCAAGTCCTTCCCATTCCAATCCTGAGACCCTTCCTATAGCATGAGATGTGATATCTCTATGCTTCTAATACCAAACCTGAGACCCTTCCTATAACATGAGATGGGATATCCAACTCCTTCCCATTCCAATCCTGAGACCTTTCCGATAGCAGAGATGTGATATCTCAATGCTTATACCAAACCTGAGAACCTTCCTATGGCCTGAGATGTCATATACAACTCCTTCCCATTCCAATCCTGAGACCCTTCCTTTAGCATGAGATGTGATATCTCAATGCTTATACCAAATCTGAGACCCTTCCTATAGCATGAGATGTGATATCCAATTCCTTCCCATTCCAATCCTGTGACCCTTCCTATAGCATGAGATGTGATATCTCAATGCTTATAGCAAACCTGAGAGCCTACCTATAACATGAGATGTGATATCCAAGTCCACCCCATTCCAATCCTTAGACCCTTCCTACAGGATGCGATGTGATATCTCAATGATTCTAATACCAAACCAGAGACTCTTCCTATAACATGAGATGGGATATCCAACTCCTTCCCATTCCAATCCTGAGCCGCTTCCGATAGCAGAGATGTGATATCTCAATGCTTATACCAAACCTGAGACCCTTCCTATAACATGAGATGTGATATCCAACTCCTTCCCGTTCCAAACCTGAGACACTAACTATAGCATATGTGATATCCAACTCCTTCCCATTCCAAACATGAGACCCTTCCTATAGCAAGAAAGTAATATCCAACTCCTACCCATTCCAATCCTGAGACCCTTCCTATAGCAAGAGATGTGATATCCAAATCCTTCCCATTCCAATCCTGAGACCCTTCCTATAACATGAGATGTGATATCCAACTCCTTCCCATTCCAACCTGAGACACTTCCTATAGCATGAGAAGGGATATCCAACTCCTTCCCAATCCAATCCTGAGACCCTTCCGATAGCAGAGATGTGATATCTCAATGCTTATACCAAACCTGAGTCCCTTCCTATGGCATGAGATGTGATATCCAACTCCTTGCCATTCAAATCCTGAGACCCTTCCTATAGCATGAGAAGGGATATCCAACTCCTTCCCAATCCAAACCTGAGACCCTTCCTATTGGATGAGATGTGATATCCAACTCCTTCCCATTCCAACCCTGAGACCCTTCCTATAGCATGAGATGTGATGTCTCAATGCTTCTAATACCAAACCTGAGATCCTTCCTATAACATGAGATGTGATATCCAACTCCTTCCATTCCAATCCTGAGACCCGTCCTATAGCATGAGATGTGATATCTCAATGCTTATACCAAACCTGAGACCCTTCCTATAGCATGAGATGTGATATCCAACTGCTTCCCATTCCAATCCTGAGACCCTTCCTATAGCATGAGATGTGATATCTCAATGCTTCTAATACCAAACCTGAGATCCTTCCTCTAACATGAAATGTGATATCCAACTCCTTCCCTTTCCAAACCTAAGAGCCTATCTATAGCATGAGATGTGATATCCAAGTCCTTCACATTCCAACCCTTAGACCCTTCCTACAGCATGCAATATGATATCTCAATGATTCTAATAACAAACCTGAGACCCGTCCTATAACATGAGATGGGATATCCAACTCCTTCCCATTCCAATCCTGAGACACTTCCGATAGCAGAGATGTGATATCTCAATGCTTATACCAAACCTGAGACCCTTCCTATAACATGAGATGTGATATCCAAATCCTTCCCGTTCCAAACCTGAGACCCTTCCTTTAGCATGAGATGTGATATCCAGCTCGTTCCCATTCCAATCCTGAGACCCTTCCTATAGCATGCAATATGATATCTCAATGATTCTAATAACAAACCTGAGACCCGTCCTATAGCATGAGATATGATATCCAAGTCCTTCGCATTCCAATCCTGAGACCCTTCCTATAACATGAAATGTGATATCCAACTCCTTCCCATTCCAACCTGAGACCATTCCTATAGCATGAGATGGGATATCCAACTTCTTCCAAATCCAATACTGATAGCCTTCCGATAGCATGAGATGTGATATCCCAATGCTTATACCAAACCTGAGACCCTTCCTATAACATGAGATGTGATATCCAACTCCTTCCCGTTCCAAACCTGAGACACTAACTATAGCATATGTGATATCCAACTCCTTCCCATTCCAAACATGAGACCCTTCCTATAGCAAGAAAGTAATATCCAACTCCTACCCATTCCAATCCTGAGACCCTTCCTATAGCAAGAGATGTGATATCCAAATCCTTCCCATTCCAATCCTGAGACCCTTCCTATAACATGAGATGTGATATCCAACTCCTTCCCATTCCAACCTGAGACACTTCCTATAGCATGAGAAGGGATATCCAACTCCTTCCCAATCCAATCCTGAGACCCTTCCGATAGCAGAGATGTGATATCTCAATGCTTATACCAAACCTGAGTCCCTTCCTATGGCATGAGATGTGATATCCAACTCCTTGCCATTCAAATCCTGAGACCCTTCCTATAGCATGAGAAGGGATATCCAACTCCTTCCCAATCCAAACCTGAGACCCTTCCTATTGGATGAGATGTGATATCCAACTCCTTCCCATTCCAACCCTGAGACCCTTCCTATAGCATGAGATGTGATGTCTCAATGCTTCTAATACCAAACCTGAGATCCTTCCTATAACATGAGATGTGATATCCAACTCCTTCCATTCCAATCCTGAGACCCGTCCTATAGCATGAGATGTGATATCTCAATGCTTATACCAAACCTGAGACCCTTCCTATAGCATGAGATGTGATATCCAACTGCTTCCCATTCCAATCCTGAGACCCTTCCTATAGCATGAGATGTGATATCTCAATGCTTCTAATACCAAACCTGAGATCCTTCCTCTAACATGAAATGTGATATCCAACTCCTTCCCTTTCCAAACCTAAGAGCCTATCTATAGCATGAGATGTGATATCCAAGTCCTTCACATTCCAACCCTTAGACCCTTCCTACAGCATGCAATATGATATCTCAATGATTCTAATAACAAACCTGAGACCCGTCCTATAACATGAGATGGGATATCCAACTCCTTCCCATTCCAATCCTGAGACACTTCCGATAGCAGAGATGTGATATCTCAATGCTTATACCAAACCTGAGACCCTTCCTATAACATGAGATGTGATATCCAAATCCTTCCCGTTCCAAACCTGAGACCCTTCCTTTAGCATGAGATGTGATATCCAGCTCCTTCCCATTCCAATCCTGAGACCCTTCCTATAGCATGCAATATGATATCTCAATGATTCTAATAACAAACCTGAGACCCGTCCTATAGCATGAGATATGATATCCAAGTCCTTCGCATTCCAATCCTGAGACCCTTCCTATAACATGAAATGTGATATCCAACTCCTTCCCATTCCAACCTGAGACCATTCCTATAGCATGAGATGGGATATCCAACTTCTTCCAAATCCAATACTGATAGCCTTCCGATAGCATGAGATGTGATATCCCAATGCTTCTACCAAACCTGAGACCCATACTATGGCATGAGATGTGATATCAAACTCCTTCCCATTCCAATCCTGAGACCCTTCCTATAGCTTGAGGTGTGATATCCAACTCCTTCCCATTCCAATTCTGAGACCCTTCTTATACCATGAGACTTGATATCTCAATGCTTCTAATATTAAACCTGAGACCCGTCCTATAACATGAGATGTGATATCCAAATCCTTCCCCTTCCAAACCTTAGACCCTTCCTTTATCATGAGATGTGATATCCAACTCCTTCCCATTCCAATCCTGAGACCCTTCCGATATCATGAGATTTGTTATCTCAATGCTTCTAATATCAAACTTGAGACCCTCCCTATAGCATGAGATGTGACATCCAAGTCCTTCCCATTCCAATCCTGAGACCTTTCCTATAGCATGAGATGTGATATCTCTATGCTTCTAATACCAAACCTGAGACCCTTCCTATAACATGAGATGGGATATCCAACTCCTTCCCATTCCAATCCTGAGACCTTTCCGATAGCAGAGATGTGATATCTCAATGCTTATACCAAACCTGAGAACCTTCCTATGGCCTGAGATGTCATATACAACTCCTTCCCATTCCAATCCTGAGACCCTTCCTTTAGCATGCGATGTGATATCTCAATGCTTATACCAAATCTGAGAGCCTACCTATAACATGAGATGTGATATCCAAGTCTATCCCATTCCAATCCTTAGACCCTTCCTACAGCATGCGATGTGATATCTCAATAATTCTAATACCAAACCAGAGACTCTTCCTATAACATGAGATGGGATATCCAACTCCTTCCCATTCCAATCCTGAGCCGCTTCCGATAGCAGAGATGTGATATCTCAATGCTTATACCAAACCTGAGACCCTTCCTATAACATGAGATGTGATATCCAACTCCTTCCCGTTCCAAACCTGAGACACTAACTATAGCATATGTGATATCCAACTCCTTCCCATTCCAAACATGAGACCCTTCCTATAGCAAGAAAGTAATATCCAACTCCTACCCATTCCAATCCTGAGACCCTTCCTATAGCAAGAGATGTGATATCCAAATCCTTCCCATTCCAATCCTGAGACCCTTCCTATAACATGAGATGTGATAACCAACTCCTTCCCATTCCAACCTGAGACACTTCCTATAGCATGAGAAGGGATATCCAACTCCTTCCCAATCCAATCCTGAGACCCTTCCGATAGCAGAGATGTGATATCGCAATGCTTATACCAAACCTGAGAACCTTCCTATGGCCTGAGATGTCATATACAACTCCTTCCCATTCCAATCCTGAGACCCTTCCTTTAGCATGAGATGTGATATCTCAATGCTTATACCAAATCTGAGAGCCTACCTATAACATGAGATGTGATATCCAAGTCTATCCCATTCCAATCCTTAGACCCTTCCTACAGCATGCGATGTGATATCTCAATAATTCTAATACCAAACCAGAGACTCTTCCTATAACATGAGATGGGATATCCAACTCCTTCCCATTCCAATCCTGAGCCGCTTCCGATAGCAGAGATGTGATATCTCAATGCTTATACCAAACCTGAGACCCTTCCTATAACATGAGATGTGATATCCAACTCCTTCCCGTTCCAAACCTGAGACACTAACTATAGCATATGTGATATCCAACTCCTTCCCATTCCAAACATGAGACCCTTCCTATAGCAAGAAAGTAATATCCAACTCCTACCCATTCCAATCCTGAGACCCTTCATATAGCAAGAGATGTGATATCCAAATCCTTCCCATTCCAATCCTGAGACCCTTCCTATAACATGAGATGTGATATCCAACTCCTTCCCATTCCAACCTGAGACACTTCCTATAGCATGAGAAGGGATATCCAACTCCTTCCCAATCCAATCCTGAGACCCTTCCGATAGCAGAGATGTGATATCTCAATGCTTATACCAAACCTGAGTCCCTTCCTATGGCATGAGATGTGATATCCAACTCCTTGCCATTCAAATCCTGAGACCCTTCCTATAGCATGAGAAGGGATATCCAACTCCTTCCCAATCCAATCCTGAGACCCTTCCGATAGCAGCGACGTGATATCTCAATGCTTCTACCAAACCTGAGACCCTTCCTTTAGCATGAGATGTGATATCCAAATCCTTCACATTCCAATCCTGAGACCCTTCCTATAGCATGAGATGTGATATCTCAATGCTTCTAATACCAAACCTGAGATCCTTCCTATAACATGAGATGTGATATCCAATTCCTTCCCATTCCAAACCTGAGACCCTTCCTATTGGATGAGATGTGATATCCAACTCCTTCCCATTCCAACCTTGAGACCCTTCCTATAGCATGAGATGTGATGTCTCAATGCTTCTAATACCAAACCTGAGATCCTTCCTATAACATGAGATGTGATATCCAACTCCTTCCATTCCAATCCTGAGACCCGTCCTATAGCATGAGATGTGATATCTCAAGGCTTATACCAAACCTGAGACCCTTCCTATAGCATGAGATGTGATATCCAACTGCTTCCCATTCCAATCCTGAAACCCTTCCTATAGCATGAGATGTGATATCTCAATGCTTCTAATACCAAACCTGAGATCCTTCCTCTAACATGAAATGTGATATCCAACTCCTTCCCTTTCCAAACCTAAGAGCCTATCTATAGCATGAGATGTGATATCCAAGTCCTTCACATTCCAACCCTTAGACCCTTCCTACAGCATGCAATATGATATCTCAATGATTCTAATAACAAACCTGAGACCCGTCCTATAACATGAGATGGGATATCCAACTACTTCCCATTCCAATCCTGAGACACTTCCGATAGCAGAGATGTGATATCTCAATGCTTATACCAAACCTGAGACCCTTCCTATAACATGAGATGTGATATCATCCGTTCCAAACCTGAGACCCTTCCTTTAGCATGAGATGTGATATCCAGCTCCTTCCCATTCCAATCCTGAGACACTTCCGATAGCATGAGATGTGATATCTCAATGCTTCTAATATCAAAACTGAGACCCTCCCTATAGCATGATATGTGATATCTAAGTCCTTCCCATTCCAATCCTGAGACCCTCCCTATAGCATGAGATGTGATATCCAACTCCTTCCCATTCCAATCCTGAGACCCTTCCTATAGCATGAGATATGATATCTCAATACTTTTAATACCAAACGTGAGATCCTTCCGATAACATGAGATGTGATATCCAAATCCTTCCCCTTCCAAACCTGAGACCCTCCCTTTAGCATGAAATGTGATATCCAACTCCTTCCTATTCCAATCCTGAGACTCTTCTGATAGCATGAGATGTGATATCTCAATGCTTCTAATACCAAACCTGAGATCCTTCCGATAGCATGAGATGTGATATCTCAATGCTTCTAATACCAAACCTGAGATCCTTCCTATAACATGAGATGTGATATCCAACTCCTTCCATTCCAATCCTGAGACCCTTCCTATAGCATGAGATGTGATATCTCAATGCTTATACCAAACCTGAGACCCTTCCTATAGCATGAGATGTGATATCCAACTCCTTCCCATTCCAATCCTGAGACCCTTCCTATAGCATGAGATGTGATATCTCAATGCTTCTAATACCAAACCTGAGATCCTTCCTCTAACATGAAATGTGAGATCCAACTCCTTCCCTTTCCAAACCTAAGAGCCTATCTATAGCATGAGATGTGATATCCAAGTCCTTCACATTCCAACCCTTAGACCCTTCCTACAGCATGCAATATGATATCTCAATGATTCCAATAACAAACCTGAGACCCGTCCTATAACATGAGATGGGATATCCAACTCCTTCCCATTCCAATCCTGAGACACTTCCGATAGCAGAGATGTGATATCTCAATGTTTATACCAAACCTGAGACCCTTCCTATAACATGAGATGTGATATCCAACTCCTTCCCGTTCCAAACCTGAGACCCTTCCTTTAGCATGAGATGTGATATCCAGCTCCTTCCCATTCCAATCCTGAGACACTTCCGATAGCATGAGATGTGATATCTCAATGCTTCTAATATCAAAACTGAGACCCTCCCTATAGCATGATATGTGATATCTAAGTCCTTCCCATTCCAATCCTGAGACCCTTCCTATAGCATGAGATGTGATATCTCAATGCTTCTACCAAACCTGAGACCCTTCCTTTAGCATGAGATGTGATATCCAACTCCTTCCCATTCCAATCCTGAGACCCTTCCTATAGCATGAGATGTGATATCTCAATACTTCTAATACCAAACCTGAGATCCTTCCGATAACATGAGATGTGATATCTCAATACTTCTAATACCAAACCTGAGATCCATCCTATAACATGAGATGTGATATCCAACTCCTTCCCTTTCCAAACCTGAGAGCCGTTCTATAGCATGAGATGTGATAACCAGGTCCTTCCCATTCCAATCTTTAGACCCTTCCTACAGCATGCAATATGATATCTCAATGATTCTAATAACAAACCTGAGACCCGTCCTATAGCATGAGATATGATATCCAAGTCCTTCCCATTCCAATCCTGAGACCCTTCCTATAACACGAAATGTGATATCCAACTCCTTCCCATTCCAACCTGAGACCCTTCCTATAGCATGAGATGGGATATCCAACTTCTTCCAAATCCAATACTGATACCCTTCCGATAGCATGAGATGTGATATCCCAATGCTTCTACCAAACCTGAGACCCATACTATGGCATGAGATGTGATATCAAACTCCTTCCCATTCCAATCCTGAGACCCTTCCTATAGCTTGAGGTGTGATATCCAACTCCTTCCCATTCCAATTCTGAGACCCTTCTTATACCATGAGACTTGATATCTCAATGCTTCTAATATTAAACCTGAGACCCGTCCTATAACATGAGATGTGATATCCAAATCCTTCCCCTTCCAAACCTTAGACCCTTCCTTTATCATGAGATGTGATATCCAACTCCTTCCCATTCCAATCCTGAGACCCTTCCGATATCATGAGATTTGTTATCTCAATGCTTCTAATATCAAACTTGAGACCCTACCTATAGCATGAGATGTGACATCCAAGTCCTTCCCATTCCAATCCTGAGACCCTTCCTATAGCATGAGATGTGATATCTCTATGCTTCTAATACCAAACCTGAGACCCTTCCTATAACATGAGATGGGATATCCAACTCCTTCCCATTCCAATCCTGAGACCTTTCCGATAGCAGAGATGTGATATCTCAATGCTTATACCAAACCTGAGAACCTTCCTATGGCCTGAGATGTCATATACAACTCCTTCCCATTCCAATCCTGAGACCCTTCCTTTAGCATGAGATGTGATATCTCAATGCTTATACCAAATCTGAGACCCTTCCTATAGCATGAGATGTGATATCCAATTCCTTCCCATTCCAATCCTGTGACCCTTCCTATAGCATGAGATGTGATATCTCAATGCTTATAGCAAACCTGAGAGCCTACCTATAACATGAGATGTGATATCCAAGTCCACCCCATTCCAATCCTTAGACCCTTCCTACAGGATGCGATGTGATATCTCAATGATTCTAATACCAAACCAGAGACTCTTCCTATAACATGAGATGGGATATCCAACTCCTTCCCATTCCAATCCTGAGCCGCTTCCGATAGCAGAGATGTGATATCTCAATGCTTATACCAAACCTGAGACCCTTCCTATAACATGAGATGTGATATCCAACTCCTTCCCGTTCCAAACCTGAGACACTAACTATAGCATATGTGATATCCAACTCCTTCCCATTCCAAACATGAGACCCTTCCTATAGCAAGAAAGTAATATCCAACTCCTACCCATTCCAATCCTGAGACCCTTCCTATAGCAAGAGATGTGATATCCAAATCCTTCCCATTCCAATCCTGAGACCCTTCCTATAACATGAGATGTGATATCCAACTCCTTCCCATTCCAACCTGAGACACTTCCTATAGCATGAGAAGGGATATCCAACTCCTTCCCAATCCAATCCTGAGACCCTTCCGATAGCAGAGATGTGATATCTCAATGCTTATACCAAACCTGAGTCCCTTCCTATGGCATGAGATGTGATATCCAACTCCTTGCCATTCAAATCCTGAGACCCTTCCTATAGCATGAGAAGGGATATCCAACTCCTTCCCAATCCAAACCTGAGACCCTTCCTATTGGATGAGATGTGATATCCAACTCCTTCCCATTCCAACCCTGAGACCCTTCCTATAGCATGAGATGTGATGTCTCAATGCTTCTAATACCAAACCTGAGATCCTTCCTATAACATGAGATGTGATATCCAACTCCTTCCATTCCAATCCTGAGACCCGTCCTATAGCATGAGATGTGATATCTCAATGCTTATACCAAACCTGAGACCCTTCCTATAGCATGAGATGTGATATCCAACTGCTTCCCATTCCAATCCTGAGACCCTTCCTATAGCATGAGATGTGATATCTCAATGCTTCTAATACCAAACCTGAGATCCTTCCTCTAACATGAAATGTGATATCCAACTCCTTCCCTTTCCAAACCTAAGAGCCTATCTATAGCATGAGATGTGATATCCAAGTCCTTCACATTCCAACCCTTAGACCCTTCCTACAGCATGCAATATGATATCTCAATGATTCTAATAACAAACCTGAGACCCGTCCTATAACATGAGATGGGATATCCAACTCCTTCCCATTCCAATCCTGAGACACTTCCGATAGCAGAGATGTGATATCTCAATGCTTATACCAAACCTGAGACCCTTCCTATAACATGAGATGTGATATCCAAATCCTTCCCGTTCCAAACCTGAGACCCTTCCTTTAGCATGAGATGTGATATCCAGCTCGTTCCCATTCCAATCCTGAGACCCTTCCTATAGCATGCAATATGATATCTCAATGATTCTAATAACAAACCTGAGACCCGTCCTATAGCATGAGATATGATATCCAAGTCCTTCGCATTCCAATCCTGAGACCCTTCCTATAACATGAAATGTGATATCCAACTCCTTCCCATTCCAACCTGAGACCATTCCTATAGCATGAGATGGGATATCCAACTTCTTCCAAATCCAATACTGATAGCCTTCCGATAGCATGAGATGTGATATCCCAATGCTTATACCAAACCTGAGACCCTTCCTATAACATGAGATGTGATATCCAACTCCTTCCCGTTCCAAACCTGAGACACTAACTATAGCATATGTGATATCCAACTCCTTCCCATTCCAAACATGAGACCCTTCCTATAGCAAGAAAGTAATATCCAACTCCTACCCATTCCAATCCTGAGACCCTTCCTATAGCAAGAGATGTGATATCCAAATCCTTCCCATTCCAATCCTGAGACCCTTCCTATAACATGAGATGTGATATCCAACTCCTTCCCATTCCAACCTGAGACACTTCCTATAGCATGAGAAGGGATATCCAACTCCTTCCCAATCCAATCCTGAGACCCTTCCGATAGCAGAGATGTGATATCTCAATGCTTATACCAAACCTGAGTCCCTTCCTATGGCATGAGATGTGATATCCAACTCCTTGCCATTCAAATCCTGAGACCCTTCCTATAGCATGAGAAGGGATATCCAACTCCTTCCCAATCCAAACCTGAGACCCTTCCTATTGGATGAGATGTGATATCCAACTCCTTCCCATTCCAACCCTGAGACCCTTCCTATAGCATGAGATGTGATGTCTCAATGCTTCTAATACCAAACCTGAGATCCTTCCTATAACATGAGATGTGATATCCAACTCCTTCCATTCCAATCCTGAGACCCGTCCTATAGCATGAGATGTGATATCTCAATGCTTATACCAAACCTGAGACCCTTCCTATAGCATGAGATGTGATATCCAACTGCTTCCCATTCCAATCCTGAGACCCTTCCTATAGCATGAGATGTGATATCTCAATGCTTCTAATACCAAACCTGAGATCCTTCCTCTAACATGAAATGTGATATCCAACTCCTTCCCTTTCCAAACCTAAGAGCCTATCTATAGCATGAGATGTGATATCCAAGTCCTTCACATTCCAACCCTTAGACCCTTCCTACAGCATGCAATATGATATCTCAATGATTCTAATAACAAACCTGAGACCCGTCCTATAACATGAGATGGGATATCCAACTCCTTCCCATTCCAATCCTGAGACACTTCCGATAGCAGAGATGTGATATCTCAATGCTTATACCAAACCTGAGACCCTTCCTATAACATGAGATGTGATATCCAAATCCTTCCCGTTCCAAACCTGAGACCCTTCCTTTAGCATGAGATGTGATATCCAGCTCCTTCCCATTCCAATCCTGAGACCCTTCCTATAGCATGCAATATGATATCTCAATGATTCTAATAACAAACCTGAGACCCGTCCTATAGCATGAGATATGATATCCAAGTCCTTCGCATTCCAATCCTGAGACCCTTCCTATAACATGAAATGTGATATCCAACTCCTTCCCATTCCAACCTGAGACCATTCCTATAGCATGAGATGGGATATCCAACTTCTTCCAAATCCAATACTGATAGCCTTCCGATAGCATGAGATGTGATATCCCAATGCTTCTACCAAACCTGAGACCCATACTATGGCATGAGATGTGATATCAAACTCCTTCCCATTCCAATCCTGAGACCCTTCCTATAGCTTGAGGTGTGATATCCAACTCCTTCCCATTCCAATTCTGAGACCCTTCTTATACCATGAGACTTGATATCTCAATGCTTCTAATATTAAACCTGAGACCCGTCCTATAACATGAGATGTGATATCCAAATCCTTCCCCTTCCAAACCTTAGACCCTTCCTTTATCATGAGATGTGATATCCAACTCCTTCCCATTCCAATCCTGAGACCCTTCCGATATCATGAGATTTGTTATCTCAATGCTTCTAATATCAAACTTGAGACCCTCCCTATAGCATGAGATGTGACATCCAAGTCCTTCCCATTCCAATCCTGAGACCCTTCCTATAGCATGAGATGTGATATCTCTATGCTTCTAATACCAAACCTGAGACCCTTCCTATAACATGAGATGGGATATCCAACTCCTTCCCATTCCAATCCTGAGACCTTTCCGATAGCAGAGATGTGATATCTCAATGCTTATACCAAACCTGAGAACCTTCCTATGGCCTGAGATGTCATATACAACTCCTTCCCATTCCAATCCTGAGACCCTTCCTTTAGCATGCGATGTGATATCTCAATGCTTATACCAAATCTGAGAGCCTACCTATAACATGAGATGTGATATCCAAGTCTATCCCATTCCAATCCTTAGACCCTTCCTACAGCATGCGATGTGATATCTCAATAATTCTAATACCAAACCAGAGACTCTTCCTATAACATGAGATGGGATATCCAACTCCTTCCCATTCCAATCCTGAGCCGCTTCCGATAGCAGAGATGTGATATCTCAATGCTTATACCAAACCTGAGACCCTTCCTATAACATGAGATGTGATATCCAACTCCTTCCCGTTCCAAACCTGAGACACTAACTATAGCATATGTGATATCCAACTCCTTCCCATTCCAAACATGAGACCCTTCCTATAGCAAGAAAGTAATATCCAACTCCTACCCATTCCAATCCTGAGACCCTTCCTATAGCAAGAGATGTGATATCCAAATCCTTCCCATTCCAATCCTGAGACCCTTCCTATAACATGAGATGTGATAACCAACTCCTTCCCATTCCAACCTGAGACACTTCCTATAGCATGAGAAGGGATATCCAACTCCTTCCCAATCCAATCCTGAGACCCTTCCGATAGCAGAGATGTGATATCGCAATGCTTATACCAAACCTGAGAACCTTCCTATGGCCTGAGATGTCATATACAACTCCTTCCCATTCCAATCCTGAGACCCTTCCTTTAGCATGAGATGTGATATCTCAATGCTTATACCAAATCTGAGAGCCTACCTATAACATGAGATGTGATATCCAAGTCTATCCCATTCCAATCCTTAGACCCTTCCTACAGCATGCGATGTGATATCTCAATAATTCTAATACCAAACCAGAGACTCTTCCTATAACATGAGATGGGATATCCAACTCCTTCCCATTCCAATCCTGAGCCGCTTCCGATAGCAGAGATGTGATATCTCAATGCTTATACCAAACCTGAGACCCTTCCTATAACATGAGATGTGATATCCAACTCCTTCCCGTTATAAACCTGAGACACTAACTATAGCATATGTGATATCCAACTCCTTCCCATTCCAAACATGAGACCCTTCCTATAGCAAGAAAGTAATATCCAACTCCTACCCATTCCAATCCTGAGACCCTTCCTATAGCAAGAGATGTGATATCCAAATCCTTCCCATTCCAATCCTGAGACCCTTCCTATAACATGAGATGTGATATCCAACTCCTTCCCATTCCAACCTGAGACACTTCCTATAGCATGAGAAGGGATATCCAACTCCTTCCCAATCCAATCCTGAGACCCTTCCGATAGCAGAGATGTGATATCTCAATGCTTATACCAAACCTGAGTCCCTTCCTATGGCATGAGATGTGATATCCAACTCCTTGCCATTCAAATCCTGAGACCCTTCCTATAGCATGAGAAGGGATATCCAACTCCTTCCCAATCCAATCCTGAGACCCTTCCGATAGCAGCGACGTGATATCTCAATGCTTCTACCAAACCTGAGACCCTTCCTTTAGCATGAGATGTGATATCCAAATCCTTCACATTCCAATCCTGAGACCCTTCCTATAGCATGAGATGTGATATCTCAATGCTTCTAATACCAAACCTGAGATCCTTCCTATAACATGAGATGTGATATCCAATTCCTTCCCATTCCAAACCTGAGACCCTTCCTATTGGATGAGATGTGATATCCAACTCCTTCCCATTCCAACCTTGAGACCCTTCCTATAGCATGAGATGTGATGTCTCAATGCTTCTAATACCAAACCTGAGATCCTTCCTATAACATGAGATGTGATATCCAACTCCTTCCATTCCAATCCTGAGACCCGTCCTATAGCATGAGATGTGATATCTCAAGGCTTATACCAAACCTGAGACCCTTCCTATAGCATGAGATGTGATATCCAACTGCTTCCCATTCCAATCCTGAAACCCTTCCTATAGCATGAGATGTGATATCTCAATGCTTCTAATACCAAACCTGAGATCCTTCCTCTAACATGAAATGTGATATCCAACTCCTTCCCTTTCCAAACCTAAGAGCCTATCTATAGCATGAGATGTGATATCCAAGTCCTTCACATTCCAACCCTTAGACCCTTCCTACAGCATGCAATATGATATCTCAATGATTCTAATAACAAACCTGAGACCCGTCCTATAACATGAGATGGGATATCCAACTACTTCCCATTCCAATCCTGAGACACTTCCGATAGCAGAGATGTGATATCTCAATGCTTATACCAAACCTGAGACCCTTCCTATAACATGAGATGTGATATCATCCGTTCCAAACCTGAGACCCTTCCTTTAGCATGAGATGTGATATCCAGCTCCTTCCCATTCCAATCCTGAGACACTTCCGATAGCATGAGATGTGATATCTCAATGCTTCTAATATCAAAACTGAGACCCTCCCTATAGCATGATATGTGATATCTAAGTCCTTCCCATTCCAATCCTGAGACCCTCCCTATAGCATGAGATGTGATATCCAACTCCTTCCCATTCCAATCCTGAGACCCTTCCTATAGCATGAGATATGATATCTCAATACTTCTAATACCAAACGTGAGATCCTTCCGATAACATGAGATGTGATATCCAAATCCTTCCCCTTCCAAACCTGAGACCCTCCCTTTAGCATGAAATGTGATATCCAACTCCTTCCTATTCCAATCCTGAGACTCTTCTGATAGCATGAGATGTGATATCTCAATGCTTCTAATACCAAACCTGAGATCCTTCCGATAGCATGAGATGTGATATCTCAATGCTTCTAATACCAAACCTGAGATCCTTCCTATAACATGAGATGTGATATCCAAATCCTTCCCCTTCCAAACCTGAGACCCTCCCTTTAGCATGAGATGTGATATCTAACTCCTTCCCATTCCATTCCTGAGACCCTTCTGATAGCATGAGATGTGATATCTCAATGCCTCTAATACCAAACCTGAGATCCTACCTCTAACATGAAATGAGATATCCAACTCTTTCCCCTTCCAAACCTGAGAGCCTTCCTATAGCATGAGATGTGATATCCAAGTCCTTCCCATTCCAATACTGAGACCCTTCCTATAGCTTGAGATGTGATATCCAACTCCTTCCCATTCCAATTCTGAGACCCTTCCTATAGCATGAGATGTTGTTAGGAAAGATTTCGTTATTGTAGGGAACTTTCCTTCCATGTGGCAACCCCTAAACTTTTTGCTATTGTTTTCAACCTGTTTTCTTGACTTTGCCAGAGAAGTGCAGCCTTCTGCCGTACTCCTCTGGGCTTTCGCTCCTTTCTTACGGGGAAACTGACATGCCCTTAAGACAGTCAGTACCGGGGAACGCTGTTTCCCGTAGTTTCTTTTATCGTGTCGCCATTTTAGTGCAACACGACACAAGAGGGCACTGTAAGCTAAGTTACAGCTCTCTTGGGTCTCTAGCCTTCTACAGACCCTAGACACTCTTTTCGGATGGTTTTTGGATCGGTGCAAGTCATTCAGGGACTGGGCTGGTGGCAGCGATCATTTGGTTTATTTTGAGCTCCTTTTGCCGTTCTGAGCACCTTTTTGCCGCGAACACAAAAGGGTGGCCCGGCTACCCAAAATGGCCGGACCACGAGGCTCCTTTGTCTCGTCCACTGTCCGTCTTGCTCCCTTTACCTTCCCCCAGGTCAGGCGACCCGGGGCCTTCCTTATTTGGGCATGTAGTTTCCCGCGAAACACGGTTGCTTTCGCGGGCTTCTACATGTCGTTTGAGTGCCCCCAGGATGTGGGCTGGGCTGTCTGGTCCCAATACACATCCTGGGTGCCAGAGAGTCTAGGGTGGTGTGAATGCCTGGGACCACGGTGGTCCGTGATTGGTCCACGTATGGTATGTGTGTTGATGAGCGGATCTCCCATTGGCTCCCCTCCGTTTTGGCGCGAAGGGAACCGTGGATAAGAGGGAGCTGGAAACACCACTACCATGTCGATCTCCTGAGTTCTTACGAACCCAGGGATACAGGAGCCAAGTATCCTGCGAACACGAGGCTGGACCGAGGAATCGCTGGTGACCCCCTGAAGAACTTCTGCTCCTCATTGCTGTCGTCCGGTGAAGCCCTTTCCACCTAAGATCGAACAAGAAGGCCTGTACTGGCGCTTCGACCTATTGGAATAGCAGGACCAGCTATTCCCGGCACCTTCATCAACTCCTGCCGTAAGCCTTCGGAAGTGTCTCTGGGCCATCCAGTTGACTGACCAGCTTACTAAGGAGTCCTGCTCTGTAATCGCCGACAGGTTGGGTGGTATTCTGAGTCCGGGGCACGCTCACACGCTTCGTTTGCTTAGCAACCCTAAGCTAGAGGTGAGCGGTGCTCGTTTGGCTTGAATACACCCGGCCGTTCCGTTGCCCTGCTGTGGCGACAAAACTGTGCTTGTTTCTTCGATCGGGACGTCTTTTTACTCTGCACGACGACGAGACGTTCCCTGCTCTTCAGAACCTGCCAGAAGCTTCATCTATCGAGGAGAAGCTCGGGCCTGCTTGCTTCGGGGACCGGTGAGTAGATTAGCTAGGATCTGGTCGCCCTCCTGCAGTGCCCCTTGCTTTTCCCCGCTGTGAATACAGCACCCCTTGTCCGTACTCGCGCCCTGCTTCTGCCTCACAGTGGAGGCTGCGCTAGAGTCGCGGACCGTGTTCTCCTTCATTAGGGCGCCCTACAGAGCTGTCCAACGTCCTCCGAAGAGCTTCACCTTCAGCCCATTGGCACCGGCGTGTGCAGGTACTTTTGAGCGCTAGGCTCCACTCTTCGTAGGGATTGGACTACCATCTAGTTAGGGGCCTCAGAAGGCGGACATATCACCCGCATTGGTTCGCACTGCCTGTTTTCCTTCCCCTGCAGGTGGATAACATATTTCGTGCTGCTAATGCTGTGAAACTGTGTATTCTGTATATATATTGGGTGGATAGTGTATGTGTTGGTTTAATATCGTTGTATATTGCTGCTTTTACTGTGGTTATTAGTTTCAAGGCCTTATAATAAATGTGTATCTATTTTTGATATAAACAACTGTTTGGAGTAGTTTGTAAGCGCTCTTGCTTTGTGTGCTCATTGCGGGCTTTCAGTCACCCTCACCCCTCTTGAGACCTAGTCTTGACCGCCGCGATCGCTACCTTGATTGGTCTGGCTTGTCCAGAGGTTACCCTGTTCCAAGTAATTAGGTTGGCCTTCTGAACTTCTGCGCCACCAGGACAGAGTTCAGAAATCCGTCTTAACAAATTGGTGTACAGCGGTGGGATACGACTGAAGGTATCCAGTGTTGCGCACGAGCTAAGGCGTTTTCAGGTTATTCCAACCAGGACACGCAGTATAGTATTGAATATAACGTTAAAAAGGCCATAGTCCTATCAACAGTATGGAAACGAATACTTTATTAACCTTAAATGCTTCGAAATCTGAAACATTGAAGAAGATGTGTGCGGAGAGAGGGGTTTCCTCTCAAGGCACTAAATTGGAAATGATCCAGAGAATCGTGGCGTGGCAAGAAGCGCAGCTTGACGCTATAACTTCCGAGGACAGTGCAGAAGGTGGTGGGGCTGCTCTCACTGGCAGAACCGACGGTTCTGCCGCTGCACTGATCCATCACGACCACGAGGACAGGGAGGATGTAATGTCTAACGTTTCCTCTGCCAGTATTGATGGGGAGGCTATGCTTGAATTCAAGAAGCAAGAGCTGCGGTTTAGGCAGCAGGAGCTTGAATTCAGCATAGCCAAACTGAAAATCGACCAGGCAGAAAAACAAAAAGACAGGGATCACCAGTTGGAACTGGCCAAGCTTCAGTTCGCAAATGGGTCCAAGGGTCCTGGACATGGTTCTGGGGCTTCCTCTCATCCACGGTTTCCAAAAGATCTGCTCAGTGTGTATGAGGAACGAAATGACATTATGGACTGGTTAAATGCGTTTGAGTATGCATGCGAGGTTCAAGAGGTTGATAATGCGGATAAGATTGCATGGTTACTCAGCAGACTGCCCCATTCTGGTTGCAGTGCCATTATGGAAATGTCGAAGGCTGAGCGCGCTGATTTTGCAATGTTGAAGCAGACTCTCATTTTAAAGTTTGGGAAGACTCCGACCCAATATTTGAAAAGGTTTAGAGAGTATAAGAAAAAGGAAGGTGGTACTTGGGTGTCGTATGTAGCCGAGTCCCTGAAAAACTTGACTGGCTGGGTTGAAGGTTATAAGGTTTCTACCTTCGAAGGCATGATCAATCTGGTCATGCTGGAACACATTTTTGCTTCTTCTTCCCCGGAGCTTAAGCAGCATTTGGCCGATTCGAAGGAGATAGATCCTAAGAAGCTGGCCATTGCAGCAGACTTATGGGTGTCACATCGAGTGTCCCATAAGGACAAAACTCATCCTGGTAAGCAGGAGGAAGGGAAAAAGTCCAAAGATATGGAGGGTGGGGAATCTGCTAAATCTTCTTCCCATAAGGGCCACAAAAAGAAAAATAAGGGTAAGCCATCCGAGAACTCACAGGGTAGTGGAGGTTCGCCTCCGAAACAGAACTCTGGTTATAATAAGCCTCCCTACGTAAACAGACCCAATGGGGCTTGTTTTTCTTGTGGAGCAACTGACCATGTGAAGGGGGATCCCCGTTGTAAGGTTAGACCTTTGGGGGTCCACTCCGCTAATCTGGCCTTCTCCTCCTACGAGGAAGAAGAGATTACAGGAGCATCCTTCTCCTCAGACTCATTTCCCAGCGGAATAGAGGCTGAGGTAGTTTTAGTGTCCCTGGGTTCCTGGGAGCCTAAAGTCGCAGAGGCGTATGCTAGGATTCCGGATAATACCAAGCACTACTTTAAAGACAGTGTGCTGATCAATGGAGTGGATACTCCAGCTCTTAGGGATAGTGGGTGCAGTCGAACTGTAGTGGATTCTACCTTGGTAGACTCAGAGGAAGTTGCCAGAGCTACTCTGATGCCCACTAAGTTGGCTGACGGCCCCCTCCGTATGTTTCCCGTGATCCCTGTTAATCTAACTTTAAATGGTACAGCAGTTAGGATTCCAGTGAGCATTCAGAGAAACGTCCCGGGAAAGGTCTTGTTGGGCAATGATCTCAGAGCTCTAGGGCTCGTAGGAGACACTGCCGAAAGACCCTACACACGGTCTCAAGCACGGGCAGCATTGGCCAAGTCCAATACGCCGCCCCAGCCGAAGGGGAAACCCAAGGCGAAAGGAGTCAACAAGTCCCGACGGGGGAAAGAGAATATTCCCCCGAGCTCGCCTACCACTGCGGTGGAGGGAGTTGGTCAATCGCCCGAGCCTGACGAGGAGGTGGCGATGCCTGAAGTGTTCGACCCCAACGACCATCCTGAACTAAAAGACTTGTTAGTTGAAGGAGGTCCTGATAGGGACGACTTCAGTAAGGGCCAACGTAAGTGCCCATCTCTGGAAGGCCTAAGGAGACAGGCCTGCTCCCAGCTTGAGGGTGAACCTCCTGGGTTGCAAAGGATTTACCAGGAAGGTGGACTCCTTTATAGTGAGCCCACAGAGTCTACAGAAGGAGACCATAGGAGGTTGGTGGTTTCCCTTGCTGTTAGGCCCTTCCTCCTGCAGTTGGCGCATGTCGTTCACCTTGCTGGTCACCTTGGTATGAGGAGGACCAAGCAAAGGTTATCCATGCACTTCTACTGGCCCAAGATGGGGGAGCAAGTAGAAAGTCACTGCAGGAGTTGTGCCGCCTGCCAGTTGTCTGGTAAGGTTGGCGCGACAATCCAAGCTCCGTTGGTACCGCTCCCAGTTGTGGGGGTACCATTTGAAAGGGTAGGGATCGACATGGTTGGTCCCCTTGACCCGCAAACATCCTCAGGCAATAGGTTTATCCTGGTGCTGGTCGACCATGCAACCCGGTATCCTGAGGCCGTCCCATTTACAACTGTAACTGCCAAGCCAGTTGCAGAAGCTTTACTCGGCATGTTCACTAGGGTTGGCTTCCCTAAAGAAGTTGTGTCGGATCATGGCAGCAACTTTATGTCGAAGTATAGGCAGGCTATGTGGAAAGAATGTGGGGTCACCTACAGGTTCTCTTCTGCATACCGCCCCCAGACCGATGGTCTGGGGGGGCGTTTCAACAGGACGTTAACGAGCATGATTGGGGCTCTGGAGGAGCCTCAGAGAAGAGAATGGGATCTTCTTGTTTCATGCTTACTGTTTGCCTACCGAGAGGTACCACAGGAGGGTGTTGGCTTCAGCCCCTTCGAACTTCTGTTCGGTCATCCCGTACGGGGACCCTTAGCCATTGTCAAGGAGGGATGGGAGATGCCCACTCCCCCTGTTACTACCAACGTAGTTGATTATGTGCTAGGGCTCAGAAAACAGATGGTACTTCTGATGGGCTGGGCCAGTGATAAATTGAAGGCAGGGCAAGCGCTGGTGAAACATTGGTACGACCAGAAAGCTTCCCTCATCAACTTTACACTTGGTCAGCAAGTCCTGATCATGAATCTCATAAGGCCTCGAGCTTTACAGGACAAATGGTCAGGCCCTTACCCAGTGGTGGAGCCCCTGGGTGAGGTTAACTATTCAGTGGACCTTGGAAGGCCTGGACAGGCTCCAAAAGTGCTTCCCGTGAATAGGCTGAAGGCTTTCGGCCCAAGCGTCGAAATCGCAGCACTGCTACTGGCTTCAGACATTGTGGGAGAGGAGTCTGAACCTCTCCCCAACCTGTTCCCAAGCAGTCCTTCAGATAGCTCTTTTGAGGGTGTCCGAGTGGCCCCTCACCAAAATGGACAAGGCTCAGTGGTTTACCTTGGACATGAAGTAGTTGGAGGGAGGAGACAGCCTCTATCCAGTAAGGTACAAGCAGTACAAGACTGGCCTACCCCCACTACACAAACCCAAGTGAGAGCCTTCTTAGGACTCACGGGTTATTACCGCAATTTTGTGGCAGACTATGGCACCATAGCTGCTCCTCTGACTGCCCTCACAACTCCGAAGAAACCCAAGAAGGTAACTTGGACTGACGAGTGTGAGAAGGCCTTCAATGGCTTGAAAGACTCCTTGTGCCAGGCCCCTGTGCTCAGGGCCCCTGATTATCAAAGACCTTTTATCGTGCAGACGGATGCCTCTGACACTGGGATAGGAGCTGTACTATCACAAGTAGATGAGAAGGGTAAGGAACACCCTATCGGTTTTATTAGTCGCCAGCTTAAGGACAGAGAGCTCAGATGGTCCACGGTAGAGAAAGAATGTTTCTCTGTTGTGTGGGCCCTAAGGAAGCTGCGGCCCTACCTCTATGGGACCCACTTCACTGTGCAGACTGACCATAAGCCGTTAAAGTGGCTAATGAACATGAAGGGGGAGAATCCAAAGTTGCTTAGGTGGTCCATAAGTCTACAAGGCTTCGACTTCACTATTGAGCATAGGCCAGGTGTCCAACATAGCAATGCTGATGGGTTGTCCAGAATGTTTTACCGACCTGAACAAGAGACTCATCCAGGGGTGGATTAGTTCCCCCTGTCCATAGTCTGGGAGGGGCGAGTGTTAGGAAAGATTTCGTTATTGTAGGGAACTTTCCTTCCATGTGGCAACCCCTAAACTTTTTGCTATTGTTTTCAACCTGTTTTCTTGACTTTGCCAGAGAAGTGCAGCCTTCTGCCGTACTCCTCTGGGCTTTCGCTCCTTTCTTACGGGGAAACTGACATGCCCTTAAGACAGTCAGTACCGGGGAACGCTGTTTCCCGTAGTTTCTTTTATCGTGTCGCCATTTTAGTGCAACACGACACAAGAGGGCACTGTAAGCTAAGTTACAGCTCTCTTGGGTCTCTAGCCTTCTACAGACCCTAGACACTCTTTTCGGATGGTTTTTGGATCGGTGCAAGTCATTCAGGGACTGGGCTGGTGGCAGCGATCATTTGGTTTATTTTGAGCTCCTTTTGCCGTTCTGAGCACCTTTTTGCCGCGAACACAAAAGGGTGGCCCGGCTACCCAAAATGGCCGGACCACGAGGCTCCTTTGTCTCGTCCACTGTCCGTCTTGCTCCCTTTACCTTCCCCCAGGTCAGGCGACCCGGGGCCTTCCTTATTTGGGCATGTAGTTTCCCGCGAAACACGGTTGCTTTCGCGGGCTTCTACATGTCGTTTGAGTGCCCCCAGGATGTGGGCTGGGCTGTCTGGTCCCAATACACATCCTGGGTGCCAGAGAGTCTAGGGTGGTGTGAATGCCTGGGACCACGGTGGTCCGTGATTGGTCCACGTATGGTATGTGTGTTGATGAGCGGATCTCCCATTGGCTCCCCTCCGTTTTGGCGCGAAGGGAACCGTGGATAAGAGGGAGCTGGAAACACCACTACCATGTCGATCTCCTGAGTTCTTACGAACCCAGGGATACAGGAGCCAAGTATCCTGCGAACACGAGGCTGGACCGAGGAATCGCTGGTGACCCCCTGAAGAACTTCTGCTCCTCATTGCTGTCGTCCGGTGAAGCCCTTTCCACCTAAGATCGAACAAGAAGGCCTGTACTGGCGCTTCGACCTATTGGAATAGCAGGACCAGCTATTCCCGGCACCTTCATCAACTCCTGCCGTAAGCCTTCGGAAGTGTCTCTGGGCCATCCAGTTGACTGACCAGCTTACTAAGGAGTCCTGCTCTGTAATCGCCGACAGGTTGGGTGGTATTCTGAGTCCGGGGCACGCTCACACGCTTCGTTTGCTTAGCAACCCTAAGCTAGAGGTGAGCGGTGCTCGTTTGGCTTGAATACACCCGGCCGTTCCGTTGCCCTGCTGTGGCGACAAAACTGTGCTTGTTTCTTCGATCGGGACGTCTTTTTACTCTGCACGACGACGAGACGTTCCCTGCTCTTCAGAACCTGCCAGAAGCTTCATCTATCGAGGAGAAGCTCGGGCCTGCTTGCTTCGGGGACCGGTGAGTAGATTAGCTAGGATCTGGTCGCCCTCCTGCAGTGCCCCTTGCTTTTCCCCGCTGTGAATACAGCACCCCTTGTCCGTACTCGCGCCCTGCTTCTGCCTCACAGTGGAGGCTGCGCTAGAGTCGCGGACCGTGTTCTCCTTCATTAGGGCGCCCTACAGAGCTGTCCAACGTCCTCCGAAGAGCTTCACCTTCAGCCCATTGGCACCGGCGTGTGCAGGTACTTTTGAGCGCTAGGCTCCACTCTTCGTAGGGATTGGACTACCATCTAGTTAGGGGCCTCAGAAGGCGGACATATCACCCGCATTGGTTCGCACTGCCTGTTTTCCTTCCCCTGCAGGTGGATAACATATTTCGTGCTGCTAATGCTGTGAAACTGTGTATTCTGTATATATATTGGGTGGATAGTGTATGTGTTGGTTTAATATCGTTGTATATTGCTGCTTTTACTGTGGTTATTAGTTTCAAGGCCTTATAATAAATGTGTATCTATTTTTGATATAAACAACTGTTTGGAGTAGTTTGTAAGCGCTCTTGCTTTGTGTGCTCATTGCGGGCTTTCAGTCACCCTCACCCCTCTTGAGACCTAGTCTTGACCGCCGCGATCGCTACCTTGATTGGTCTGGCTTGTCCAGAGGTTACCCTGTTCCAAGTAATTAGGTTGGCCTTCTGAACTTCTGCGCCACCAGGACAGAGTTCAGAAATCCGTCTTAACAGATGTGATATCTCAATGCTTATACCAAACCTGAGAGCCTACCTTTAACATGAGATGTGATATCCAAGTCCATCCCATTCCAATCCTTAGACCCTTCCTATTGGATGAGATGTGATATCCAACTCCTTCCCATTCCAACCTTGAGACCCTTCCTATAGCATGAGATGTGATGTCTCAATGCTTCTAATACCAAACCTGAGATCCTTCCTATAACATGAGATGTGATATCCAACTCCTTCCATTCCAATCCTGAGACCCGTCCTATAGCATGAGATGTGATATCTCAAGGCTTATACCAAACCTGAGACCCTTCCTATAGCATGAGATGTGATATCTCAATGCTTCTAATACCAAACCTGAGATCCTTCCTCTAACATGGAATGTGATATCCAACTCCTTCCCTTTCCAAACCTAAGAGCCTATCTATAGCATGAGATGTGATATCCAAGTCCTTCACATTCCAACCCTTAGACCCTTCCTACAGCATGCAATATGATATCTCAATGATTCTAATAACAAACCTGAGACCCGTCCTATAACATGAGATGGGATATCCAACTCCTTCCCATTCCAATCCTGAGACACTTCCGATAGCAGAGATGTGATATCTCAATGCTTATACCAAACCTGAGACCCTTCCTATAACATGAGATGTGATATCCAAATCCTTCCCGTTCCAAACCTGAGACCCTTCCTTTAGCATGAGATGTGATATCCAGCTCCTTCCCATTCCAATCCTGAGACACTTCCGATAGCATGAGATGTGATATCTCAATGCTTCTAATATCAAAACTGAGACCCTCCCTATAGCATGATATGTGATATCTAAGTCCTTCCCATTCCAATCCTGAGACCCTCCCTATAGCATGAGATGTGATATCCAACTCCTTCCCATTCCAATCCTGAGACCCTTCCTATAGCATGAGATATGATATCTCAATACTTCTAATACCAAACGTGAGATCCTTCCGATAACATGAGATGTGATATCCAAATCCTTCCCCTTCGAAACCTGAGACCCTCCCTTTAGCATGAAATGTGATATCCAACTCCTTCCTATTCCAATCCTGAGACTCTTCTGATAGCATGAGATGTGATATCTCAATGCTTCTAATACCAAACCTGAGATCCTTCCGATAGCATGAGATGTGATATCTCAATGCTTCTAATACCAAACCTGAGATCCTTCCTATAACATGAGATGTGATATCCAAATCCTTCCCCTTCCAAACCTGAGACCCTCCCTTTAGCATGAGATGTGATATCTAACTCCTTCCCATTCCATTCCTGAGACCCTTCTGATAGCATGAGATGTGATATCTCAATGCCTCTAATACCAAACCTGAGATCCTACCTCTAACATGAAATGAGATATCCAACTCTTTCCCCTTCCAAACCTGAGAGCCTTCCTATAGCATGAGATGTGATATCCAAGTCCTTCCCATTCCAATACTGAGACCCTTCCTATAGCTTGAGATGTGATATCCAACTCCTTCCCATTCCAATTCTGAGACCCTTCCTATAGCATGAGATGTGATATCTCAATGCTTATACCAAACCTGAGAGCCTACCTATAACATGAGATGTGATATCCAAGTCCATCCCATTCCAATCCTTAGACCCTTCCTATTGGATGAGATGTGATATCCAACTCCTTCCCATTCCAACCTTGAGACCCTTCCTATAGCATGAGATGTGATGTCTCAATGCTTCTAATACCAAACCTGAGATCCTTCCTATAACATGAGATGTGATATCCAACTCCTTCCATTCCAATCCTGAGACCCGTCCTATAGCATGAGATGTGATATCTCAAGGCTTATACCAAACCTGAGACCCTTCCTATAGCATGAGATGTGATATCCAACTGCTTCCCATTCCAATCCTAAGACCCTTCCTATAGCATGAGATGTGATATCTCAATGCTTCTAATACCAAACCTGAGATCCTTCCTCTAACATGAAATGTGATATCCAACTCCTTCCCTTTCCAAACCTAAGAGCCTATCTATAGCATGAGATGTGATATCCAAGTCCTTCACATTCCAACCCTTAGACCCTTCCTACAGCATGCAATATGATATCTCAATGATTCTAATAACAAACCTGAGACCCGTCCTATAACATGAGATGGGATATCCAACTCCTTCCCATACCAATCCTGAGACACTTCCGATAGCAGAGATGTGATATCTCAATGCTTATACCAAACCTGAGACCCTTCCTATAACATGAGATGTGATATCCAAATCCTTCCCGTTCCAAACCTGAGACCCTTCCTTTAGCATGAGATGTGATATCCAGCTCCTTCCCATTCCAATCCTGAGACACTTCCGATAGCATGAGATGTGATATCTCAATGCTTCTAATATCAAAACTGAGACCCTCCCTATAGCATGATATGTGATATCTAAGTCCTTCCCATTCCAATCCTGAGACCCTCCCTATAGCATGAGATGTGATATCCAACTCCTTCCCATTCCAATCCTGAGTCCCTTCCTATAGCATGAGATATGATATCTCAATACTTCTAATACTAAACGTGAGATCCTTCCGATAACATGAGATGTGATATCCAAATCCTTCCCCTTCCAAACCTGAGACCCTCCCTTTAGCATGAAATGTGATATCCAACTCCTTCCTATTCCAATCCTGAGACTCTTCTGATAGCATGAGATGTGATATCTCAATGCTTCTAATACCAAACCTGAGATCCTTCCGATAGCATGAGATGTGATATCTCAATGCTTCTAATACCAAACCTGAGATCCTTCCTATAACATGAGATGTGATATCCAAATCCTTCCCCTTCCAAACCTGAGACCCTCCCTTTAGCATGAGATGTGATATCTAACTCCTTCCCATTCCATTCCTGAGACCCTTCTGATAGCATGAGATGTGATATCTCAATGCCTCTAATACCAAACCTGAGATCCTACCTCTAACATGAAATGAGATATCCAACTCTTTCCCCTTCCAAACCTGAGAGCCTTCCTATAGCATGAGATGTGATATCCAAGTCCATCCCATTCCAATCCTTAGACCCTTCCTATTGGATGAGATGTGATATCCAACTCCTTCCCATTCCAACCTTGAGACCCTTCCTATAGCATGAGATGTGATGTCTCAATGCTTCTAATACCAAACCTGAGATCCTTCCTATAACATGAGATGTGATATCCAACTCCTTCCATTCCAATCCTGAGACCCGTCCTATAGCATGAGATGTGATATCTCAAGGCTTATACCAAACCTGAGACCCTTCCTATAGCATGAGATGTGATATCTCAATGCTTCTAATACCAAACCTGAGATCCTTCCTCTAACATGGAATGTGATATCCAACTCCTTCCCTTTCCAAACCTAAGAGCCTATCTATAGCATGAGATGTGATATCCAAGTCCTTCACATTCCAACCCTTAGACCCTTCCTACAGCATGCAATATGATATCTCAATGATTCTAATAACAAACCTGAGACCCGTCCTATAACATGAGATGGGATATCCAACTCCTTCCCATTCCAATCCTGAGACACTTCCGATAGCAGAGATGTGATATCTCAATGCTTATACCAAACCTGAGACCCTTCCTATAACATGAGATGTGATATCCAAATCCTTCCCGTTCCAAACCTGAGACCCTTCCTTTAGCATGAGATGTGATATCCAGCTCCTTCCCATTCCAATCCTGAGACACTTCCGATAGCATGAGATGTGATATCTCAATGCTTCTAATATCAAAACTGAGACCCTCCCTATAGCATGATATGTGATATCTAAGTCCTTCCCATTCCAATCCTGAGACCCTCCCTATAGCATGAGATGTGATATCCAACTCCTTCCCATTCCAATCCTGAGACCCTTCCTATAGCATGAGATATGATATCTCAATACTTCTAATACCAAACGTGAGATCCTTCCGATAACATGAGATGTGATATCCAAATCCTTCCCCTTCGAAACCTGAGACCCTCCCTTTAGCATGAAATGTGATATCCAACTCCTTCCTATTCCAATCCTGAGACTCTTCTGATAGCATGAGATGTGATATCTCAATGCTTCTAATACCAAACCTGAGATCCTTCCGATAGCATGAGATGTGATATCTCAATGCTTCTAATACCAAACCTGAGATCCTTCCTATAACATGAGATGTGATATCCAAATCCTTCCCCTTCCAAACCTGAGACCCTCCCTTTAGCATGAGATGTGATATCTAACTCCTTCCCATTCCATTCCTGAGACCCTTCTGATAGCATGAGATGTGATATCTCAATGCCTCTAATACCAAACCTGAGATCCTACCTCTAACATGAAATGAGATATCCAACTCTTTCCCCTTCCAAACCTGAGAGCCTTCCTATAGCATGAGATGTGATATCCAAGTCCTTCCCATTCCAATACTGAGACCCTTCCTATAGCTTGAGATGTGATATCCAACTCCTTCCCATTCCAATTCTGAGACCCTTCCTATAGCATGAGATGTGATATCTCAATGCTTATACCAAACCTGAGAGCCTACCTATAACATGAGATGTGAAATCCAAGTCCATCCCATTCCAATCCTTAGACCCTTCCTATTGGATGAGATGTGATATCCAACTCCTTCCCATTCCAACCTTGAGACCCTTCCTATAGCATGAGATGTGATGTCTCAATGCTTCTAATACCAAACCTGAGATCCTTCCTATAACATGAGATGTGATATCCAACTCCTTCCATTCCAATCCTGAGACCCGTCCTATAGCATGAGATGTGATATCTCAAGGCTTATACCAAACCTGAGACCCTTCCTATAGCATGAGATGTGATATCCAACTGCTTCCCATTCCAATCCTGAGACCCTTCCTATAGCATGAGATGTGATATCTCAATGCTTCTAATACCAAACCTGAGATCCTTCCTCTAACATGAAATGTGATATCCAACTCCTTCCCTTTCCAAACCTAAGAGCCTATCTATAGCATGAGATGTGATATCCAAGTCCTTCACATTCCAACCCTTAGACCCTTCCTACAGCATGCAATATGATATCTCAATGATTCTAATAACAAACCTGAGACCCGTCCTATAACATGAGATGGGATATCCAACTCCTTCCCATACCAATCCTGAGACACTTCCGATAGCAGAGATGTGATATCTCAATGCTTATACCAAACCTGAGACCCTTCCTATAACATGAGATGTGATATCCAAATCCTTCCCGTTCCAAACCTGAGACCCTTCCTTTAGCATGAGATGTGATATCCAGCTCCTTCCCATTCCAATCCTGAGACACTTCCGATAGCATGAGATGTGATATCTCAATGCTTCTAATATCAAAACTGAGACCCTCCCTATAGCATGATATGTGATATCTAAGTCCTTCCCATTCCAATCCTGAGACCCTCCCTATAGCATGAGATGTGATATCCAACTCCTTCCCATTCCAATCCTGAGTCCCTTCCTATAGCATGAGATATGATATCTCAATACTTCTAATACTAAACGTGAGATCCTTCCGATAACATGAGATGTGATATCCAAATCCTTCCCCTTCCAAACCTGAGACCCTCCCTTTAGCATGAAATGTGATATCCAACTCCTTCCTATTCCAATCCTGAGACTCTTCTGATAGCATGAGATGTGATATCTCAATGCTTCTAATACCAAACCTGAGATCCTTCCGATAGCATGAGATGTGATATCTCAATGCTTCTAATACCAAACCTGAGATCCTTCCTATAACATGAGATGTGATATCCAAATCCTTCCCCTTCCAAACCTGAGACCCTCCCTTTAGCATGAGATGTGATATCTAACTCCTTCCCATTCCATTCCTGAGACCCTTCTGATAGCATGAGATGTGATATCTCAATGCCTCTAATACCAAACCTGAGATCCTACCTCTAACATGAAATGAGATATCCAACTCTTTCCCCTTCCAAACCTGAGAGCCTTCCTATAGCATGAGATGTGATATCCAAGTCCTTCCCATTCCAATACTGAGACCCTTCCTATAGCTTGAGATGTGATATCCAACTCCTTCCCATTCCAATTCTGAGACCCTTCCTATAGCGTGAGATGTGATATCTCAATGCTTATACCAAACCTGAAAGCCTACCTATAACATGAGATGTGATATCCAAGTCCATCCCATTCCAATCCTTAGACCCTTCCTACAGCATGCGATGTGATATCTCAATGATTCTAATACCAAACCAGAGACTCTTCCTATAACATGAGATGGGATATCCAACTCCTTCCCATTCCAATTCTGAGACCCTTCCTATACTATGAGACTTGATATCTCAATGCTTCTAATACCAAACCTGAGACCCGTAATATAACATGAGATGTGATATCCAAATCCTTCCCCTTCCAAACCTTAGACCCTTCCTTTATCATGAGATGTGATATCCAACTCCTTCCCATTCCAATCCTGAGACCCTTCCGATATCATGAGATGTGATATCTCAAAGCTTCTAATATCAAACTTGAGACCCTCCCTATAGCATGAGATGTGATATCCAAGTCCTTCCCATTCCAATCCTGAGACCCTTCCTATAGCATGAGATGTGATATCTCAATGCTTCTAATACCAAACCTGAGACCCTTCCTATAACATGAGATGGGAATATCCAACTCCTTCCCATTCCAATCTTGAGACCCTTCCGATAGCAGAGATGTGATATCTCAATGCTTATACCAAACCTGAGATCCTTCCTATAACATGAGATGTGATATCCAACTCCTTCCCATTCCAATCCTGAGACACTTCCTATAGCATGAGATGTGATATCTCACTGCTTATACCAAACCTGAGACCCTTCCCATAGCAGGAGATGTGATATCCAACTCCTTCCCATTCCAATCCTCAGACCCTTCCTATAGCATGAGATGTGATATCTCAATGCTTCTAATGTCAAACTTGAGACCCTACCTATAGCATGAGATGTGATATCCAAGTCCTTCCCATTCCAATCCTGAGACACTTCCTATAGCATGAGATGTGATATCTCAATGCTTCTAATACCAAACTTGAGACTCTTCCTATAACATGAGATGGGATATCCAACTCCTTCCCATTCCAATCCTGAGACCCTTTTGATAGCAGAGATGTGATATCTCAATGTTTATACCAAACCTGAGACCCTTCCTACGGCATGAGATGTCATATTCAACTCCTTCCCATTCCAATCCTGAGACCCTTCCTATAGCATGAGATTTGATATCCAACTCCTTCCCATTCCAATCCTGAGACCCTTCCTATAGCATGAGATGTGATGTCTCAATGCTTCTAATACCAAACCTGAGATCCTTCCTATAACATGAGATCTGATATCCAACTCCTTCCATTCCAATCCTGAGACCCTTCCTATAGCATGAGATGTGATATCTCAATGCTTATACCAAACCTGAGACCCTTCCTATAGCATGAGATGTGATATCCAACTCCTTCCCATTCCAATCCTGAGACCCTTCCTATAGCATGAGATGTGATATCTCAATGCTTCTAATACCAAACCTGAGATCCTTCCTCTAACATGAAATGTGAGATCCAACTCCTTCCCTTTCCAAACCTAAGAGCCTATCTATAGCATGAGATGTGATATCCAAGTCCTTCACATTCCAACCCTTAGACCCTTCCTACAGCATGCAATATGATATCTCAATGATTCCAATAACAAACCTGAGACCCGTCCTATAACATGAGATGGGATATCCAACTCCTTCCCATTCCAATCCTGAGACACTTCCGATAGCAGAGATGTGATATCTCAATGTTTATACCAAACCTGAGACCCTTCCTATAACATGAGATGTGATATCCAACTCCTTCCAGTTCCAAACCTGAGACCCTTCCTTTAGCATGAGATGTGATATCCAGCTCCTTCCCATTCCAATCCTGAGACACTTCCGATAGCATGAGATGTGATATCTCAATGCTTCTAATATCAAAACTGAGACCCTCCCTATAGCATGATATGTGATATCTAAGTCCTTCCCATTCCAATCCTGAGACCCTTCCTATAGCATGAGATGTGATAACTCAATGCTTCTACCAAACCTGAGACCCTTCCTTTAGCATGAGATGTGATATCCAACTCCTTCCCATTCCAATCCTGAGACCCTTCCTATAGCATGAGATGTGATATCTCAATACTTCTAATACCAAACCTGAGATCCTTCCGATAACATGAGATGTGATATCTCAATACTTCTAATACCAAACCTGAGATCCATCCTATAACATGAGATGTGATATCCAACTCCTTCCCTTTCCAAACCTGAGAGCCGTTCTATAGCATGAGATGTGATAACCAGGTCCTTCCCATTCCAATCCTTAGACCCTTCCTACAGCATGCAATATGATATCTCAATGATTCTAATAACAAACCTGAGACCCGTCCTATAGCATGAGATATGATATCCAAGTCCTTCCCATTCCAATCCTGAGACCCTTCCTATAACACGAAATGTGATATCCAACTCCTTCCCATTCCAACCTGAGACCCTTCCTATAGCATGAGATGGGATATCCAACTTCTTCCAAATCCAATACTGATACCCTTCCGATAGCATGAGATGTGATATCCCAATGCTTCTACCAAACCTGAGACCCATACTATGGCATGAAATGTGATATCAAACTCCTTCCCATTCCAATCCCGAGACCCTTCCTATAGCTTGAGGTGTGATATCCAACTCCTTCCCATTCCAATTCTGAGACCCTTCTTATACCATGAGACTTGATATCTCAATGCTTCTAATATTAAACCTGAGACCCGTCCTATAACATGAGATGTGATATCCAAATCCTTCCCCTTCCAAACCTTAGACCCTTCCTTTATCATGAGATGTGATATCCAACTCCTTCCCATTCCAATCCTGAGACCCTTCCGATATCATGAGATTTTTTATCTCAATGCTTCTAATATCAAACTTGAGACCCTACCTATAGCATGAGATGTGACATCCAAGTCCTTCCCATTCCAATCCTGAGACCCTTCCTATAGCATGAGATGTGATATCTCTATGCTTCTAATACCAAACCTGAGACCCTTCCTATAACATGAGATGGGATATCCAACTCCTTCCCATTCCAATCCTGAGACCTTTCCGATAGCAGAGATGTGATATCTCAATGCTTATACCAAACCTGAGAACCTTCCTATGGCCTGAGATGTCATATACAACTCCTTCCCATTCCAATCCTGAGACCCTTCCTTTAGCATGAGATGTGATATCTCAATGCTTATACCAAATCTGAGACCCTTCCTATAGCATGAGATGTGATATCCAATTCCTTCCCATTCCAATCCTGTGACCCTTCCTATAGCATGAGATGTGATATCTTAATGCTTATAGCAAACCTGAGAGCCTAACTATAACATGAGATGTGATATCCAAGTCCATCCCATTCCAATCCTTAGACCCTTCCTACAGCATGCGATGTGATATCTCAATGATTCTAATACCAAACCAGAGACTCTTCCTATAACATGAGATGGGATATCCAACTCCTTCCCATTCCAATCCTGAGCCGCTTCCGATAGCAGAGATGTGATATCTCAATGCTTATACCAAACCTGAGACCCTTCCTATAACATGAGATGTGATATCCAACTCCTTCCCGTTCCAAACCTGAGACACTAACTATAGCATATGTGATATCCAACTCCTTCCCATTCCAAACATGAGACCCTTCCTATAGCAAGAAAGTAATATCCAACTCCTACCCATTCCAATCCTGAGACCCTTCCTATAGCAAGAGATGTGATATCCAAATCCTTCCCATTCCAATCCTGAGACCCTTCCTATAACATGAGATGTGATATCCAACTCCTTCCCATTCCAACCTGAGACACTTCCTATAGCATGAGAAGGGATATCCAACTCATTCCCAATCCAATCCTGAGACCCTTCCGATAGCAGAGATGTGCTATCTCAATGCTTATACCAAACCTGAGACCCTTCCTATGGCATGAGATGTGATATCCAACTCCTTGCCATTCAAATCCTGAGACCCTTCCTATAGCATGAGAAGGGATATCCAACTCCTTCCCAATCCAATCCTGAGACCCTTCCGATAGCAGCAACGTGATATCTCAATGCTTCTACCAAACCTGAGACCCTTCCTTTAGCATGAGATGTGATATCCAATTCCTTCCCATTCCAAACCTGAGACCCTTCCTATTGGATGAGATGTGATATCCAACTCCTTCCCATTCCAACCCTGAGACCCTTCCTATAGCATGAGATGTGATGTCTCAATGCTTCTAATACCAAACCTGAGATCCTTCCTATAACATGAGATGTGATATCCAACTCCTTCCATTCCAATCCTGAGACCCGTCCTATAGCATGAGATGTGATATCTCAATGCTTATACCAAACCTGAGACCCTTCCTATAGCATGAGATGTGATATCCAACTGCTTCCCATTCCAATCCTGAGACCCTTCCTATAGCATGAGATGTGATATCTCAATGCTTCTAATACCAAACCTGAGATCCTTCCTCTAACATGAAATGTGATATCCAACTCCTTCCCTTTCCAAACCTAAGAGCCTATCTATAGCATGAGATGTGATATCCAAGTCCTTCACATTCCAACCCTTAGACCCTTCCTACAGCATGCAATATGATATCTCAATGATTCTAATAACAAACCTGAGACCCGTCCTATAACATGAGATGGGATATCCAACTCCTTCCCATTCCAATCCTGAGACACTTCCGATAGCAGAGATGTGATATCTCAATGCTTATACCAAACCTGAGACCCTTCCTATAACATGAGATGTGATATCCAAATCCTTCCCGTTCCAAACCTGAGACCCTTCCTTTAGCATGAGATGTGATATCCAGCTCCTTCCCATTCCAATCCTGAGACACTTCCGATAGCATGAGATGTGATATCTCAATGCTTCTAATATCAAAACTGAGACCCTCCCTATAGCATGATATGTGATATCTAAGTCCTTCCCATTCCAATCCTGAGACCCTCCCTATAGCATGAGATGTGATATCCAACTCCTTCCCATTCCAATCCTGAGACCCTTCCTATAGCATGAGATGTGATATCTCAATGCTTCTACCAAACCTGAGACCCTTCCTTTAGCATGAGATGTGATATCCAACTCCTTCCCATTCCAATCCTGAGACCCTTCCTATAGCATGAGATGTGATATCTCAATACTTCTAATACCAAACCTGAGATCCTTCCGATAACATGAGATGTGATATCTCAATACTTCTAATACCAAACCTGAGATCCATCCTATAACATGAGATGTGATATCCAACTCCTTCCCTTTCCAAACCTGAGAGCCGTTCTATAGCATGAGATGTGATAACCAGGTCCTTCCCATTCCAATCCTTAGACCCTTCCTACAGCATGCAATATGATATCTCAATGATTCTAATAACAAACCTGAGACCCGTCCTATAGCATGAGATATGATATCCAAGTCCTTCCCATTCCAATCCTGAGACCCTTCCTATAACACGAAATGTGATATCCAACTCCTTCCCATTCCAACCTGAGACCCTTCCTATAGCATGAGATGGGATATCCAACTTCTTCCAAATCCAATACTGATACCCTTCCGATAGCATGAGATGTGATATCCCAATGCTTCTACCAAACCTGAGACCCATACTATGGCATGAGATGTGATATCAAACTCCTTCCCATTCCAATCCTGAGACCCTTCCTATAGCTTGAGGTGTGATATCTAACTCCTTCCCATTCCAATTCTGAGACCCTTCTTATACCATGAGACTTGATATCTCAATGCTTCTAATATTAAACCTGAGACCCGTCCTATAACATGAGATGTGATATCCAAATCCTTCCCCTTCCAAACCTTAGACCCTTCCTTTATCATGAGATGTGATATCCAACTCCTTCCCATTCCAATCCTGAGACCCTTCCGATATCATGAGATTTGTTATCTCAATGCTTCTAATATCAAACTTGAGACCCTACCTATAGCATGAGATGTGACATCCAAGTCCTTCCCATTCCAATCCTGAGACCCTTCCTATAGCATGAGATGTGATATCTCTATGCTTCTAATACCAAACCTGAGACCCTTCCTATAACATGAGATGGGATATCCAACTCCTTCCCATTCCAATCCTGAGACCTTTCCGATAGCAGAGATGTGATATCTCAATGCTTATACCAAACCTGAGAACCTTCCTATGGCCTGAGATGTCATATACAACTCCTTCCCATTCCAATCCTGAGACCCTTCCTTTAGCATGAGATGTGATATCTCAATGCTTATACCAAATCTGAGACCCTTCCTATAGCATGAGATGTGATATCCAATTCCTTCCCATTCCAATCCTGTGACCCTTCCTATAGCATGAGATGTGATATCTCAATGCTTATAGCAAACCTGAGAGCCTACCTATAACATGAGATGTGATATCCAAGTCCATCCCATTCCAATCCTTAGACCCTTCCTACAGCATGCTATGTGATATCTCAATGATTCTAATACCAAACCAGAGACTCTTCCTATAACATGAGATGGGATATCCAACTCCTTCCCATTCCAATCCTGAGCCGCTTCCGATAGCAGAGATGTGATATCTCAATGCTTATACCAAACCTGAGACCCTTCCTATAACATGAGATGTGATATCCAACTCCTTCCCGTTCCAAACCTGAGACACTAACTATAGCATATGTGATATCCAACTCCTTCCCATTGCAAACATGAGACCCTTCCTATAGCAAGAAAGTAATATCCAACTCCTACCCATTCCAATCCTGAGACCCTTCCTATAGCAAGAGATGTGATATCCAAATCCTTCCCATTCCAATCCTGAGACCCTTCCTATAACATGAGATGTGATATCCAACTCCTTCCCATTCCAACCTGAGACACTTCCTATAGCATGAGAAGGGATATCCAACTCCTTCCCAATCCAATCCTGAGACCCTTCCGATAGCAGAGATGTGATATCTCAATGCTTATACCAAACCTGAGACCCTTCCTATGGCATGAGATGTGATATCCAACTCCTTGCCATTCAAATCCTGAGACCCTTCCTATAGCATGAGAAGGGATATCCAACTCCTTCCCAATCCAATCCTGAGACCCTTCCGATAGCAGCGACGTGATATCTCAATGCTTCTACCAAACCTGAGACCCTTCCTTTAGCATGAGATGTGATATCCAAATCCTTCACATTCCAATCCTGAGACCCTTCCTATAGCATGAGATGTGATATCTCAATGCTTCTAATACCAAACCTGAGATCCTTCCTATAACATGAGATGTGATATCCAATTCCTTCCCATTCCAAACCTGAGACCCTTCCTATTGGATGAGATGTGATATCCAACTCCTTCCCATTCCAACCCTGAGACCCTTCCTATAGCATGAGATGTGATGTCTCAATGCTTCTAATACCAAACCTGAGATCCTTCCTATAACATGAGATGTGATATCCAACTCCTTCCATTCCAATCCTGAGACCCGTCCTATAGCATGAGATGTGATATCTCAATGCTTATACCAAACCTGAGACCCTTCCTATAGCATGAGATGTGATATCCAACTGCTTCCCATTCCAATCCTGAGACCCTTCCTATAGCATGAGATGTGATATCTCAATGCTTCTAATACCAAACCTGAGATCATTCCTCTAACATGAAATGTGATATCCAACTCCTTCCCTTTCCAAACCTAAGAGCCTATCTATATCATGAGATGTGATATCCAAGTCCTTCACATTCCAACCCTTAGACCCTTCCTACAGCATGCAATATGATATCTCAATGATTCTAATAACAAACCTGAGACCCGTCCTATAACATGAGATGGGATATCCAACTCCTTCCCATTCCAATCCTGAGACACTTCCGATAGCAGAGATGTGATATCTCAATGCTTATACCAAACCTGAGACCCTTCCTATAACATGAGATGTGATATCCAAATCCTTCCCGTTCCAAACCTGAGACCCTTCCTTTAGCATGAGATGTGATATCCAGCTCCTTCCCATTCCAATCCTGAGACACTTCCGATAGCATGAGATGTGATATCTCAATGCTTCTAATATCAAAACTGAGACCCTCCCTATAGCATGATATGTGATATCTAAGTCCTTCCGATTCCAATCCTGAGACCCTCCCTATAGCATGAGATGTGATATCCAACTCCTTCCCATTCCAATCCTGAGACCCTTCCTATAGCATGAGATATGATATCTCAATACTTCTAATACCAAACGTGAGATCCTTCCGATAACATGAGATGTGATATCCAAATCCTTCCCCTTCCAAACCTGAGACCCTCCCTTTAGCATGAAATGTGATATCCAACTCCTTCCTATTCCAATCCTGAGACTCTTCTGATAGCATGAGATGTGATATCTCAATGCTTCTAATACCAAACCTGAGATCCTTCCGATAGCATGAGATGTGATATCTCAATGCTTCTAATACCAAACCTGAGATCCTTCCTATAACATGAGATGTGATATCCAAATCCTTCCCCTTCCAAACCTGAGACCCTCCCTTTAGCATGAGATGTGATATCTAACTCCTTCCCATTCCATTCCTGAGACCCTTCTGATAGCATGAGATGTGATATCTCAATGCCTCTAATACCAAACCTGAGATCCTACCTCTAACATGAAATGAGATATCCAACTCTTTCCCCTTCCAAACCTGAGAGCCTTCCTATAGCATGAGATGTGATATCCAAGTCCTTCCCATTCCAATACTGAGACCCTTCCTATAGCTTGCGATGTGATATCCAACTCCTTCCCATTCCAATTCTGAGACCCTTCCTATAGCATGAGATGTGATATCTCAATGCTTATACCAAACCTGAGAGCCTACCTATAGCATGAGATGTGATATCCAAGTCCATCCCATTCCAATCCTTAGACCCTTCCTACAGCATGCGATGTGATATCTCAATGATTCTAATACCAAACCAGAGACTCTTCCTATAACATGAGATGGGATATCCAACTCCTTCCCATTCCAATTCTGAGACCCTTCCTATACTATGAGACTTGATATCTCAATGCTTCTAATACCAAACCTGAGACCCGTAATATAACATGAGATGTGATATCCAAATCCTTCCCCTTCCAAACCTTAGACCCTTCCTTTATCATGAGATGTGATATCCAACTCCTTCCCATTCCAATCCTGAGACCCTTCCGATATCATGAGATGTGATATCTCAAAGCTTCTAATATCAAACTTGAGACCCTCCCTGTAGCATGAGATGTGATATCCAAGTCCTTCCCATTCCAATCCTGAGACCCTTCCTATAGCATGAGATGTGATATCTCAATGCTTATACCACACCTGAGATCCTTCCTATAACATGAGATGTGATATCCAACTCCTTCCCATTCCAATCCTGAGACACTTCCTATAGCATGAGATGTGATATCTCACTGCTTATACCAAACCTGAGACCCTTCCCATAGCAGATGTGATATCCAACTCCTTCCCATTCCAATCCTCAGACCCTTCCTATAGCATGAGATGTGATATCTCAATGCTTATAATGTCAAACTTGAGACCCTACCTATAGCATGAGATGTGATATCCAAGTCCTTCCCATTCCAATCCTGAGACACTTCCTATAGCATGAGATGTGACATCTCAATGCTTCTAATACCAAACCTGAGACTCTTCCTATAACATGAGATGGGATATCCAACTCCTTCCAATTCCAAATCTGAGACCCTTTTGATAGCAGAGATGTGATATCTCAATGTTTATACCAAACCTGAGACCCTTCCTACGGCATGAGATGTCATATTCAACTCCTTCCCATACCAATCCTGAGACCCTTCCTATAGCATGAGATTTGATATCCAACTCCATCCCATTCCAATCCTGAGACCCTTCCTATAGCATGAGATGTGATGTCTCAATGCTTCTAATACCAAACCTGAGATCCTTCCTATAATATGAGATGTGATATCCAACTCCTTCCATTCCAATCCTGAGACCCTTCCTATAGCATGAGATGTGATATATCAATGCTTATACCAAACCTGAGACCCTTCCTATAGCATGAGATGTGATATCCAACTCCTTCCCATTCCAATCCTGAGACCCTTCCTATAGCCTGAGATGTGATATCCAATTCCTTCCCATTCCAATCCTGAGACCCTTCCTATAGCATGAGATGTGATATCTCAATGCTTATACCAAACCTGAGAGCCTACCTATAACATGAGATGTGATATCCAAGTCCATCCCATTCCAATCCTTAGACCCTTCCTACAGCATGCGATGTGATATCTCAATGATTCTAATACCAAACCAGAGACTCTTCCTATAACATGAGATGGGATATCCAACGCCTTCCCATTCCAATCCTGAGCCGCTTCCGATAGCAGAGATGTGATATCTCAATGCTTATACCAAACCTGAGACCCTTCCTATAACATGAGATGTGATATCCAACTCCTTCCCGTTCCAAACCTGAGACACTAACTATAGCATATGTGATATCCAACTCCTTCCCATTCCAAACATGAGACCCTTCCTATAGCAAGAAAGTAATATCCAACTCCTACCCATTCCAATCCTGAGACCCTTCCTATAGCAAGAGATGTGATATCCAAATCCTTCCCATTCCAATCCTGAGACCCTTCCTATAAAATGAGATGTGATATCCAACTCCTTCCCATTCCAACCTGAGACACTTCCTATAGCATGAGAAGGGATATCCAACTCCTTCCCAATCCAATCCTGAGACCCTTCCGATAGCAGAGATGTGATATCTCAATGCTTATACCAAACCTGAGACCCTTCCTATGGCATGAGATGTGATATCCAACTCCTTGCCATTCAAATCCTGAGACCCTTCCTATAGCATGAGAAGGGATATCCAACTCCTTCCCAATCCAATCCTGATACCCTTCCGATAGCAGCGACGTGATATCTCAATGCTTCTACCAAACCTGAGACCCTTCCTTTAGCATGAGATGTGATATCCAAATCCTTCACATTCCAATCCTGAGACCCTTCCTATAGCATGAGATGTGATATCTCAATGCTTCTAATACCAAACCTGAGATCCTTCCTATAACATGAGATGTGATATGGAAGGAGTTGGATATCACATCTCATGTTATAGGAAGGATCTCAGGTTTGGTATTAGAAGCATTGAGACATCACATCTCATGCTATAGGAAGGGTCTCAGGGTTGGAATGGGAAGGAGTTGGATATCATATCTCATCCAATAGGAAGGGTCTCAGGTTTGGAATGGGAAGGAATTGGATATCACATCTCATGTTATAGGAAGGATCTCAGGTTTGGTATTAGAAGCATTGAGATATCACATCTCATGCTATAGGAAGGGTCTCAGGATTGGAATGTGAAGGATTTGGATATCACATCTCATGCTAAAGGAAGGGTCTCAGGATTGGTAGAAGCATTGAGATATCACGTCTCTGCTATCGGAGGGGTCTCAGGATTGGATTGGGAAGGAGTTGGATATCCCTTCTCATGCTATAGGAAGGGTCTCAGGATTTGAATGGCAAGGAGTTGGATATCACATCTCATGCCATAGGAAGGGTCTCAGGTTTGGTATAAGCATTGAGATATCATATCTCTGCTATCGGAAGGGTCTCAGGATTGGAATGGGAAGGAGTTGGATATTCCCATCTCATGTTATAGGAAGGGTCTCAGGTTTGGTATTAGAAGCATTGAGATATCACATCTCATGCTATAGGAAGGGTCTCAGGATTGGAATGGGAAGGACTTGGATATCACATCTCATGATAAAGGAAGGGTCTACGGTTTGGAAGGGGAAGGATTTGGATATCACATCTCATGTTATATTACGGGTCTCAGGTTTGGTATTAGAAGCATTGAGACATCAAGTCTCAGAGTATAGGAAGGGTCTCAGAATTGGAATGGGAAGGAGTTGGATATCACATCTCAAGCTATAGGAAGGGTCTCAGGATTGGAATGGGAAGGACTTGGATATCACATCTCATGCTATAGGAAGGCTCTCAGGTTTGGAAGGGGAAAGAGTTGGATATCACATTTCATGTTAGAGGTAGGATCTCAGGTTTGGTATTAGAGGCATTGAGATATCACATCTCATGCTATCAGAAGGGTCTCAGGAATGGAATGGGAAGGAGTTGGATATCACATCTCATGCTAAAGGGAGGGTCTCAGTTTGGAAGGGGAAGGATTTGGATATCACATCTCATGTTATAGGAAGGATCTCAGGTTTGGTATTAGAACCATTGAGATATCACATCTCATGCTATCGGAAGGATCTCAGGTTTGGTATTAGAAGCATTGAGATATCACATCTCATGCTATCAGAAGGGTCTCAGGATTGGAATGGGAAGGAGTTGGATATCACATCTCATGCTAAAGGGAGGGTCTCAGGTTTGGAAGGGGAAGGATTTGGATATCACATCTCATGTTATCGGAAGGATCTCACGTTTGGTATTAGAAGTATTGAGATATCATATCTCATGCTATAGGAAGGGTCTCAGGATTGGAATGGGAAGGACTTAGATATCACATATCATGCTATAGGGAGGGTCTCAGTTTTGATATTAGAAGCATTGAGATATCACATCTCATGCTATCGGAAGTGTCTCAGGATTGGAATGGGAAGGAGCTGGATATCATATCTCATGCTAAAGGAAGGGTCTCAGGTTTGGAACGGGAAGGATTTGGATATCACATCTCATGTTATAGGAAGGGTCTCAGGTTTGGTATAAGCATTGAGATATCACATCTCTGCTATCGGAAGTGTCTCAGGATTGGAATGGGAAGGAGTTGGATATCCCATCTCATGTTATAGGACGGGTCTCAGGTTTGTTATTAGAATCATTGAGATATCATATTGCATGCTGTAGGAAGGGTCTAAGGGTTGGAATGGGAAGGACTTGGATATCACATCTCATGCTATAGATAGGCTCTTAGGTTTGGAAAGGGAAGGAGTTGGATATCACATTTCATGTTAGAGGAAGGATCTCAGGTTTGGTATTAGAAGCATTGAGATATCACATCTCATGCTATAGGAAGGGTCTCAGGATTGCAATGGGAAGGAGTTGGATATCACATCTCATGCTAAAGGGAGGGTCTCAGGTTTGGAAGGGGAAGGATTTGGATATCACATCTCATGTTATAGGAAGGATCTCAGGTTTGGTATTAGAACCATTGAGATATCACATCTCATGCTATCGGAAGGATCTCAGGTTTGGTATTAGAAGCATTGAGATATCACATCTCATGCTATCAGAAGGGTCTCAGGATTGGAATGGGAAGGAGTTGGATATCACATCTCATGCTAAAGGGAGGGTCTCAGGTTTGGAAGGGGAAGGATTTGGATATCACATCTCATGTTATCGGAAGGATCTCACGTTTGGTATTAGAAGTATTGAGATATCATATCTCATGCTATAGGAAGGGTCTCAGGATTGGAATGGGAAGGACTTAGATATCACATATCATGCTATAGGGAGGGTCTCAGTTTTGATATTAGAAGCATTGAGATATCACATCTCATGCTATCGGAAGTGTCTCAGGATTGGAATGGGAAGGAGCTGGATATCACATCTCATGTTATAGGAAGGGTCTCAGGTTTGGTATAAGCATTGAGATATCACATCTCTGCTATCGGAAGTGTCTCAGGATTGGAATGGGAAGGAGTTGGATATCCCATCTCATGTTATAGGACGGGTCTCAGGTTTGTTATTAGAATCATTGAGATATCATATTGCATGCTGTAGGAAGGGTCTAAGGGTTGGAATGGGAAGGACTTGGATATCACATCTCATGTTATAGGAAGGATCTCAGGTTTGGTATTAGAACCATTGAGATATCACATCTCATGCTATCGGAAGGATCTCAGGTTTGGTATTAAAAGCATTGAGATATCACATCTCATGCTATCAGAAGGGTCTCAGGATTGGAATGGGAAGGAGTTGGATATCACATCTCATGCTAAAGGGAGGGTCTCAGGTTTGGAAGGGGAAGGATTTGGATATCACATCTCATGTTATCGGAAGGATCTCACGTTTGGTATTAGAAGTATTGAGATATCATATCTCATGCTATAGGAAGGGTCTCAGGATTGGAATGGGAAGGACTTAGATATCACATATCATGCTATAGGGAGGGTCTCAGTTTTGATATTAGAAGCATTGAGATATCACATCTCATGCTATCGGAAGTGTCTCAGGATTGGAATGGGAAGGAGCTGGATATCACATCTCATGTTATAGGAAGGGTCTCAGGTTTGGTATAAGCATTGAGATATCACATCTCTGCTATCGGAAGTGTCTCAGGATTGGAATGGGAAGGAGTTGGATATCCCATCTCATGTTATAGGACGGGTCTCAGGTTTGTTATTAGAATCATTGAGATATCATATTGCATGCTGTAGGAAGGGTCTAAGGGTTGGAATGGGAAGGAATTGGATATCACATCTCATGTTATAGGAAGGATCTCAGGTTTGGTATTAGAAGCATTGAGATATCACATCTCATGCTATAGGAAGGGTCTCAGGATTGGAATGTGAAGGATTTGGATATCACATCTCATGCTAAAGGAAGGGTCTCAGGATTGGTAGAAGCATTGAGATATCACGTCTCTGCTATCAGAGGGGTCTCAGGATTGGATTGGGAAGGAGTTGGATATCCCTTCTAATGCTATAGGAAGGGTCTCAGGATTTGAATGGCAAGGAGTTGGATATCACATCTCATGCCATAGGAAGGGTCTCAGGTTTGGTATAAGCATTGAGATATCATATCTCTGCTATCGGAAGGGTCTCAGGATTGGAATGGGAAGGAGTTGGATATTCCCATCTCATGTTATAGGAAGGGTCTCAGGTTTGGTATTAGAAGCATTGAGATATCACATCTCATGCTATAGGAAGGGTCTCAGGATTGGAATGGGAAGGACTTGGATATCACATCTCATGCTATAGGGAGGGTCTCAAGTTTGATATTAGAAGCTTTGAGATATCACATCTCATGATATCGGAAGGGTCTCAGGATTGGAATGGGAAGGAGTTGGATATCACATCTCATGATAAAGGAAGGGTCTAAGGTTTGGAAGGGGAAGGATTTGGATATCACATCTCATGTTATATTACGGGTCTCAGGTTTGGTATTAGAAGCATTGAGATATCAAGTCTCAGAGTATAGGAAGGGTCTCAGAATTGGAATGGGAAGGAGTTGGATATCACATCTCAAGCTATAGGAAGGGTCTCAGGATTGGAATGGGAAGGACTTGGATATCACATCTCATGCTATAGGAAGGCTCTCAGGTTTAGAAGGGGAAAGAGTTGGATATCACATTTCATGTTAGAGGTAGGATCTCAGGTTTGGTATTAGAGGCATTGAGATATCACATCTCATGCTATCAGAAGGGTCTCAGGAATGGAATGGGAAGGAGTTGGATATCACATCTCATGCTAAAGGGAGGGTCTCAGGTTTGGAAGGGGAAGGATTTGGATATCACATCTCATGTTATAGGAAGGATCTCAGGTTTGGTATTAGAACCATTGAGATATCACATCTCATGCTATCGGAAGGATCTCAGGTTTGGTATTAGAAGCATTGCGATATCACATCTCATGCTATCAGAAGGGTCTCAGGATTGGAATGGGAAGGAGTTGGATATCACATCTCATGCTAAAGGGAGGGTCTCAGGTTTGGAAGGGGAAGGATTTGGATATCACATCTCATGTTATCAGAAGGATCTCACGTTTGGTATTAGAAGTATTGAGATATCATATCTCATGCTATAGGAAGGGTCTCAGGATTGGAATGGGAAGGACTTAGATATCACATATCATGCTATAGGGAGGGTCTCAGTTTTGATATTAGAAGCATTGAGATATCACATCTCATGCTATCGGAAGTGTCTCAGGATTGGAATGGGAAGGAGCTGGATATCACATCTCATGCTAAAGGAAGGGTCTCAGGTTTGGAACGGGAAGGATTTGGATATCACATCTCATGTTATAGGAAGGGTCTCAGGTTTGGTATAAGCATTGAGATATCACATCTCTGCTATCGGAAGTGTCTCAGGATTGGAATGGGAAGGAGTTGGATATCCCATCTCATGTTATAGGACGGGTCTCAGGTTTGTTATTAGAATCATTGAGATATCATATTGCATGCTGTAGGAAGGGTCTAAGGGTTGGAATGGGAGGGACTTGGATATCACATCTCATGCTATAGATAGGCTCTTAGGTTTGGAAAGGGAAGGAGTTGGATATCACATTTCATGTTAGAGGAAGGATCTCAGGTTTGGTATTAGAAGCATTGAGATATCACATCTCATGCTATAGGAAGGGTCTCAGGATTGGAATGGGAAGGAGTTGGATATCACATCTCATGCTAAAGGGAGGGTCTCAGGTTTGGAAGGGGAAGGATTTGGATATCACATCTCATGTTATAGGAAGGATCTCAGGTTTGGTATTAGAACCATTGAGATATCACATCTCATGCTATCGGAAGGATCTCAGGTTTGGTATTAGAAGCATTGAGATATCACATCTCATGCTATCAGAAGGGTCTCAGGATTGGAATGGGAAGGAGTTGGATATCACATCTCATGCTAAAGGGAGGGTCTCAGGTTTGGAAGGGGAAGGATTTGGATATCACATCTCATGTTATCGGAAGGATCTCACGTTTGGTATTAGAAGTATTGAGATATCATATCTCATGCTATAGGAAGGGTCTCAGGATTGGAATGGGAAGGACTTAGATATCACATATCATGCTATAGGGAGGGTCTCAGTTTTGATATTAGAAGCATTGAGATATCACATCTCATGCTATCGGAAGTGTCTCAGGATTGGAATGGGAAGGAGCTGGATATCACATCTCATGTTATAGGAAGGGTCTCAGGTTTGGTATAAGCATTGAGATATCACATCTCTGCTATCGGAAGTGTCTCAGGATTGGAATGGGAAGGAGTTGGATATCCCATCTCATGTTATAGGACGGGTCTCAGGTTTGTTATTAGAATCATTGAGATATCATATTGCATGCTGTAGGAAGGGTCTAAGGGTTGGAATGGGAAGGACTTGGATATCACATCTCATGCTATAGATAGGCTCTTAGGTTTGGAAAGGGAAGGAGTTGGATATCACATTTCATGTTAGAGGAAGGATCTCAGGTTTGGTATTAGAAGCATTGAGATATCACATCTCATGCTATAGGAAGGGTCTCAGGATTGGAATGGGAAGGAGTTGGATATCACATCTCATGCTATAGGAAGTGTCTCAGGTTTGGTATAAGCATTGAGATATCACATCTCATGCTATAGGACGGGTCTCAGGATTGGATTGGGAAGGAGTTGGATATCCCTTCTCATGCTATAGGAAGGGTCTCAGGATTTGAATGGCAAGGAGTTGGATATCACATCTCATGCCATAGGAAGGGTCTCAGGTTTGGTATAAGCATTGAGATATCACATCTCTGCTATCGGAAGGGTCTCAGGATTGGAATGGGAAGGAGTTGGATATTCCCATCTCATGTTATAGGAAGGGTCTCAGGTTTGGTATTAGAAGCATTGAGATATCACATCTCATGCTATAGGAAGGGTCTCAGGATTGGAATGGGAAGGACTTGGATATCACATCTCATGCTATAGGGAGGGTCTCAAGTTTGATATTAGAAGCTTTGAGATATCACATCTCATGATATCGGAAGGGTCTCAGGATTGGAATGGGAAGGAGTTGGATATCACATCTCATGATAAAGGAAGGGTCTAAGGTTTGGAAGGGGAAGGATTTGGATATCACATCTCATGTTATATTACGGGTCTCAGGTTTGGTATTAGAAGCATTGAGATATCAAGTCTCAGAGTATAGGAAGGGTCTCAGAATTGGAATGGGAAGGAGTTGGATATCACATCTCAAGCTATAGGAAGGGTCTCAGGATTGGAATGGGAAGGACTTGGATATCACATCTCATGCTATAGGAAGGCTCTCAGGTTTGGAAGGGGAAAGAGTTGGATATCACATTTCATGTTAGAGGTAGGATCTCAGGTTTGGTATTAGAGGCATTGAGATATCACATCTCATGCTATCGGAAGGATCTCAGGTTTGGTATTAGAAGCATTGAGATATCACATCTCATGCTATCAGAAGGGTCTCAGGAATGGAATGGGAAGGAGTTGGATATCACATCTCATGCTAAAGGGAGGGTCTCAGGTTTGGAAGGGGAAGGATTTGGATATCACATCTCATGTTATAGGAAGGATCTCAGGTTTGGTATTAGAACCATTGAGATATCACATCTCATGCTATCGGAAGGATCTCAGGTTTGGTATTAGAAGCATTGAGATATCACATCTCATGCTATAGGAAGGGTCTCAGGATTGGAATGGGAAGGACTTAGATATCACATATCATGCTATAGGGAGGGTCTCAGTTTTGATATTAGAAGCCTTGAGATATCACATCTCATGCTATCGGAAGTGTCTCAGGATTGGAATGGGAAGGAGCTGGATATCACATCTCATGCTAAAGGAAGGGTCTCAGGTTTGGAACGGGAAGGATTTGGATATCACATCTCATGTTATAGGAAGGGTCTCAGGTTTGGTATAAGCATTGAGATATCACATCTCTGCTATCGGAAGTGTCTCAGGATTGGAATGGGAAGGAGTTGGATATCCCATCTCATGTTATAGGACGGGTCTCAGGTTTGTTATTAGAATCATTGAGATATCATATTGCATGCTGTAGGAAGGGTCTAAGGGTTGGAATGGGAAGGACTTGGATATCACATCTCATGCTATAGATAGGCTCTTAGGTTTGGAAAGGGAAGGAGTTGGATATCACATTTCATGTTAGAGGAAGGATCTCAGGTTTGGTATTAGAAGCATTGAGATATCACATCTCATGCTATAGGAAGGGTCTCAGGATTGGAATGGGAAGGAGTTGGATATCACATCTCATGCTAAAGGGAGGGTCTCAGGTTTGGAAGGGGAAGGATTTGGATATCACATCTCATGTTATAGGAAGGATCTCAGGTTTGGTATTAGAACCATTGAGATATCACATCTCATGCTATCGGAAGGATCTCAGGTTTGGTATTAGAAGCATTGAGATATCACATCTCATGCTATCAGAAGGGTCTCAGGATTGGAATGGGAAGGAGTTGGATATCACATCTCATGCTAAAGGGAGGGTCTCAGGTTTGGAAGGGGAAGGATTTGGATATCACATCTCATGTTATCGGAAGGATCTCACGTTTGGTATTAGAAGTATTGAGATATCATATCTCATGCTATAGGAAGGGTCTCAGGATTGGAATGGGAAGGACTTAGATATCACATATCATGCTATAGGGAGGGTCTCAGTTTTGATATTAGAAGCATTGAGATATCACATCTCATGCTATCGGAAGTGTCTCAGGATTGGAATGGGAAGGAGCTGGATATCACATCTCATGCTAAAGGAAGGGTCTCAGGTTTGGAACGGGAAGGATTTGGATATCACATCTCATGTTATAGGAAGGGTCTCAGGTTTGGTATAAGCATTGAGATATCACATCTCTGCTATCGGAAGTGTCTCAGGATTGGAATGGGAAGGAGTTGGATATCCCATCTCATGTTATAGGACGGGTCTCAGGTTTGTTATTAGAATCATTGAGATATCATATTGCATGCTGTAGGAAGGGTCTAAGGGTTGGAATGGGAAGGACTTGGATATCACATCTCATGCTATAGATAGGCTCTTAGGTTTGGAAAGGGAAGGAGTTGGATATCACATTTCATGTTAGAGGAAGTGTCTCAGGTTTGGTATAAGCATTGAGATATCACATCTCATGCTATAGGACGGGTCTCAGGATTGGAATGGAAGGAGTTGGATATCACATCTCATGTTATAGGAAGGATCTCAGGTTTGCTATTAGAAGCATTGAGACATCACATCTCATGCTATAGGAAGGGTCTCAGGGTTGGAATGGGAAGGAGTTGGATATCACATCTCATCCAATAGGAAGGGTCTCAGGTTTGGAATGGGAAGGAATTGGATATCACATCTCATGTTATAGGAAGGATCTCAGGTTTGGTATTAGAAGCATTGAGATATCACATCTCATGCTATAGGAAGGGTCTCAGGATTGGAATGTGAAGGATTTGGATATCACATCTCATGCTAAAGGAAGGGTCTCAGGTTTGGTAGAAGCATTGAGATATCACGTCTCTGCTATCGGAAGGGTCTCAGGATTGGATTGGGAAGGAGTTGGATATCCCTTCTCATGCTATAGGAAGGGTCTCAGGATTTGAATGGCAAGGAGTTGGATATCACATCTCATGCCATAGGAAGGGTCTCAGGTTTGGTATAAGCATTGAGATATCACATCTCTGCTATCGGAAGGGTCTCAGGATTGGATTGGGAAGGAGTTGGATATCCCTTCTCATGCTATAGGAAGTGTCTCAGGTTGGAATGGGAAGGAGTTGGATATCACATCTCATGTTATAGGAAGGGTCTCAGGATTGGAATGGGAAGGATTTGGATATCACATCTCTTGCTATAGGAAGGGTCTCAGGATTGGAATGGGTAGGAGTTGGATATTACTTTCTTGCTATAGGAAGGGTCTCATGTTTGGAATGGGAATGAGTTGGATATCACATATGCTATAATTAGTGTCTCAGGTTTGGAACGGGAAGGAGTTGGATATCACATCTCATGTTATAGGAAGGGTCTCAGGTTTGTTATAAGCATTGAGATATCACATCTCTGCTATCGGAAGCGGCTCAGGATTGGAATGGGAAGGAGTTGGATATCCCATCTCATGTTATAGTAAGAGTCTCTGGTTTGGTATTAGAATCATTGAGATATCACATCGCATGCTGTAGGAAGGGTCTAAGGATTGGAATGGGATGGACTTGGATATCACATCTCATGCTATAGGTAGGCTCTCAGGTTTGGTATAAGCATTGAGATATCACATCTCATGCTATAGGAAGGGTCTCAGATTTGGTATAAGCATTGAGATATCACATCTCATGCTAAAGGAAGGGTCTCAGGATTGGAATGGGAAGGAGTTGTATATGACATCTCAGGCCATAGGAAGGGTCTCAGGTTTGGTATAAGCATTGAGATATCACATCTCTGCTATCGGAAGCGGCTCAGGATTGGAATGGGAAGGAGTTGGATATCCCATCTCATGTTATAGGAAGGGTCTCAGGTTTGGTATTAGAAGCATAGAGATATCACATCTCATGCTATAGGAAGGGTCTCAGGATTGGAATGGGAAGGACTTGGATGTCACATCTCATGCTATAGGGAGGGTCTCAAGTTTGATATTAGAAGCATTGAGATAACAAATCTCATGATATCGGAAGGGTCTCAGGATTGGAATGGGAAGGAGTTGGATACCACATCTCATGATAAAGGAAGGGTCTAAGGTTTGGAAGGGGAAGGATTTGGATATCACATCTCATGTTATAGGAAGGGTCTCAGGTTTGGTATAAGCATTGAGATATCACGTCTCTGCTATCGGAAGTGTCTCAGGATTGGAATGGGAAGGAGTTGGATATCCCATCTCATGTTATAGGACGGGTCTCAGGTTTGTTATTAGAATCATTGAGATATCATATTGCATGCTGTAGGAAGGGTCTAAGGGTTGGAATGGGAAGGACTTGGATATCAAATCTCATGCTATAGATAGGCTCTTAGGTTTGGAAAGGGAAGGAGTTGGATATCACATTTCATGTTAGAGGAAGGATCTCAGGTTTGGTATTAGAAGCATTGAGATATCACATCTCATGCTATAGGAAGGGTCTCAGGATTGGAATGGGAAGGAGTTGGATATCACATCTCATGCTAAAGGGAGGGTCTCAGGTTTGGAAGGGGAAGGATTTGGATATCACATCTCATGTTATAGGAAGGATCTCAGGTTTGGTATTAGAACCATTGAGATATCACATCTCATGCTATCGGAAGGATCTCAGGTTTGGTATTAGAAGCATTGAGATATCACATCTCATGCTATCAGAAGGGTCTCAGGATTGGAATGGGAAGGAGTTGGATATCACATCTCATGCTAAAGGGAGGGTCTCAGGTTTGGAAGGGGAAGGATTTGGATATCACATCTCATGTTATCGGAAGGATCTCACGTTTGGTATTAGAAGTATTGAGATATCATATCTCATGCTATAGGAAGGGTCTCAGGATTGGAATGGGAAGGACTTAGATATCACATATCATGCTATAGGGAGGGTCTCAGTTTTGATATTAGAAGCATTGAGATATCACATCTCATGCTACCGGAAGTGTCTCAGGATTGGAATGGGAAGGAGCTGGATATCACATCTCATGTTATAGGAAGGGTCTCAGGTTTGGTATAAGCATTGAGATATCACCTCTCTGCTATCGGAAGTGTCTCAGGATTGGAATGGGAAGGAGTTGGATATCCCATCTCATGTTATAGGACGGGTCTCAGGTTTGTTATTAGAATCATTGAGATATCATATTGCATGCTGTAGGAAGGGTCTAAGGGTTGGAATGGGAAGGACTTGGATATCACATCTCATGCTATAGATAGGCTCTTAGGTTTGGAAAGGGAAGGAGTTGGATATCACATTTCATGTTAGAGGAAGGATCTCAGGTTTGGTATTAGAAGCATTGAGATATCACATCTCATTCTATAGGAAGGGTCTCAGGATTGGAATGGGAAGTAGTTGGATATCACATCTCATGCTATAGGAAGTGTCTCAGGTTTGGTATAAGCATTGAGATATCACATCTCATGCTATAGGACGGGTCTCAGGATTGGATTGGGAAGGAGTTGGATATCCCTTCTCATGCTATAGGAAGGGTCTCAGGATTTGAATGGCAAGGAGTTGGATATCACATCTCATGCCATAGGAAGGGTCTCAGGTTTGGTATAAGCATTGAGATATCACATCTCTGCTATCGGAAGGGTCTCAGGCTTGGATTGGGAAGGAGTTGGATATCCCTTCTCATGCTATAGGAAGTGTCTCAGGTTGGAATGGGAAGGAGTTGGATATCACATCTCCTGCTATGGGAAGGGTCTCAGGTTTGGTATAAGCAGTGAGATATCACATCTCATGCTATAGGAAGTGTCTCAGGATTGGAATGGGAAGGAGTTGGATATCACATCTCATGTTATAGGAAGGATCTCAGGTTTGGTATAAGCATTGAGATATCACATCTCTGCTATCGGAAGGGTCTCAAGATTGGAATGGGAAGGAGTTGGATATTCCCATCTCATGTTATAGGAAGGGTCTCAGGTTTGGTATTAGAAGCATTGAGATATCACATCTCATGCTATAGGAAGGGTCTCAGGATTGGAATGGGAAGGACTTGGATATCACATCTCATGCTATAGGGAGGGTCTCAAGTTTGATATTAGAAGCTTTGAGATATCACATCTCATGATATCGGAAGGGTCTCAGGATTGGAATGGGAAGGAGTTGGATATCACATCTCATGATAAAGGAAGGGTCTAAGGTTTGGAAGGGGAAGGATTTGGATATCACATCTCATGTTATATTACGGGTCTCAGGTTTGGTATTAGAAGCATTGAGATATCAAGTCTCATAGTATAGGAAGGGTCTCAGAATTGGAATGGGAAGGAGTTGGATATCCCATCTCATGTTATAGGAAGAGTCTCTGGTTTGGTATTATAATCATTGAGATATCACATCGCATGCTGTAGGAAGGGTCTAAGGATTGGAATGGGATGGACTTGGATATCACATCTCATGCTATAGGTAGGCTCTCAGGTTTGGTATAAGCATTGAGATATCACATCTCATGCTATAGGAAGGGTCTCAGAATTGGAATGGGAAGGAGTTGGATATCACATCTCAAGCTATAGGAAGGGTCTCAGTATTGGAATGGGAAGGACTTGGATATCACATCTCATGCTATAGGAAGGCTCTCAGGTTTGGAAGGGGAAAGAGTTGGATATCTCATTTCATGTTAGAGGTAGGATCTCAGGTTTGGTATTAGAGGCATTGAGATATCACATCTCATGCTATCAGAAGGGTCTCAGGAATGGAATGGGAAGGATTTGGATATCACATCTCATGTTATAGGAAGGATCTCAGGTTTTGTATTAGAAGCATTGAGATATCACATCTCATGCTATCGGAAGGATCTCAGGTTTGGTATTAGAGGCATTGAGATATCACATCTCATGCTAAAGGGAGGGTCTCAGGTTTGGAAGGGGAAGGATTTGGATATCACATCTCATGTTATAGGAAGGATCTCAGGTTTGGTATTAGAAGCATTGAGATATCACATCTCATGCTATCGGAAGGATCTCAGGTTTGGTATTAGAAGCATTGAGATATCACATCTCATGCTATCAGAAGAGTCTCAGGATTGGAATAGGAAGGAGTTGGATATCACATTTCATGCTAAAGGGAGGGTCTCAGGTTTGGAAGGGGAAGGATTTGAATATCACATCTCATGTTATCGGAAGGATCTCACGTTTGGTATTAGAAGTATTGAGATATCATATCTCATGCTATAGGAAGGGTCTCAGGATTGGAATGGGAAGGAGTTGGATATCACATCTCATGCTATAGGGAGGGTCTCAGGATTGGAATGGGAAGGACTTAGATATCACATATCATGCTATAGGGAGGGTCTCAGCTTTGATATTAGAAGCATTGAGATATCACATCTCATGCTATCGGAAGTGTCTCAGGATTGGAATGGGAAGGAGCTGGATATCACATCTCATGCTAAAGGAAGGGTCTCAGGTTTGGAACGGGAAGGATTTGGATATCACATCTCATGTTATAGGAAGGGTCTCAGGTTTGGTATAAGCATTGAGATATCACATCTCTGCTATCGGAAGTGTCTCAGGATTGGAATGGGAAGGAGTTGGATATCCCATCTCATGTTATAGGACGGGTCTCAGGTTTGTTATTAGAATCATTGAGATATCATATTGCATGCTGTAGGAAGGGTCTAAGGGTTGGAATGTGAAGGACTTGGATATCACATCTCATGCTATAGATAGGCTCTTAGGTTTGGAAAGGGAAGGAGTTGGATATCACATTTCATGTTAGAGGAAGGATCTCAGGTTTGGTATTAGAAGCATTGAGATATCACATCTCATGCTATAGGAAGGGTCTCAGGATTGGAATGGGAAGCAGTTGGATATCACATCTCATGCTATAGGAAGGGTCTCAGGTTTGGTATAAGCCTTGAGATATCACATCTCATGCTATAGGACGGGTCTCAGGATTGGAATGGAAGGAGTTGGATATCCCATCTCATGTTATAGGACGGGTCTCAGGTTTGTTATTAGAATCATTGAGATATCATATTGCATGCTGTAGGAAGGGTCTAAGTGTTGGAATGTGAAGGACTTGGATATCACATCTCATGCTATAGGAAGGATCTCAGGTTTGGTATTAGAAGCATTGAGACATCACATCTCCTGCTATAGGAAGGGTCTCAGGATTGGAATGGGAAGGAGTTGGATATCAAATCTCATGCTATAGGAAGGGTCTCAGGATTGGAATGGGAAGGAGTTGAATATGACATCTCATGCCGTAGGAAGGGTCTCAGGTTTGGTATAAACATTGAGATATCACATCTCTGCTATCAAAAGGGTCTCAGGATTGGAATGGGAAGGAGTTGGATATCCCATCTCATGTTATAGGAAGAGTCTCAAGTTTGGTATTAGAAGCATTGAGATATCACATCTCATGCTATAGGAAGTGTCTTAGGATTGGAATGGGAAGGACTTGGATATCACACCTCATGCTATAGGTAGGGTCTGAGGATTGGAATGGGAAGGAGTTGGATATCACATCTCCTGCTATGGGAAGGGTCTCAGGTTTGGTATAAGCAGTGAGATATCACATCTCATGCTATAGGAAGTGTCTCAGGATTGGAATGGGAAGGAGTTGGATATCACATCTCATGTTATAGGAAGGATCTCAGGTTTGGTATAAGCATTGAGATATCACATCTCTGCTATCGGAAGGGTCTCAAGATTGGAATGGGAAGGAGTTGGATATTCCCATCTCATGTTATAGGAAGGGTCTCAGGTTTGGTATTAGAAGCATTGAGATATCACATCTCATGCTATAGGAAGGGTCTCAGGATTGGAATGGGAAGGACTTGGATATCACATCTCATGCTATAGGGAGGGTCTCAAGTTTGATATTAGAAGCTTTGAGATATCACATCTCATGATATCGGAAGGGTCCCAGGATTGGAATGGGAAGGAGTTGGATATCACATCTCATGATAAAGGAAGGGTCTAATGTTTGGAAGGGGAAGGATTTGGATATCACATCACATGTTATATTACGGGTCTCAGGTTTGGTATTAGAAGCATTGAGATATCAAGTCTCATAGTATAGGAAGGGTCTCAGAATTGGAATGGGAAGGAGTTGGATATCCCATCTCATGTTATAGGAAGAGTCTCTGGTTTGGTATTAGAATCATTGAGATATCACATCGCATGCTGTAGGAAGGGTCTAAGGATTGGAATGGGATGGACTTGGATATCACATCTCATGTTATAGGTAGGCTCTCAGGTTTGGTATAAGCATTGAGATATCACATCTCATGCTATAGGAAGGGTCTCAGAAATGGAATGGGAAGGAGTTGGATATCACATCTCAAGCTATAGGAAGGGTCTCAGTATTGGAATGGGAAGGACTTGGATATCACATCTCATGCTATAGGAAGGCTCTCTGGTTTGGAAGGGGAAAGAGTTGGATATCTCATTTCATGTTAGAGGTAGGATCTCAGGTTTGGTATTAGAGGCATTGAGATATCACATCTCATGCTATCAGAAGGGTCTCAGGAATAAAATGGGAAGGAGTTAGATATCACATCTCATGCTAAAGGGAGGGTCTCAGGTTTGGAAGGGGAAGGATTTGGATATCACATCTCATGTTATAGGAAGGATCTCAGGTTTGGTATTAGAAGCATTGAGATATCACATCTCATGCTATCGGAAGGATTTCAGGTTTGGTATTAGAAGCATTGAGATATCACATCTCATGCTATCAGAAGAGTCTCAGGATTGGAATAGGAAGGAGTTGGATATCACATTTCATGCTAAAGGGAGGGTCTCAGGTTTGGAAGGGGAAGGATTTGGATATCACATCTCATGTTATCGGAAGGATCTCACGTTTGGTATTAGAAGTATTGAGATATCATATCTCATGCTATAGGAAGGGTCTCAGGATTGGAATGGGAAGGAGTTGGATATCACATCTCATGCTATAGGGAGGGTCTCAGGATTGGAATGGGAAGGACTTAGATATCACATATCATGCTATAGGGAGGGTCTCAGTTTTGATATTAGAAGCATTGAGATATCACATCTCATGCTATCGGAAGTGTCTCAGGATTGGAATGGGAAGGAGCTGGATATCACATCTCATGCTAAAGGAAGGGTCTCAGGTTTGGAACGGGAAGGATTTGGATATCACATCTCATGTTATAGGAAGGGTCTCAGGTTTGGTATAAGCATTGAGATATCACATCTCTGCTATCGGAAGTGTCTCAGGATTGGAATGGGAAGGAGTTGGATATCCCATCTCATGTTATAGGACGGGTCTCAGGTTTGTTATTAGAATCATTGAGATATCATATTGCATGCTGTAGGAAGGGTCTAAGTGTTGGAATGTGAAGGACTTGGATATCACATCTCATGCTATAGATAGGCTCTTAGGTTTGGAAAGGGAAGGAGTTGGATATCACATTTCATGTTAGAGGAAGGATCTCAGGTTTGGTATTAGAAGCATTGAGATATCACATCTCATGCTATAGGAAGGGTCTCAGGATTGGAATGGGAAGCAGTTGGATATCACATCTCATGCTATAGGAAGGGTCTCAGGTTTGGTATAAGCCTTGAGATATCACATCTCATGCTATAGGACGGGTCTCAGGATTGGAATGGAAGGAGTTGGATATCCCATCTCATGTTATAGGACGGGTCTCAGGTTTGTTATTAGAATCATTGAGATATCATATTGCATGCTGTAGGAAGGGTCTAAGTGTTGGAATGTGAAGGACTTGGATATCACATCTCATGCTATAGATAGGCTCTTAGGTTTGGAAAGGGAAGGAGTTGGATATCACATTTCATGTTAGAGGAAGGATCTCAGGTTTGGTATTAGAAGCATTGAGACATCAAATCTCATGCTATAGGAAGGGTCTCAGGGTTGGAATGGGAAGGAGTTGGATATCACATCTCATCCAATAGGAAGGGTCTCAGGTTTGGAATGGGAAGGAATTGGATATCACATCTCATGCTATCGGAAGGATCTCAGGTTTGGTATTAGAAGCATTGAGATATCACATCTCATGCTATCAGAAGAGTCTCAGGATTGGAATAGGAAGGAGTTGGATATCACATTTCATGCTAAAGGGAGGGTCTCAGGTTTGGAAGGGGAAGGATTTGGATATCACATCTCATGTTATCGGAAGGATCTCACGTTTGGTATTAGAAGTATTGAGATATCATATCTCATGCTATAGGAAGGGTCTCAGGATTGGAATGGGAAGGAGTTGGATATCACATCTCATGCTATAGGGAGGGTCTCAGGATTGGAATGGGAAGGACTTAGATATCACATATCATGCTATAGGGAGGGTCTCAGTTTTGATATTAGAAGCATTGAGATATCACATCTCATGCTATCGGAAGTGTCTCAGGATTGGAATGGGAAGGAGCTGGATATCACATCTCATGCTAAAGGAAGGGTCTCAGGTTTGGAACGGGAAGGATTTGGATATCACATCTCATGTTATAGGAAGGGTCTCAGGTTTGGTATAAGCATTGAGATATCACATCTCTGCTATCGGAAGTGTCTCAGGATTGGAATGGGAAGGAGTTGGATATCCCATCTCATGTTATAGGACGGGTCTCAGGTTTGTTATTAGAATCATTGAGATATCATATTGCATGCTGTAGGAAGGGTCTAAGTGTTGGAATGTGAAGGACTTGGATATCACATCTCATGCTATAGATAGGCTCTTAGGTTTGGAAAGGGAAGGAGTTGGATATCACATTTCATGTTAGAGGAAGGATCTCAGGTTTGGTATTAGAAGCATTGAGATATCACATCTCATGCTATAGGAAGGGTCTCAGGATTGGAATGGGAAGCAGTTGGATATCACATCTCATGCTATAGGAAGGGTCTCAGGTTTGGTATAAGCCTTGAGATATCACATCTCATGCTATAGGACGGGTCTCAGGATTGGAATGGAAGGAGTTGGATATCCCATCTCATGTTATAAGACGGGTCTCAGGTTTGTTATTAGAATCATTGAGATATCATATTGCATGCTGTAGGAAGGGTCTAAGTGTTGGAATGTGAAGGACTTGGATATCACATCTCATGCTATAGATAGGCTCTTAGGTTTGGAAAGGGAAGGAGTTGGATATCACATTTCATGTTAGAGGAAGGATCTCAGGTTTGGTATTAGAAGCATTGAGACATCAAATCTCATGCTATAGGAAGGGTCTCAGGGTTGGAATGGGAAGGAGTTGGATATCACATATCATCCAATAGGAAGGGTCTCAGGTTTGGAATGGGAAGGAATTGGATATCACATCTCATGTTATAGGAAGGATCTCAGGTTTGGTATTAGAAGCATTGAGATATCACATCTCATGCTATAGGAAGGGTCTCAGGATTGGAATGTGAAGGATTTGGATATCACATCTCATGCTAAAGGAAGGGTCTCAGGTTTGGTAGAAGCATTGAGATATCACGTCGCTGCTATCGGAAGGGTCTCAGGATTGGATTGGGAAGGAGTTGGATATCCCTTCTCATGCTATAGGAAGGGTCTCAGGATTTGAATGGCAAGGAGTTGGATATCACATCTCATGCCATAGGAAGGGTCTCAGGTTTGGTATAAGCATTGAGATATCACATCTCTGCTATCGGAAGGGTCTCAGGATTGGATTGGGAAGGAGTTGGATATCCCTTCTCATGCTATAGGAAGTGTCTCAGGTTGGAATGGGAAGGAGTTGGATATCACATCTCATGTTATAGGAAGGGTCTCAGGATTGGAATGGGAAGGATTTGGATATCACATCTCTTGCTATAGGAAGGGTCTCAGGATTGGAATGGGTAGGAGTTGGATATTACTTTCTTGCTATAGGAAGGGTCTCATGTTTGGAATGGGAAGGAGTTGGATATCACATATGCTATAGTTAGTGTCTCAGGTTTGGAACGGGAAGGAGTTGGATATCACATCTCATGTTATAGGAAGGGTCTCAGGTTTGGTATAAGCATTGAGATATCACATCTCTGCTATCGGAAGCGGCTCAGGATTGGAATGGGAAGGAGTTGGATATCCCATCTCATGTTATAGGAAGAGTCTCTGGTTTGGTATTAGAATTATTGCGATATCACATCGCATGCTGTAGGAAGGGTCTAAGGATTGGAATGGGATAGACTTGGATATCACATCTCATGTTATAGGTAGGCTCTCAGGTTTGGTATAAGCATTGAGATATCACATCTCATGCTATAGGAAGGGTCTCAGGATTGGAATGGGAAGGAATTGGATATCACATCTCATGCTATAGGAAGTGTCTCAGATTTGGTATAAGCATTGAGATATCACATCTCATGCTAAAGGAAGGGTCTCAGGATTGGAATGGGAAGGAGTTGTATATGACATCTCAGGCCATAGGAAGGTTCTCAGGTTTGGTATAAGCATTGAGATATCACATCTCTGCTATCGGAAAGGTCTCAGGATTGGAATGGGAAGGAGTTGGATATCCCATCTCATGTTATAGGAAGGGTCTCAGGTTTGGTATTAGAAGCATAGAGATATCACATCTCATGCTATAGGAAGGGTCTCAGGATTGGAATGGGAAGGACTTGGATGTCACATCTCATGCTATAGGGAGGGTCTCAAGTTTGATATTAGAAGCATTGAGATAACAAATCTCATGATATCGGAAGGGTCTCAGGATTGGAATGGGAAGGAGTTTGATATCACATCTCATGCCATAGTATGGGTCTCAGGTTTGGTAGAAGCATTGGGATATCACATCTCATGCTATCGGAAGGGTATCAGTATTGGATTTGGAAGAAGTTGGATATCCCATTTCATGCTATAGGAAAGGTCTCAGGTTGGAATGGGAAGGAGTTGGATATCACATTTCATGTTATAGGAAGGGTCTCAGGATTGGAATGGGAAGGACTTGGATATCATATCTCATGCTATAGGACGGGTCTCAGGTTTGTTATTAGAATCATTGAGATATCATATTGCATGCTGTAGGAAGGGTCTAAGGATTGGAATGGGAAGGACCTGGATATCACATCTCATGCTATAGAACGGCTCTCAGGTTTGGAAAGGGAAGGAGTTGGATATCACATCTCATGTTATAGGATGGATCTCAGGTTTGGTATTAGAAGTATTGAGATATCACATCTCATGTTATCGGAAGGATCTCAGGTTTGGTATTAGAAGTATTGAGATATCACATCTCATGCTATAGGAAGGGTCTCAGGATTGGAATGGGAAGGAGTTGGATATCACATCTCATGCTAAAGGAAGGGTCTCAGGTTTGGTAGAAGCATTGAGATATCACATCTCATGCTATAGGAAGGGTCTCAGGATTGGAATGGGAAGGACTTAGATATCACATATCATGCTATAGGGAGGGTCTCAGTTTTGATATTAGAAGCATTGAGATATCACATCTCATGCTATCGGAAGTGTCTCAGGATTGGAATGGGAAGGAGCTGGATATCACATCTCATGCTAAAGGAAGGGTCTCAGGTTTGGAACGGGAAGGAGTTGGATATCACATCTCATGTTATAGGAAGGGTCTCAGGTTTGGTATAAACATTGAGATATCACATCTCTGCTATCGCAAGTGTCTCAGGATTGGAATGGGAAGGAGTTGGATATCCCATCTCATGTTATAGGACGGGTCTCAGGTTTGTTATTAGAATCATTGAGATATCATATTGCATGCTGTAGGAAGGGTCTAAGGGTTGGAATGTGAAGGACTTGGATATCACATCTCATGCTATAGATAGGCTCTTAGGTTTGGAAAGGGAAGGAGTTGGATATAACATTTCATGTTAGAGGAAGGATCTCAGGTTTGGTATTAGAAGCATTGAGATATCACATCTCATGCTATAGGAAGGGTCTCAGGATTGGAATGGGAAGGAGTTGGATATCACATCTCATGCTATAGGAAGGGTCTCAGGTTTGGTATAAGCATTGAGATATCACATCTCATGCTATAGGAAGGGTCTCAGGATTGGAATGGAAGGAGTTGGATATCACATCTCATGTTATAGGAAGGATCTCAGGTTTGGTATTAGAAGCATTGAGACATCACATCTCATGCTATAGGAAGGGTCTCAGGATTGGAATGGGAAGGAGTTGGATATCAAATCTCATGCTATAGGAAGCGTCTCAGGATTGGAATGGGAAGGAGTTGAATATGACATCTCATGCCGTAGGAAGGGTCTCAGGTTTGGTATAAACATTGAGATATCACATCTCTGCTATCAAAAGGGTCTCAGGATTGGAATGGGAAGGAGTTGGATATCCCATCTCATGTTATAGGAAGAGTCTCAGGTTTGGTATTAGAAGCATTGAGATATCACATCTCATGCTATAGGAAGTGTCTCAGGATTGGAATGGGAAGGAGTTGGATATCACATCTCATGTTATAGGAAGGGTCTCAGGATTGGAATGGGAAGGATTTGGATATCACATCTCTTGCTATAGGAAGGGTCTCGGGATTGGAATGGGTAGGAGTTGGATATTACTTTCTTGCTATAGGAAGGGTCTCATGTTTGGAATGGGAAGGAGTTGGATATCACATCTCATGTTATAGGAAGGGTCTCAGGTTTGGTATAAGCAGTGAGATATCACATCTCTGCTATCGGAAGCGGCTCAGGATTGGAATGGGAAGGAGTTGGATATCCCATCTCATGTTATAGGAAGAGTCTCTGGTTTGGTATTAGAATCATTGAGATATCACATCGCATGCTGTAGGAAGGGTCTAAGGATGGGAATGGGATGGACTTGGATATCACATCTCATGCTATAGGAAGGGTCTCAGATTTGGTATAAGCATTGAGATATCACATCTCATGCTATAGGAAGGGTCTCAGGATTGGAATGGGAAGGAATTGGATATCACACCTCATGCTATAGGAAGGGTCTCAGATTTGGTATAAGCATTGAGATATCACATCTCATGCTAAAGGAAGGGTCTCAGGATTGGAATGGGAAGGAGTTGTATATGACATCTCAGGCCATAGGAAGGTTCTCAGGTTTGGTATAAGCATTGAGATATCACATCTCTGCTATCGGAAAGGTCTCAGGATTGGAATGGGAAGGAGTTGGATATCCCATCTCATGTTATAGGAAGGGTCTCAGGTTTGGTATTAGAAGCATAGAGATATCACATCTCATGCTATAGGAAGGGTCTCAGGATTGGAATGGGAAGGACTTGGATGTCACATCTCATGCTATAGGGAGGGTCTCAAGTTTGATATTAGAAGCATTGAGATAACAAATCTCATGATATCGGAAGGGTCTCAGGATTGGAATGGGAAGGAGTTGGATATCACATCTCATGATAAAGGAAGGGTCTAAGGTTTGGAAGGGGAAGGATTTGGATATCACATCTCATGTTATAGGACGGGTCTCAGGTTTAATATTAGAAGCATTGAGATATCAAGTCTCATGGTATAAGAAGGGTCTCAGAATTGGAATGGGAAGGAGTTGGATATCACACCTCAAGCTATAGGAAGGGTCTCAGGATTGGAATGGGAAGGAGTTTGATATCACATCTCATGCCATAGTATGGGTCTCAGGTTTGGTAGAAGCATTGGGATATCACATCTCATGCTATCGGAAGGGTATCAGTATTGGATTTGGAAGAAGTTGGATATCCCATCTCATGCTTTAGGAAGGGTCTCAGGTTGGAATGGGAAGGAGTTGGATATCACATTTCATGTTATAGGAAGGGTCTCAGGATTGGAATGGGAAGGACTTGGATATCATATCTCATGCTATAGGACGGGTCTCAGGTTTGTTATTAGAATCATTGAGATATCATATTGCATGCTGTAGGAAGGGTCTAAGGATTGGAATGGGAAGGACCTGGATATCACATCTCATGCTATAGAACGGCTCTCAGGTTTGGAAAGGGAAGGAGTTGGATATCACATCTCATGTTATAGGATGGATCTCAGGTTTGGTATTAGAAGTATTGAGATATCACATCTCATGCTATAGGAAGGGTCTCAGGATTGGAATGGGAAGGAGTTGGATATCATATCTCATGCTAAAGGAAGGGTCTCAGGTTTGGTAGAAGCATTGAGATATCACATCTCATGCTATAGGAAGGGTCTCAGGATTGGAATGGGAAGGACTTAGATATCACATATCATGCTATAGGGAGGGTCTCAGTTTTGATATTAGAAGCATTGAGATATCACATCTCATGCTATCGGAAGTGTCTCAGGATTGGAATGGGAAGGAGCTGGATATCACATCTCATGCTAAAGGAAGGGTCTCAGGTTTGGAACGGGAAGGAGTTGGATATCACATCTCATGTTATAGGAAGGGTCTCAGGTTTGGTATAAACATTGAGATATCACATCTCTGCTATCGGAAGTGTCTCAGGATTGGAATGGGAAGGAGTTGGATATCCCATCTCATGTTATAGGACGGGTCTCAGGTTTGTTATTAGAATCATTGAGATATCATATTGCATGCTGTAGGAAGGGTCTAAGTGTTGGAATGTGAAGGACTTGGATATCACATCTCATGCTATAGATAGGCTCTTAGGTTTGGAAAGGGAAGGAGTTGGATATCACATTTCATGTTAGAGGAAGGATCTCAGGTTTGGTATTAGAAGCATTGAGACATCAAATCTCATGCTATAGGAAGGGTCTCAGGGTTGGAATGGGAAGGAGTTGGATATCACATATCATCCAATAGGAAGGGTCTCAGGTTTGGAATGGGAAGGAATTGGATATCACATCTCATGTTATAGGAAGGATCTCAGGTTTGGTATTAGAAGCATTGAGATATCACATCTCATGCTATAGGAAGGGTCTCAGGATTGGAATGTGAAGGATTTGGATATCACATCTCATGCTAAAGGAAGGGTCTCAGGTTTGGTAGAAGCATTGAGATATCACGTCGCTGCTATCGGAAGGGTCTCAGGATTGGATTGGGAAGGAGTTGGATATCCCTTCTCATGCTATAGGAAGGGTCTCAGGATTTGAATGGCAAGGAGTTGGATATCACATCTCATGCCATAGGAAGGGTCTCAGGTTTGGTATAAGCATTGAGATATCACATCTCTGCTATCGGAAGGGTCTCAGGATTGGATTGGGAAGGAGTTGGATATCCCTTCTCATGCTATAGGAAGTGTCTCAGGTTGGAATGGGAAGGAGTTGGATATCACATCTCATGTTATAGGAAGGGTCTCAGGATTGGAATGGGAAGGATTTGGATATCACATCTCTTGCTATAGGAAGGGTCTCAGGATTGGAATGGGTAGGAGTTGGATATTACTTTCTTGCTATAGGAAGGGTCTCATGTTTGGAATGGGAAGGAGTTGGATATCACATATGCTATAGTTAGTGTCTCAGGTTTGGAACGGGAAGGAGTTGGATATCACATCTCATGTTATAGGAAGGGTCTCAGGTTTGGTATAAGCATTGAGATATCACATCTCTGCTATCGGAAGCGGCTCAGGATTGGAATGGGAAGGAGTTGGATATCCCATCTCATGTTATAGGAAGAGTCTCTGGTTTGGTATTAGAATTATTGCGATATCACATCGCATGCTGTAGGAAGGGTCTAAGGATTGGAATGGGATAGACTTGGATATCACATCTCATGTTATAGGTAGGCTCTCAGGTTTGGTATAAGCATTGAGATATCACATCTCATGCTATAGGAAGGGTCTCAGGATTGGAATGGGAAGGAATTGGATATCACATCTCATGCTATAGGAAGTGTCTCAGATTTGGTATAAGCATTGAGATATCACATCTCATGCTAAAGGAAGGGTCTCAGGATTGGAATGGGAAGGAGTTGTATATGACATCTCAGGCCATAGGAAGGTTCTCAGGTTTGGTATAAGCATTGAGATATCACATCTCTGCTATCGGAAAGGTCTCAGGATTGGAATGGGAAGGAGTTGGATATCCCATCTCATGTTATAGGAAGGGTCTCAGGTTTGGTATTAGAAGCATAGAGATATCACATCTCATGCTATAGGAAGGGTCTCAGGATTGGAATGGGAAGGACTTGGATGTCACATCTCATGCTATAGGGAGGGTCTCAAGTTTGATATTAGAAGCATTGAGATAACAAATCTCATGATATCGGAAGGGTCTCAGGATTGGAATGGGAAGGAGTTTGATATCACATCTCATGCCATAGTATGGGTCTCAGGTTTGGTAGAAGCATTGGGATATCACATCTCATGCTATCGGAAGGGTATCAGTATTGGATTTGGAAGAAGTTGGATATCCCATTTCATGCTATAGGAAAGGTCTCAGGTTGGAATGGGAAGGAGTTGGATATCACATTTCATGTTATAGGAAGGGTCTCAGGATTGGAATGGGAAGGACTTGGATATCATATCTCATGCTATAGGACGGGTCTCAGGTTTGTTATTAGAATCATTGAGATATCATATTGCATGCTGTAGGAAGGGTCTAAGGATTGGAATGGGAAGGACCTGGATATCACATCTCATGCTATAGAACGGCTCTCAGGTTTGGAAAGGGAAGGAGTTGGATATCACATCTCATGTTATAGGATGGATCTCAGGTTTGGTATTAGAAGTATTGAGATATCACATCTCATGTTATCGGAAGGATCTCAGGTTTGGTATTAGAAGTATTGAGATATCACATCTCATGCTATAGGAAGGGTCTCAGGATTGGTATGGGAAGGAGTTGGATATCACATCTCATGCTAAAGGAAGGGTCTCAGGTTTGGTAGAAGCATTGAGATATCACATCTCATGCTATAGGAAGGGTCTCAGGATTGGAATGGGAAGGACTTAGATATCACATATCATGCTATAGGGAGGGTCTCAGTTTTGATATTAGAAGCATTGAGATATCACATCTCATGCTATCGGAAGTGTCTCAGGATTGGAATGGGAAGGAGCTGGATATCACATCTCATGCTAAAGGAAGGGTCTCAGGTTTGGAACGGGAAGGAGTTGGATATCACATCTCATGTTATAGGAAGGGTCTCAGGTTTGGTATAAACATTGAGATATCACATCTCTGCTATCGCAAGTGTCTCAGGATTGGAATGGGAAGGAGTTGGATATCCCATCTCATGTTATAGGACGGGTCTCAGGTTTGTTATTAGAATCATTGAGATATCATATTGCATGCTGTAGGAAGGGTCTAAGGGTTGGAATGTGAAGGACTTGGATATCACATCTCATGCTATAGATAGGCTCTTAGGTTTGGAAAGGGAAGGAGTTGGATATAACATTTCATGTTAGAGGAAGGATCTCAGGTTTGGTATTAGAAGCATTGAGATATCACATCTCATGCTATAGGAAGGGTCTCAGGATTGGAATGGGAAGGAGTTGGATATCACATCTCATGCTATAGGAAGGGTCTCAGGTTTGGTATAAGCATTGAGATATCACATCTCATGCTATAGGAAGGGTCTCAGGATTGGAATGGAAGGAGTTGGATATCACATCTCATGTTATAGGAAGGATCTCAGGTTTGGTATTAGAAGCATTGAGACATCACATCTCATGCTATAGGAAGGGTCTCAGGATTGGAATGGGAAGGAGTTGGATATCAAATCTCATGCTATAGGAAGCGTCTCAGGATTGGAATGGGAAGGAGTTGAATATGACATCTCATGCCGTAGGAAGGGTCTCAGGTTTGGTATAAACATTGAGATATCACATCTCTGCTATCAAAAGGGTCTCAGGATTGGAATGGGAAGGAGTTGGATATCCCATCTCATGTTATAGGAAGAGTCTCAGGTTTGGTATTAGAAGCATTGAGATATCACATCTCATGCTATAGGAAGTGTCTCAGGATTGGAATGGGAAGGAGTTGGATATCACATCTCATGTTATAGGAAGGGTCTCAGGATTGGAATGGGAAGGATTTGGATATCACATCTCTTGCTATAGGAAGGGTCTCGGGATTGGAATGGGTAGGAGTTGGATATTACTTTCTTGCTATAGGAAGGGTCTCATGTTTGGAATGGGAAGGAGTTGGATATCACATCTCATGTTATAGGAAGGGTCTCAGGTTTGGTATAAGCAGTGAGATATCACATCTCTGCTATCGGAAGCGGCTCAGGATTGGAATGGGAAGGAGTTGGATATCCCATCTCATGTTATAGGAAGAGTCTCTGGTTTGGTATTAGAATCATTGAGATATCACATCGCATGCTGTAGGAAGGGTCTAAGGATGGGAATGGGATGGACTTGGATATCACATCTCATGCTATAGGAAGGGTCTCAGATTTGGTATAAGCATTGAGATATCACATCTCATGCTATAGGAAGGGTCTCAGGATTGGAATGGGAAGGAATTGGATATCACATCTCATGCTATAGGAAGGGTCTCAGATTTGGTATAAGCATTGAGATATCACATCTCATGCTAAAGGAAGGGTCTCAGGATTGGAATGGGAAGGAGTTGTATATGACATCTCAGGCCATAGGAAGGTTCTCAGGTTTGGTATAAGCATTGAGATATCACATCTCTGCTATCGGAAAGGTCTCAGGATTGGAATGGGAAGGAGTTGGATATCCCATCTCATGTTATAGGAAGGGTCTCAGGTTTGGTATTAGAAGCATAGAGATATCACATCTCATGCTATAGGAAGGGTCTCAGGATTGGAATGGGAAGGACTTGGATGTCACATCTCATGCTATAGGGAGGGTCTCAAGTTTGATATTAGAAGCATTGAGATAACAAATCTCATGATATCGGAAGGGTCTCAGGATTGGAATGGGAAGGAGTTGGATATCACATCTCATGATAAAGGAAGGGTCTAAGGTTTGGAAGGGGAAGGATTTGGATATCACATCTCATGTTATAGGACGGGTCTCAGGTTTAATATTAGAAGCATTGAGATATCAAGTCTCATGGTATAAGAAGGGTCTCAGAATTGGAATGGGAAGGAGTTGGATATCACACCTCAAGCTATAGGAAGGGTCTCAGGATTGGAATGGGAAGGAGTTTGATATCACATCTCATGCCATAGTATGGGTCTCAGGTTTGGTAGAAGCATTGGGATATCACATCTCATGCTATCGGAAGGGTATCAGTATTGGATTTGGAAGAAGTTGGATATCCCATCTCATGCTTTAGGAAGGGTCTCAGGTTGGAATGGGAAGGAGTTGGATATCACATTTCATGTTATAGGAAGGGTCTCAGGATTGGAATGGGAAGGACTTGGATATCATATCTCATGCTATAGGACGGGTCTCAGGTTTGTTATTAGAATCATTGAGATATCATATTGCATGCTGTAGGAAGGGTCTAAGGATTGGAATGGGAAGGACCTGGATATCACATCTCATGCTATAGAACGGCTCTCAGGTTTGGAAAGGGAAGGAGTTGGATATCACATCTCATGTTATAGGATGGATCTCAGGTTTGGTATTAGAAGTATTGAGATATCACATCTCATGCTATAGGAAGGGTCTCAGGATTGGAATGGGAAGGAGTTGGATATCATATCTCATGCTAAAGGAAGGGTCTCAGGTTTGGTAGAAGCATTGAGAAATCACATCTCATGCTATAGGAAGGGTCTCAGGATTGGAATGGGAAGGACTTAGATATCACATATCATGCTATAGGGAGGGTCTCAGTTTTGATATTAGAAGCATTGAGATATCACATCTCATGCTATCGGAAGTGTCTCAGGATTGGAATGGGAAGGAGCTGGATATCACATCTCATGCTAAAGGAAGGGTCTCAGGTTTGGAACGGGAAGGAGTTGGATATCACATCTCATGTTATAGGAAGGGTCTCAGGTTTGGTATAAACATTGAGATATCACATCTCTGCTATCGGAAGTGTCTCAGGATTGGAATGGGAAGGAGTTGGATATCCCATCTCATGTTATAGGACGGGTCTCAGGTTTGTTATTAGAATCATTGAGATATCATATTGCATGCTGTAGGAAGGGTCTAAGGATTGGAATGGGAAGGACTTGGATATCACATCTCATGCTATAGATAGGCTCTTAGGTTTGGAAAGGGAAGGAGTTGGATCTCACATTTCATGTTAGAGGAAGGATCTCAGGTTTGGTATTAGAAGCATTGAGATATCACATCTCATGCTATAGGAAGGGTCTCATGATTGGAATGGGAAGGAGTTGGATATCACATCTCATGCTATAGGAAGGGTCTCAGGTTTGGTATAAGCATTGAGATATCACATCTCATGCTATAGGATGGTCTCAGGATTGGAATGGAAGGAGTTGGATATCACATCTCATGTCATAGGAAGGATCTCAGGTTTGGTATTAGAAGCATTGAGACATCACATCTCATGCTATAGGAAGGGTCTCAGGATTGGAATGGGAAGGAGTTGGATATCAAATCTCATGCTATAGGAAGGGTCTCAGGATTGGAATGGGAAGGAGTTGAATATGACATCTCATGCCGTAGGAAGGGTCTCAGGTTTGGTATAAACATTGAGATATCACATCTCTGCTATCAAAAGGGTCTCAGGATTGGAATGGGAAGGAGTTGGATATCCCATCTCATGTTATAGGAAGAGTCTCAGGTTTGGTATTAGTAGCATTGAGATATCACATCTCATGCTATAGGAAGTGTCTCAGGATTGGAATGGGAAGGACTTGGATATCACATCTCATGCTATAGGTAGGGTCTCAAGTTTGACATTAGAAGCATTGAGATATCACATCTCATGCTATAGGAAGGGTCTGAGGATTGGAATGGGAAGGAGTTGGATATCACATCTCCTGCTATGGGAAGGGTCTCAGGTTTGGTATAAGCAGTGAGATATCACATCTCATGCTATAGGAAGTGTCTCAGGATTGGAATGGGAAGGAGTTGGATATCACATCTCATGTTATAGGAAGGATCTCAGGTTTGGTATAAGCATTGAGATATCACATCTCTGCTATCGGAAGGGTCTCAAGATTGGAATGGGAAGGAGTTGGATATTCCCATCTCATGTTATAGGAAGGGTCTCAGGTTTGGTATTAGAAGCATTGAGATATCACATCTCACGCTATAGGAAGGGTCTCAGGATTGGAATGGGAAGGACTTGGATATCACATCTCATGCTATAGGGAGGGTCTCAAGTTTGATATTAGAAGCTTTGAGATATCACATCTCATGATATCGGAAGGGTCTCAGGATTGGAATGGGAAGGAGTTGGATATCACATCTCATGATAAAGGAAGGGTCTAAGGTTTGGAAGGGGAAGGATTTGGATATCACATCTCATGTTATATTACGGGTCTCAGGTTTGGTATTAGAAGCATTGAGATATCAAGTCTCATAGTATAGGAAGGGTCTCAGAATTGGAATGGGAAGGAGTTGGATATCCCATCTCATGTTATAGGAAGAGTCTCTGGTTTGGTATTAGAATCATTGAGATATCACATCGCATGCTGTAGGAAGGGTCTGAGGATTGGAATGGGAAGGAGTTGGATATCACATCTCCTGCTATGGGAAGGGTCTCAGGTTTGGTATAAGCAGTGAGATATCACATCTCATGCTATAGGAAGTGTCTCAGGATTGGAATGGGAAGGAGTTGGATATCACATCTCATGTTATAGGAAGGATCTCAGGTTTGGTATAAGCATTGAGATATCACATCTCTGCTATCGGAAGGGTCTCAAGATTGGAATGGGAAGGAGTTGGATATTCCCATCTCATGTTATAGGAAGGGTCTCAGGTTTGGTATTAGAAGCATAGAGATATCACATCTCATGCTATAGGAAGGGTCTCAGGATTGGAATGGGAAGGACTTGGATGTCACATCTCATGCTATAGGGAGGGTCTCAAGTTTGATATTAGAAGCATTGAGATAACAAATCTCATGATATCGGAAGGGTCTCAGGATTGGAATGGGAAGGAGTTGGATATCACATCTCATGATAAAGGAAGGGTCTAAGGTTTGGAAGGGGAAGGATTTGGATATCACATCTCATGTTATAGGACGGGTCTCAGGTTTGGTATTAGAAGCATTGAGATATCATTTCTCATGGTATAAGAAGGGTCTCAGAATTGGAATGGGAAGGAGTTGGATATCACACCTCAAGCTATAGGAAGGGTCTCAGGATTGGAATGGGAAGGAGTTTGATATCACATCTCATGCCATAGTATGGGTCTCAGGTTTGGTAGAAGCATTGGGATATCACATCTCATGCTATCGGAAGGGTATCAGTATTGGATTTTGAAGAAGTTGGATATCCCATCTCATGCTATAGGAAGGGTCTCAGGTTGGAATGGGAAGGAGTTGGATATCACATTTCATGTTATAGGAAGGGTCTCAGGATTGGAATGGGAAGGACTTGGATATCATATCTCATGCTATAGGACAGGTCTCAGGTTTGTTATTAGAATCATTGAGATATCATATTGCATGCTGTAGGAAGGGTCTAAGGATTGGAATAGGAAGGACCTGGATATCACATCTCATGCTATAGATAGGCTCTTAGGGTTGGAAAGGGAAGGAGTTGGATATCACATTTCATGTTAGAGGAAGGATCTCAGGTTTGGTATTAGAAGCATTGAGATATCACATCTCATGCTATAGGAAGGGTCTCAGGATTGGAATGGGAAGTAGTTGGATATCACATCTCATGCTATAGGAAGGGTCTCAGGTTTGGTATAAGCATTGAGATATCACATCTCATGCTATAGGACGGGTCTCAGGATTGGAATGGAAGGAGTTGGATATCACATCTTATGTTATAGGAAGGATCTCAGGTTTGGTATTAGAATCATTGAGACATCACATCTCATGCTATAGGAAGGGTCTCAGGGTTGGAATGGGAAGGAGTTGGATATCACAACTCATCCAATAGGAAGGGTCTCAGGTTTGGAATGGGAAGGAATTGGATATCACATCTCATGTTATAGGAAGGATCTCAGGTTTGGTATTAGAAGCATTGAGATATCACATCTCATGCTATAGGAAGGGTCTCAGGATTGGAATGTGAAGGATTTGGATATCACATCTCATGCTAAAGGAAGGGTCTCAGGTTTGGTAGAAGCATTGAGATATCACGTCTCTGCTATCGGAAGGGTCTCAGGATTGGATTGGGAAGGAGTTGGATATCCCTTCTCATGCTATAGGAAGGGTCTCAGGATTTGAATGGCAAGGAGTTGGATATCACATCTCATGCCATACGAAGGGTCTCAGGTTTGGTATAAGCATTGAGATATCACATCTCTGCTATCGGAAGGGTCTCAGGATTGGAATGGGAAGGAGTTGGATATTCCCATCTCATGTAATAGGAAGGGTCTCAGGTTTGGTATTAGAAGCATTGAGATATCACATCTCATGCTATAGGAAGGGTCTCAGGATTGGAATGGGAAGGACTTGGATATCACATCTCATGCTATAGGGAGGGTCTCAAGTTTGATATTAGAAGCTTTGAGATATCACATCTCATGATATCGGAAGGGTCTCAGGATTGGAATGGGAAGGAGTTGGATATCACATCTCATGATAAAGGAAGGGTCTAAGGTTTGGAAGGGGAAGGATTTGGATATCACATCTCATGTTATATTACGGGTCTCAGGTTTGGTATTAGAAGCATTGAGATATCAAGTCTCAGAGTATAGGAAGGGTCTCAGAATTGGAATGGGAAGGAGTTGGATATCACATCTCAAGCTATAGGAAGGGTCTCAGGATTGGAATGGGAAGGACTTGGATATCACATCTCATGCTATAGGAAGGCTCTCAGGTTTGGAAGGGGAAAGAGTTGGATATCACATTTCATGTTAGAGGTAGGATCTCAGGTTTGGTATTAGAGGCATTGAGATATCACATCTCATGCTATCAGAAGGGTCTCGGGAATGGAATGGGAAGGAGTTGGATATCACATCTCATGCTAAAGGGAGGGTCTCAGGTTTGGAAGGGGAAGGATTTGGATATCACATCTCATGTTATAGGAAGGATCTCAGGTTTGGTATTAGAAGCATTGAGATATCACATCTCATGCTATCGGAAGGATCTCAGGTTTGGTATTAGAAGCATTGAGATATCACATCTCATGCTATCAGAAGGGTCTCAGGATTGGAATGGGAAGGAGTTGGATATCACATCTCATGCTAAAGGGAGCGTCTCAGGTTTGGAAGGGGAAGGATTTGGATATCACATCTCATGTTATCGGAAGGATCTCACGTTTGGTATTAGAAGTATTGAGATATCATATCTCATGCTATAGGAAGGGTCTCAGGATTGGAATGGGAAGGAGTTGGATATCACATCTCATGCTATAGGAAGTGTCTCAGGATTGTAATGGGAAGGACTTGGATATCACATCTCATGCTATAGGTAGGGTCTCAAGTTTGATATTAGAAGCATTGAGATATCACATCTCATGCTATAGGAAGGGTCTGAGGATTGGAATGGGAAGGAGTTGGATATCACATCTCATGCTATGGGAAGGGTCTCAGGTTTGGTATAAGCAGTGAGATATCACATCTCATGCTATAGGAAGTGTCTCAGGATTGGAATGGGAAGGAGTTGGATATCACATCTCATGTTATAGGAAGGATCTCAGGTTTGGTATAAGCATTGAGATATCACATCTCTGCTATCGGAAGGGTCTCAGGATTGGAATGGGAAGGAGTTGGATATTCCCATCTCATGTTATAGGAAGGTTCTCAGGTTTGGTATTAGAAGCATTGAGATATCACATCTCATGCTATAGGAAGGGTCTCAGGATTGGAATGGGAAGGACTTGGATATCACATCTCATGCTATAGGGAGGGTCTCAAGTTTGATATTAGAAGCTTTGAGATATCACATCTCATGATATCCGAAGGGTCTCAGGATTGGAATGGGAAGGAGTTGGATATCACATCTCATGATAAAGGAAGGGTCTAAGGTTTGGAAGGGGAAGGATTTGGATATCACATCTCATGTTATATTACGGGTCTCACGTTTGTATTAGAAGCATTGAGATATCAAGTCTCATAGTATAGGAAGGGTCTCAGAATTGGAATGGGAAGGAGTTGGATATCACATCTCAAGCTATAGGAAGGGTCTCAGGATTGGAATGGGAAGGACTTGGATATCACATCTCATGCTATAGGAAGGCTCTCAGGTTTGGAAGGGGAAAGAGTTGGATATCACATTTCATGGTAGAGGTAGGATCTCAGGTTTGGTATTAGAGGCATTGAGATATCACATCTCATGCTATCAGAAGGGTCTCAGGAATGGAATGGGAAGGAGTTGGATATCACATCTCATGCTAAAGGGAGGGTCTCAGGTTTGGAAGGGGAAGGATTTGGATATCACATCTCATGTTATAGGAAGGATCTCAGGTTTGGTATTAGAAGCATTGAGATATCACATCTCATGCTATCGGAAGGATCTCAGGTTTGGTATTAGAAGCATTGAGATATCACATCTCATGCTATCAGAAGAGTCTCAGGATTGGAATAGGAAGGAGTTGGATATCACATCTCATGCTAAAGGGAGGGTCTCAGGATTGGAAGGGGAAGGATTTGGATATCACATCTCATGTTATCGGAAGGATCTCACGTTTGGTATTAGAAGTATTGAGATATCATATCTCATGCTATAGGAAGGGTCTCAGGATTGGAATGGGAAGGAGTTGGATATCACATCTCATGCTATAGGGAGGGTCTCAGGATTGGAATGGGAAGGACTTAGATATCACATATCATGCTATAGGGAGGGTCTCAGTTTTGATATTAGAAGCATTGAGATATCACATCTCATGCTATAGGAAGTGTCTCAGGATTGGAATGGGAAGGTTCTGGATATCACATCTCATGCTAAAGGAAGGGTCTCAGGTTTGGAACGGGAAGGATTTGGATATCACATCTCATGTTATAGGAAGGGTCTCAGGTTTGGTATAAGCATTGAGATATCACATCTCTGCTATCGGAAGTGTCTCAGGATTGGAATGGGAAGGAGTTGGATATCCCATCTCATGTTATAGGACACGTCTCAGGTTTGTTATTAGAATCATTGAGATATCATATTGCATGCTGTAGGAAGGGTCTAAGGGTTGGGATGGGAAGGACTTGGATATCACATCTCATGCTATAGATAGGCTCTTAGGTTTGGAAAGGGAAGGAGTTGGATATCACATTTCATGTTAGAGGAAGGATCTCAGGTTTGGTATTAGAAACATTGAGATATCACATCTCATGCTATAGGAAGGGTCTCAGGATTGGAATGGGAAGCAGTTGGATATCACATCTCATGCTATAGGAAGGGTCTCAGGTTTGGTATAAGCATTGAGATATCACATCTCATGCTATAGGACGGGTCTCAGGATTGGAATGGAAGGAGTTGGATATCACATCTCATGTTATAGGAAGGATCTCAGGTTTGGTATTAGAAGCATTGAGACATCACATCTCATGCTATAGGAAGAGTCTCAGGGTTGGAATGGGAAGGAGTTGGATATCACATCTCATCCAATAGGAAGGGTCTCAGGTTTGGAATGGGAAGGAATTGGATATCACATCTCATGTTATAGGAAGGATCTCAGGTTTGGTATTAGAAGCATTGAGATATCACATCTCATGCTATAGGAAGGGTCTCAGGATTGGAATGTGAAGGATTTGGATATCACATCTCATGCTAAAGGAAGGGTCTCAGGTTTGGTAGAAGCATTGAGATATCACATCTCTGCTATCGGAAGGGTCTCAGGATTGGATTGGGAAGGAGTTGGATATCCCTTCTCATGCTATAGGAAGTGTCTCAGGTTGGAATGGGAAGGAGTTGGATATCACATCTCATGTTATAGGAAGGGTCTCAGGATTGGAATGGGAAGGATTTGGATACCACATCTCTTGCTATAGGAAGGGTCTCAGGATTGGAATGGGTAGGAGTTGGATATTACTTTCTTGCTATAGGAAGGGTCTCATGTTTGGAATGGGAAGGAGTTGGATATCACATATGCTATAGTTAGTGTCTCAGGTTTGGAACGGGAAGGAGTTGGATATCACATCTCATGTTATAGGAAGGGTCTCAGGTTTGGTATAAGCATTGAGATATCACATCTCTGCTATCGGAAGGGTCTCAGGATTGGATTGGGAAGGAGTTGGATATCACATCTCATGCCATAGGAAGGGTCTCAGGATTGGTATAAGCATTGAGATATCACATCTCTGCTATCGGAAGGGTCTCAGGATTGGATTGGGAAGGAGTTGGATATCCCTTCTCATGCTATAGGAAGTGTCTCAGGTTGGAATGGGAAGGAGTTGGATATCACATCTCATGTTATAGGAAGGGTCTCAGGATTGGAATGGGAAGGATTTGGATACCACATCTCTTGCTATACGAAGGGTCTCAGGATTGGAATGGGTAGGAGTTGGATATTACTTTCTTGCTATAGGAAGGGTCTCATGTTTGGAATGGGAAGGAGTTGGATATCACATATGCTATAGTTAGTGTCTCAGGTTTGGAACGGGAAGGAGTTGGATATCACATCTCATGTTATAGGAAGGGTCTCAGGTTTGGTATAAGCATTGAGATATCACATCTCTGCTATCGGAAGCGCTCAGGATTGGAATGGGAAGGAGTTGGATATCCCATCTCATGTTATAGGAAGAGTCTCTGGTTTGGTATTAGAATCATTGAGATATCACATCGCATGCTGTAGGAAGGGTCTAAGGATTGGAATGGGATGGACTTGGATATCACATCTCATGCTATAGGTAGGCTCTCAGGTTTGGTATAAGCATTGAGATATCACATCTCATGCTATAGGAAGGGTCTCAGGATTGGAATGGGAAGGAATTGGATATCACATCTCATGCTATAGGAAGGGTCTCAGATTTGGTATAAGCATTGAGATATCACATCTCATGCTAAAGGAAGGGTCTCAGGATTGGAATGGGAAGGAGTTGTATATGACATCTCAGGCCATAGGAAGGTTCTCAGGTTTAGTATAAACATTGAGATATCACATCTCTGCTATCGGAAGGGTCTCAGGATTGGAATGGGAAGGAGTTGGATATCCCATCTCATGTTATAGGAAGGGTCTCAGGTTTGGTATTAGAAGCATAGAGATATCACATCTCATGCTATAGGAAGGGTCTCAGGATTTGAATGGCAAGGAGTTGGATATCACATCTCATGCCATAGGAAGGGTCTCAGGTTTGGTATAAGCATTGAGATATCACATCTCTGCTATCGGAAGGGTCTCAGGATTGGATTGGGAAGGAGTTAGATATCCCTTCTCATGCTATAGGAAGTGTATCAGGTTGGAATGGGAAGGAGTTGGATATCACATCTCATGTTATAGGAAGGGTCTCAGGATTGGAATGGGAAGGACTTGGATGTCACATCTCATGCTATAGGGAGGGTCTCAAGTTTGATATTAGAAGCATTGAGATAACAAATCTCATGATATCGGAAGGGTCTCAGGATTGGAATGGGAAGGAGTTGGATATCACATCTCATGATAAAGGAAGGGTCTAAGGTTTGGAAGGGGAAGGATTTGGATATCACATCTCATGTTATAGGACGGGTCTCAGGTTTGGTATTAGAAGCATTGAGATATCAAGTCTCATGGTATAAGAAGGGTCTCAGAATTGGAATGGGAAGGAGTTGGATATCACACCTCAAGCTATAGGAAGGGTCTCAGGATTGGAATGGGAAGTAGTTTGATATCACATCTCATGCCATAGTATGGGTCTCAGGTTTGGTAGAAGCATTGGGATATCACATCTCATGCTATCGGAAGGATCTCAGGTTTGGTATTAGAAGCATTGAGATATCACATCTCATGCTATCAGAAGGGTCTCAGGATTGGAATGGGAAGGAGTTGGATATCACATCTCATGCTAAAGGGAGCGTCTCAGGTTTGGAAGGGGAAGGATTTGGATATCACATCTCATGTTATCGGAAGGATCTCACGTTTGGTATTAGAAGTATTGAGATATCATATCTCATGTTATAGGAAGGGTCTCAGGTTTGGTATAAGCATTGAGATATCACATCTCTGCTATCGGAAGTGTCTCAGGATTGGAATGGGAAGGAGTTGGATATCCCATCTCATGTTATAGGACACGTCTCAGGTTTGTTATTAGAATCATTGAGATATCATATTGCATGCTGTAGGAAGGGTCTAAGGGTTGGGATGGGAAGGACTTGGATATCACATCTCATGCTATAGATAGGCTCTTAGGTTTGGAAAGGGAAGGAGTTGGATATCACATTTCATGTTAGAGGAAGGATCTCAGGTTTGGTATTAGAAACATTGAGATATCACATCTCATGCTATAGGAAGGGTCTCAGGATTGGAATGGGAAGCAGTTGGATATCACATCTCATGCTATAGGAAGGGTCTCAGGTTTGGTATAAGCATTGAGATATCACATCTCATGCTATAGGACGGGTCTCAGGATTGGAATGGAAGGAGTTGGATATCACATCTCATGTTATAGGAAGGATCTCAGGTTTGGTATTAGAAGCATTGAGACATCACATCTCATGCTATAGGAAGGGTCTCAGGGTTGGAATGGGAAGGAGATGGATATCACATCTCATCCAATAGGAAGGGTCTCAGGTTTGGAATGGGAAGGAATTGGATATCACATCTCATGTTATAGGAAGGATCTCAGGTTTGGTATTAGAAGCATTGAGATATCACATCTCATGCTATAGGAAGGGTCTCAGGATTGGATTGGGAAGGAGTTGGATATCACATCTCATGCCATAGGAAGGGTCTCAGGATTGGTATAAGCATTGAGATATCACATCTCTGCTATCGGAAGGGTCTCAGGATTGGATTGGGAAGGAGTTGGATATCCCTTCTCATGCTATAGGAAGTGTCTCAGGTTGGAATGGGAAGGAGTTGGATATCACATCTCATGTTATAGGAAGGGTCTCAGGATTGGAATGGGAAGGATTTGGATACCACATCTCTTGCTATAGGAAGGGTCTCAGGATTGGAATGGGTAGGAGTTGGATATTACTTTCTTGCTATAGGAAGGGTCTCATGTTTGGAATGGGAAGGAGTTGGATATCACATATGCTATAGTTAGTGTCTCAGGTTTGGAACGGGAAGGAGTTGGATATCACATCTCATGTTATAGGAAGGGTCTCAGGTTTGGTATAAGCATTGAGATATCACATCTCTGCTATCGGAAGCGCTCAGGATTGGAATGGGAAGGAGTTGGATATCCCATCTCATGTTATAGGAAGAGTCTCTGGTTTGGTATTAGAATCATTGAGATATCACATCGCATGCTGTAGGAAGGGTCTAAGGATTGGAATGGGATGGACTTGGATATCACATCTCATGCTATAGGTAGGCTCTCAGGTTTGGTATAAGCATTGAGATATCACATCTCATGCTATAGGAAGGGTCTCAGGATTGGAATGAGAAGGAATTGGATATCACATCTCATGCTATAGGAAGGGTCTCAGATTTGGTATAAGCATTGAGATATCACATCTCATGCTAAAGGAAGGGTCTCAGGATTGGAATGGGAAGGAGTTGTATATGACATCTCAGGCCATAGGAAGGTTCTCAGGTTTAGTATAAACATTGAGATATCACATCTCTGCTATCGGAAGGGTCTCAGGATTGGAATGGGAAGGAGTTGGATATCCCATCTCATGTTATAGGAAGGGTCTCAGGTTTGGTATTAGAAGCATAGAGATATCACATCTCATGCTATAGGAAGGGTCTCAGGATTTGAATGGCAAGGAGTTGGATATCACATCTCATGCCATAGGAAGGGTCTCAGGTTTGGTATAAGCATTGAGATATCACATCTCTGCTATCGGAAGGGTCTCAGGATTGGATTGGGAAGGAGTTAGATATCCCTTCTCATGCTATAGGAAGTGTCTCAGGTTGGAATGGGAAGGAGTTGGATATCACATCTCATGTTATAGGAAGGGTCTCAGGATTGGAATGGGAAGGACTTGGATGTCACATCTCATGCTATAGGGAGGGTCTCAAGTTTGATATTAGAAGCATTGAGATAACAAATCTCATGATATCGGAAGGGTCTCAGGATTGGAATGGGAAAGAGTTGGATATCACATCTCATGATAAAGGAAGGGTCTAAGGTTTGGAAGGGGAAGGATTTGGATATCACATCTCATGTTATAGGACGGGTCTCAGGTTTGGTATTAGAAGCATTGAGATATCAAGTCTCATGGTATAAGAAGGGTCTCAGAATTGGAATGGGAAGGAGTTGGATATCACACCTCAAGCTATAGGAAGGGTCTCAGGATTGGAATGGGAAGTAGCTTGATATCACATCTCATGCCATAGTATGGGTCTCAGGTTTGGTAGAAGCATTGGGATATCACATCTCATGCTATCGGAAGGATCTCAGGTTTGGTATTAGAAGCATTGAGATATCACATCTCATGCTATCAGAAGGGTCTCAGGATTGGAATGGGAAGGAGTTGGATATCACATCTCATGCTAAAGGGAGCGTCTCAGGTTTGGAAGGGGAAGGATTTGGATATCACATCTCATGTTATCGGAAGGATCTCACGTTTGGTATTAGAAGTATTGAGATATCATATCTCATGCTATAGGAAGGGTCTCAGGATTGGAATGGGAAGGAGTTGGATATCACATCTCATGCTATAGGAAGTGTCTCAGGATTGTAATGGGAAGGACTTGGATATCACATCTCATGCTATAGGTAGGGTCTCAAGTTTGATATTAGAAGCATTGAGATATCACATCTCATGCTATAGGAAGGGTCTGAAGATTGGAATGGGAAGGAGTTGGATATCACATCTCTTGCTATGGGAAGGGTCTCAGGTTTGGTATAAGCAGTGAGATATCACATCTCATGCTATAGGAAGGGTATCAGTATTGGATTTGGAAGAAGTTGGATATCCCATTTCATGCTATAGGAAAGGTCTCAGGTTGGAATGGGAAGGAGTTGGATATCACATTTCATGTTATAGGAAGGGTCTCAGGATTGGAATGGGAAGGACTTGGATATCATATCTCATGCTATAGGACGGGTCTCAGGTTTGTTATTAGAATCATTGAGATATCATATTGCATGCTGTAGGAAGGGTCTAAGGATTGGAATGGGAAGGACCTGGATATCACATCTCATGCTATAGAACGGCTCTCAGGTTTGGAAAGGGAAGGAGTTGGATATCACATCTCATGTTATAGGATGGATCTCAGGTTTGGTATTAGAAGTATTGAGATATCACATCTCATGTTATCGGAAGGATCTCAGGTTTGGTATTAGAAGTATTGAGATATCACATCTCATGCTATAGGAAGGGTCTCAGGATTGGAATGGGAAGGAGTTGGATATCACATCTCATGCTAAAGGAAGGGTCTCAGGTTTGGTAGAAGCATTGAGATATCACATCTCATGCTATAGGAAGGGTCTCAGGATTGGAATGGGAAGGACTTAGATATCACATATCATGCTATAGGGAGGGTCTCAGTTTTGATATTAGAAGCATTGAGATATCACATCTCATGCTATCGGAAGTGTCTCAGGATTGGAATGGGAAGGAGCTGGATATCACATCTCATGCTAAAGGAAGGGTCTCAGGTTTGGAACGGGAAGGAGTTGGATATCACATCTCATGTTATAGGAAGGGTCTCAGGTTTGGTATAAACATTGAGATATCACATCTCTGCTATCGGAAGTGTCTCAGGATTGGAATGGGAAGGAGTTGGATATCCCATCTCATGTTATAGGACGGGTCTCAGGTTTGTTATTAGAATCATTGAGATATCATATTGCATGCTGTAGGAAGGGTCTAAGGGTTGGAATGTGAAGGACTTGGATATCACATCTCATGCTATAGATAGGCTCTTAGGTTTGGAAAGGGAAGGAGTTGGATATAACATTTCATGTTAGAGGAAGGATCTCAGGTTTGGTATTAGAAGCATTGAGATATCACATCTCATGCTATAGGAAGGGTCTCAGGATTGGAATGGGAAGGAGTTGGATATCACATCTCATGCTATAGGAAGGGTCTCAGGTTTGGTATAAGCATTGAGATATCACATCTCATGCTATAGGAAGGGTCTCAGGATTGGAATGGAAGGAGTTGGATATCACATCTCATGTTATAGGAAGGATCTCAGGTTTGGTATTAGAAGCATTGAGACATCACATCTCATGCTATAGGAAGGGTCTCAGGATTGGAATGGGAAGGAGTTGGATATCAAATCTCATGCTATAGGAAGCGTCTCAGGATTGGAATGGGAAGGAGTTGAATATGACATCTCATGCCGTAGGAAGGGTCTCAGGTTTGGTATAAACATTGAGATATCACATCTCTGCTATCAAAAGGGTCTCAGGATTGGAATGGGAAGGAGTTGGATATCCCATCTCATGTTATAGGAAGAGTCTCAGGTTTGGTATTAGAAGCATTGAGATATCACATCTCATGCTATAGGAAGTGTCTCAGGATTGGAATGGGAAGGAGTTGGATATCACATCTCATGTTATAGGAAGGGTCTCAGGATTGGAATGGGAAGGATTTGGATATCACATCTCTTGCTATAGGAAGGGTCTCAGGATTGGAATGGGTAGGAGTTGGATATTACTTTCTTGCTATAGGAAGGGTCTCATGTTTGGAATGGGAAGGAGTTGGATATCACATCTCATGTTATAGGAAGGGTCTCAGGTTTGGTATAAGCAGTGAGATATCACATCTCTGCTATCGGAAGCGGCTCAGGATTGGAATGGGAAGGAGTTGGATATCCCATCTCATGTTATAGGAAGAGTCTCTGGTTTGGTATTAGAATCATTGCGATATCACATCGCATGCTGTAGGAAGGGTCTAAGGATGGGAATGGGATGGACTTGGATATCACATCTCATGCTATAGGAAGGGTCTCAGATTTGGTATAAGCATTGAGATATCACATCTCATGCTATAGGAAGGGTCTCAGGATTGGAATGGGAAGGAATTGGATATCACATCTCATGCTATAGGAAGGGTCTCAGATTTGGTATAAGCATTGAGATATCACATCTCATGCTAAAGGAAGGGTCTCAGGATTGGAATGGGAAGGAGTTGTATATGAAATCTCAGGCCATAGGAAGGTTCTCAGGTTTGGTATAAGCATTGAGATATCACATCTCTGCTATCGGAAAGGTCTCAGGATTGGAATGGGAAGGAGTTGGATATCCCATCTCATGTTATAGGAAGGGTCTCAGGTTTGGTATTAGAAGCATAGAGATATCACATCTCATGCTATAGGAAGGGTCTCAGGATTGGAATGGGAAGGACTTGGATGTCACATCTCATGCTATAGGGAGGGTCTCAAGTTTGGAAGGGGAAGGATTTGGATATCACATCTCATGTTATAGGACGGGTCTCAGGTTTAATATTAGAAGCATTGAGATATCAAGTCTCATGGTATAAGAAGGGTCTCAGAATTGGAATGGGAAGGAGTTGGATATCACACCTCAAGCTATAGGAAGGGTCTCAGGATTGGAATGGGAAGGAGTTTGATATCACATCTCATGCCATAGTATGGGTCTCAGGTTTGGTAGAAGCATTGGGATATCACATCTCATGCTATCGGAAGGGTATCAGTATTGGATTTGGAAGAAGTTGGATATCCCATCACATGCTATAGGAAGGGTCTCAGGTTGGAATGGGAAGGAGTTGGATATCACATTTCATGTTATAGGAAGGGTCTCAGGATTGGAATGGGAAGGACTTGGATATCATATCTCATGCTATAGGACGGGTCTCAGGTTTGTTATTAGAATCATTGAGATATCATATTGCATGCTGTAGGAAGGGTCTAAGTATTGGAATGGGAAGGACCTGGATATCACATCTCATGCTATAGAGCGGCTCTCAGGTTTGGAAAGGGAAGGAGTTGGATATCACATCTCATGTTATAGGATGGATCTCAGGTTTGGTATTAGAAGTATTGAGATATCACATCTCATGCTATAGGAAGGGTCTCAGGATTGGAATGGGAAGGAGTTGGATATCATATCTCATGCTAAAGGAAGGGTCTCAGGTTTGGTAGAAGCATTGAGATATCACATCTCATGCTATAGGAAGGGTCTCAGGATTGGAATGGGAAGGACTTAGATATCACATATCATGCTATAGGGAGGGTCTCAGTTTTGATATTAGAAGCATTGAGATATCACATCTCATGCTATCGGAAGTGTCTCAGGATTGGAATGGGAAGGAGCTGGATATCACATCTCATGCTAAAGGAAGGGTCTCAGGTTTGGAACGGGAAGGAGTTGGATATCACATCTCATGTTATAGGAAGGGTCTCAGGTTTGGTATAAACATTGAGATATCACATCTCTGCTATCGGAAGTGTCTCAGGATTGGAATGGGAAGGAGTTGGATATCCCATCTCATGTTATAGGACGGGTCTCAGGTTTGTTATTAGAATCATTGAGATATCATATTGCATGCTGTAGGAAGGGTCTAAGGGTTGGAATGTGAAGGACTTGGATATCACATCTCATGCTATAGATAGGCTCTTAGGTTTGGAAAGGGAAGGAGTTGGATCTCACATTTCATGTTAGAGGAAGGATCTCAGGTTTGGTATTAGAAGCATTGAGATATCACATCTCATGCTATAGGAAGGGTCTCATGATTGGAATGGGAAGGAGTTGGATATCACATCTCATGCTATAGGAAGGGTCTCAGGTTTGGTATAAGCATTGAGATATCACATCTCATGCTATAGGATGGTCTCAGGATTGGAATGGAAGGAGTTGGATATCACATCTCATGTCATAGGAAGGATCTCAGGTTTGGTATTAGAAGCATTGAGACATCACATCTCATGCTATAGGAAGGGTCTCAGGATTGGAATGGGAAGGAGTTGGATATCAAATCTCATGCTATAGGAAGGGTCTCAGGATTGGAATGGGAAGGAGTTGAATATGACATCTCATGCCGTAGGAAGGGTCTCAGGTTTGGTATAAACATTGAGATATCACATCTCTGCTATCAAAAGGGTCTCAGGATTGGAATGGGAAGGAGTTGGATATCCCATCTCATGTTATAGGAAGAGTCTCAGGTTTGGTATTAGAAGCATTGAGATATCACATCTCATGCTATAGGAAGTGTCTCAGGATTGGAATGGGAAGGACTTGGATATCACATCTCATGCTATAGGTAGGGTCTCAAGTTTGACATTAGAAGCATTGAGATATCACATCTCATGCTATAGGAAGGGTCTGAGGATTGGAATGGGAAGGAGTTGGATATCACATCTCCTGCTATGGGAAGGGTCTCAGGTTTGGTATAAGCAGTGAGATATCACATCTCATGCTATAGGAAGTGTCTCAGGATTGGAATGGGAAGGAGTTGGATATCACATCTCATGTTATAGGAAGGATCTCAGGTTTGGTATAAGCATTGAGATATCACATCTCTGCTATCGGAAGGGTCTCAAGATTGGAATGGGAAGGAGTTGGATATTCCCATCTCATGTTATAGGAAGGGTCTCAGGTTTGGTATTAGAAGCATTGAGATATCACATCTCACGCTATAGGAAGGGTCTCAGGATTGGAATGGGAAGGACTTGGATATCACATCTCATGCTATAGGGAGGGTCTCAAGTTTGATATTAGAAGCTTTGAGATATCACATCTCATGATATCGGAAGGGTCTCAGGATTGGAATGGGAAGGAGTTGGATATCACATCTCATGATAAAGGAAGGGTCTAAGGTTTGGAAGGGGAAGGATTTCGATATCACATCTCATGTTATATTACGGGTCTCAGGTTTGGTATTAGAAGCATTGAGATATCAAGTCTCATAGTATAGGAAGGGTCTCAGAATTGGAATGGGAAGGAGTTGGATATCCCATCTCATGTTATAGGAAGAGTCTCTGGTTTGGTATTAGAATCATTGAGATATCACATCGCATGCTGTAGGAAGGGTCTAAGGATTGGAATGGGATGGACTTGGATATCACATCTCATGTTATAGGAAGGCTCTCAGGTTTGGAAGGGGAAAGAGTTGGATATCTCATTTCATGTTAGAGGTAGGATCTCAGGTTTGGTATTAGAGGCATTGAGATATCACATCTCATGCTATCAGAAGGGTCTCAGGAATGGAATGGGAAGGAGTTAGATATCACATCTAATGCTAAAGGGAGGGTCTCAGGTTTTCAAAGGGGAAGGATTTGGATATCACATCTCATGTTATAGGAAGGATCTCAGGTTTGGTATTAGAAGCATTGAGATATCACATCTCATGCTATCGGAAGGATCTCAGGTTTGGTATTAGAAGCATTGAGATATCACATCTCATGCTATCAGAAGAGTCTCAGGATTGGAATAGGAAGGAGTTGGATATCACATTTCATGCTAAAGGGAGGGTCTCAGGTTTGGAAGGGGAAGGATTTGGATATCACATCTCATGTTATAGGAAGGATCTCACGTTTGGTATTAGAAGCATTGAGATATCAAATCTCATGCTATAGGAAGGGTCTCAGGATTGGAATGTGAAGGATTTGGATATCACATCTCATGCTAAAGGAAGGGTCTCAGGTTTGGTAGAAGCATTGAGATTTCACGTCTCTGCTATCGGAAGGGTCTCAGGATTGGATTGGGAAGGAGTTGGATATTCCTTTTCATGCTATAGGAAGGGTCTCAGGATTTGAATGGCAAGGAGTTGGATATCACATCTCATGCCATAGGAAGGGTCTCAGGTTTGGTATAAGCATTGAGATTTCACATCTCTGCTATCGGAAGGTTCTCAGGATTGGATTGGGAAGGAGTTGGATATCCCTTCTCATGCTATAGGAAGTGTCTCAGGTTGGAATGGGAAGGAGTTGGATATCACATCTCATGCTAAAGGAAGGGTCTCAGGATTGGAATGTGAAGGATTTGGATATCACATCTCATGCTAAAGGAAGGGTCTCAGGTTTGGTAGAAGCATTGAGATATCACGTCGCTGCTATCGGAAGGGTCTCAGGATTGGATTGGGAAGGAGTTGGATATCCCTTCTCATGCTATAGGAAGGGTCTCAGGATTTGAATGGCAAGGAGTTGGATATCACATCTCATGCCATAGGAAGGGTCTCAGGTTTGGTATAAGCATTGAGATATCACATCTCTGCTATCGCAAGGGTCTCAGGATTGGATTGGGAAGGAGTTGGATATCCCTTCTCATGCTATAGGAAGTGTCTCAGGTTGGAATGGGAAGGAGTTGGATATCACATCTCATGTTATAGGAAGGGTCTCAGGATTGGAATGGGAAGGATTTGGATATCACATCTCTTGCTATAGGAAGGGTCTCAGGATTGGAATGGGTAGGAGTTGGATATTACTTTCTTGCTATAGGAAGGGTCTCATGTTTGGAATGGGAAGGAGTTGGATATCACATATGCTATAGTTAGTGTCTCAGGTTTGGAACGGGAAGGAGTTGGATATCACATCTCATGTTATAGGAAGGGTCTCAGGTTTGGTATAAGCATTGAGATATCACATCTCTGCTATCTGAAGCGGCTCAGGATTGGAATGGGAAGGAGTTGGATATCCCATCTCATGTTATAGGAAGAGTCTCTGGTTTGGTATTAGAATCATTGAGATATCACATCGCTTGCTGTAGGAAGGGTCTAAGGATTGGAATGGGATGGACTTGGATATCACCTCTCATGCTATAGGTAGGCTCTCAGGTTTGGTATAAGCATTGAGATATCACATCTCATGCTATAGGAAGGGTCTCATGATTGGAATGGGAAGGAATTGGATATCACATCTCATGCTATAGGAAGGGTCTCAGATTTGGTATAAGCATTGAGATATCACATCTCATGCTAAAGGAAGGGTCTCAGGATTGGAATGGGAAGGAGTTGTATATGACATCTCAGGCCATAGGAAGGGTCTCAGGTTTGGTATAAGCATTGAGATATCACATCTCTGCTATCGGAAAGGTCTCAGGATTGGAATGGGAAGGAGTTGGATCTCCCATCTCATGTTATAGGAAGGGTCTCAGGTTTGGTATTAGAAGCATAGAGATATCACATCTCATGCTATAGGAAGGGTCTCAGGATTGCAATGGGAAGGACTTGGATGTCACATCTCATGCTATAGGGAGGGTCTCAAGTTTGATATTAGAAGCATTGAGATAACAAATCTCATGATATCGGAAGGGTCTCAGGATTGGAATGGGAAGGAGTTGGATATCACATCTCATGATAAAGGAAGGGTCTAAGGTTTGGAAGGGGAAGGATTTGGATATCACATCTCATGTTATAGGACGGGTCTCAGGTTTGGTATTAGAAGCATTGAGATATCAATTCTCATGGTATAAGAAGGGTCTCAGAATTGGAATGGGAAGGAGTTGGATATCACACCTCAAGCTATAGGAAGGGTCTCAGGATTGGAATGGGAAGGAGTTTGATATCACATCTCATGCCATAGTATGGGTCTCAGGTTTGGTAGAAGCATTGGGATATCACATCTCATGCTATCGGAAGGGTATCAGTATTGGATTTTGAAGAAGTTGGATATCCCATCTCATGCTATAGGAAGGGTCTCAGGTTGGAATGGGAAGGAGTTGGATATCACATTTCATGTTATAGGAAGGGTCTCAGGATTGGAATGGGAAGGACTTGGATATCATATCTCATGCTATAGGACGGGTCTCAGGTTTGTTATTAGAATCATTGAGATATCATATTGCATGCTGTAGGAAGGGTCTAAGGATTGGAATAGGAAGGACCTGGATATCACATCTCATGCTATAGATAGGCTCTTAGGTTTGGAAAGGGAAGGAGTTGGATATCACATTTCATGTTAGAGGAAGGATCTCAGGTTTGGTATTAGAAGCATTGAGATATCACATCTCATGCTATAGGAAGGGTCTCAGGATTGGAATGGGAAGTAGTTGGATATCACATCTCATGCTATAGGAAGGGTCTCAGGTTTGGTATAAGCATTGAGATATCACATCTCATGCTATAGGACGGGTCTCAGGATTGGAATGGAAGGAGTTGGATATCACATCTTATGTTATAGGAAGGATCTCAGGTTTGGTATTAGAATCATTGAGACATCACATCTCATGCTATAGGAAGGGTCTCAGGGTTGGAATGGGAAGGAGTTGGATATCACAACTCATCCAATAGGAAGGGTCTCAGGTTTGGAATGGGAAGGAATTGGATATCACATCTCATGTTATAGGAAGGATCTCAGGTTTGGTATTAGAAGCATTGAGATATCACATCTCATGCTATAGGAAGGGTCTCAGGATTGGAATGTGAAGGATTTGGATATCACATCTCATGCTAAAGGAAGGGTCTCAGGTTTGTTAGAAGCATTGAGATATCACGTCTCTGCTATCGGAAGGGTCTCAGGATTGGATTGGGAAGGAGTTGGATATCCCTTCTCATGCTATAGGAAGGGTCTCAGGATTTGAATGGCAAGGAGTTGGATATCACATCTCATGCCATACGAAGGGTCTCAGGTTTGGTATAAGCATTGAGATATCACATCTCTGCTATCGGAAGGGTCTCAGGATTGGAATGGGAAGGAGTTGGATATTCCCATCTCATGTAATAGGAAGGGTCTCAGGTTTGGTATTAGAAGCATTGAGATATCACATCTCATGCTATAGGAAGGGTCTCAGGATTGGAATGGCAAGGAGTTGGATATCACATCTCATGCCATACGAAGGGTCTCAGGTTTGGTATAAGCATTGAGATATCACATCTCTGCTATCGGAAGGGTCTCAGGATTGGAATGGGAAGGAGTTGGATATTCCCATCTCATGTAATAGGAAGGGTCTCAGGTTTGGTATTAGAAGCATTGAGATATCACATCTCATGATATCGGAAGGGTCTCAGGATTGGAATGGGAAGGAGTTGGATTTCACATCTCATGATAAAGGAAGGGTCTAAGGTTTGGAAGGGGAAGGATTTGGATATCACATCTCATGTTATATTACGGGTCTCAGGTTTGGTATTAGAAGCATTGAGATATCAAGTCTCAGAGTATAGGAAGGGTCTCAGAATTGGAATGGGAAGGAGTTGGATATCACATCTCAAGCTATAGGAAGGGTCTCAGGATTGGAATGGGAAGGACTTGGATATCATATCTCATGCTATAGGAAGGCTCTCAGGTTTGGAAAGGGAAAGAGTTGGATATCACATTTCATGTTAGAGGTAGGATCTCAGGTTTGGTATTAGAGGCAAAGAGATATCACATCTCATGCTATCAGAAGGGTCTCGGGAATGGAATGGGAAGGAGTTGGATATCACATCTCATGCTAAAGGGAGGGTCTCAGGTTTGGAAGGGGAAGGATTTGGATATCACATCTCATGTTATAGGAAGGATCTCAGGTTTGGTATTAGAAGCATTGAGATATCACATCTCATGCTATCGGAAGGATCTCAGGTTTGGTATTAGAAGCATTGAGATATCACATCTCATGCTATCAGAAGGGTCTCAGGATTGGAATGGGAAGGAGTTGGATATCACATCTCGTGCTAAAGGGAGGGTCTCAGGTTTGGAAGGGGAAGGATTTGGATATCACATCTCATGTTATAGGAAGGATCTCAGGTTTGGTATTAGAAGCATTGAGATATCACATCTCATGCTATCGGAAGGATCTCAGGTTTGGTATTAGAAGCATTGAGATATCACATCTCATGCTATCGGAAGGATCTCAGGTTTGGTATTAGAAGCATTGAGATATCACATCTCATGCTATCAGAAGGGTCTCAGGATTGGAATGGGAAGGAGTTGGATATCACATCTCATGCTATAGGAAGGGTCTCAGGATTGGAATGGGAAGGAGTTGGATATCACATCTCATGCTATAGGAAGTGTCTCAGGATTGTAATGGGAAGGACTTGGATATCACATCTCATGCTATAGGTAGGGTCTCAAGTTTGATATTAGAAGCATTGAGATATCACATCTCATGCTATAGGAAGGGTCTGAGGATTGGAATGGGAAGGAGTTGGATATCACATCTCATGCTATGGGAAGGGTCTCAGGTTTGGTATAAGCAGTGAGATATCACATCTCATGCTATAGGAAGTGTCTCAGGATTGGAATGGGAAGGAGTTGGATATCACATCTCATGTTATAGGAAGGATCTCAGGTTTGGTATAAGCATTGAGATATCACATCTCTGCTATCGGAAGGGTCTCAGGATTGGAATGGGAAGGAGTTGGATATTCCCATCTCATGTTATAGGAAGGTTCTCAGGTTTGGTATTAGAAGCATTGAGATATCACATCTCATGCTATAGGAAGGGTCTCAGGATTGGAATGGGAAGGACTTGCATATCACATCTCATGCTATAGGGAGGGTCTCAAGTTTGATATTAGAAGCTTTGAGATATCACATCTCATGATATCCGAAGGGTCTCAGGATTGGAATGGGAAGGAGTTGGATATCACATCTCATGATAAAGGAAGGGTCTAAGGTTTGGAAGGGGGAGGATTTGGATATCACATCTCATGTTATATTACGGGTCTCACGTTTGTATTAGAAGCATTGAGATATCAAGTCTCATAGTATAGGAAGGGTCTCAGAATTGGAATGGGAAGGAGTTGGATATCACATCTCAAGCTATAGGAAGGGTCTCAGGATTGGAATGGGAAGGACTTGGATATTACATCTCATGCTATAGGAAGGCTCTCAGGTTTGGAAGGGGAAAGAGTTGGATATCACATTTCATGTTAGAGGTAGGATCTCAGGTTTGGTATTAGAGGCATTGAGATATCACATCTCATGCTATCAGAAGGGTCTCAGGAATGGAATGGGAAGGAGTTGGATATCACATCTCATGCTAAAGGGAGGGTCTCAGGTTTGGAAGGGGAAGGATTTGGATATCACATCTCATGTTATAGGAAGGATCTCAGGTTTGGTATTAGAAGCATTGAGATATCACATCTCATGCTATCGGAAGGATCTCAGGTTTGGTATTAGAAGCATTGAGATATCACATCTCATGCTATCAGAAGAGTCTCAGGATTGGAATAGGAAGGAGTTGGATATCACATCTCATGCTAAAGGGAGGGTCTCAGGATTGGAAGGGGAAGGATTTGGATATCACATCTCATGTTATCGGAAGGATCTCACGTTTGGTATTAGAAGTATTGAGATATCATATCTCATGCTATAGGAAGGGTCTCAGGATTGGAATGGGAAGGAGTTGGATATCACATCTCATGCTATAGGGAGGGTCTCAGGATTGGAATGGGAAGGACTTAGATATCACATATCATGCTATAGGGAGGGTCTCAGTTTTGATATTAGAAGCATTGAGATATCACATCTCATGCTATAGGAAGTGTCTCAGGATTGGAATGGGAAGGTTCTGGATATCACATCTCATGCTAAAGGAAGGGTCTCAGGTTTGGAACGGGAAGGATTTGGATATCACATCTCATGTTATAGGAAGGGTCTCAGGTTTGGTATAAGCATTGAGATATCACATCTCTGCTATCGGAAGTGTCTCAGGATTGGAATGGGAAGGAGTTGGATATCCCATCTCATGTTATAGGACACGTCTCAGGTTTGTTATTAGAATCATTGAGATATCATATTGCATGCTGTAGGAAGGGTCTAAGGGTTGGGATGGGAAGGACTTGGATATCACATCTCATGCTATAGATAGGCTCTTAGGTTTGGAAAGGGAAGGAGTTGGATATCACATTTCATGTTAGAGGAAGGATCTCAGGTTTGGTATTAGAAACATTGAGATATCACATCTCATGCTATAGGAAGGGTCTCAGGATTGGAATGGGAAGCAGTTGGATATCACATCTCATGCTATAGGAAGGGTCTCAGGTTTGGTATTAGAAGCATTGAGATATCACATCTCATGCTATCAGAAGAGTCTCAGGATTGGAATAGGAAGGAGTTGGATATCACATCTCATGCTAAAGGGAGGGTCTCAGGATTGGAAGGGGAAGGATTTGGATATCACATCTCATGTTATCGGAAGGATCTCACGTTTGGTATTAGAAGTATTGAGATATCATATCTCATGCTATAGGAAGGGTCTCAGGATTGGAATGGGAAGGAGTTGGATATCACATCTCATGCTATAGGGAGGGTCTCAGGATTGGAATGGGAAGGACTTAGATATCACATATCATGCTATAGGGAGGGTCTCAGTTTTGATATTAGAAGCATTGAGATATCACATCTCATGCTATAGGAAGTGTCTCAGGATTGGAATGGGAAGGTTCTGGATATCACATCTCATGCTAAAGGAAGGGTCTCAGGTTTGGAACGGGAAGGATTTGGATATCACATCTCATGTTATAGGAAGGGTCTCAGGTTTGGTATAAGCATTGAGATATCACATCTCTGCTATCGGAAGTGTCTCAGGATTGGAATGGGAAGGAGTTGGATATCCCATCTCATGTTATAGGACACGTCTCAGGTTTGTTATTAGAATCATTGAGATATCATATTGCATGCTGTAGGAAGGGTCTAAGGGTTGGGATGGGAAGGACTTGGATATCACATCTCATGCTATAGATAGGCTCTTAGGTTTGGAAAGGGAAGGAGTTGGATATCACATTTCATGTTAGAGGAAGGATCTCAGGTTTGGTATTAGAAACATTGAGATATCACATCTCATGCTATAGGAAGGGTCTCAGGATTGGAATGGGAAGCAGTTGGATATCACATCTCATGCTATAGGAAGGGTCTCAGGTTTGGTATAAGCATTGAGATATCACATCTCATGCTATAGGACGGGTCTCAGGATTGGAATGGAAGGAGTTGGATATCACATCTCATGTTATAGGAAGGATCTCAGGTTTGGTATTAGAAGCATTGAGACATCACATCTCATGCTATAGGAAGGGTCTCAGGGTTGGAATGGGAAGGAGTTGGATATCACATCTCATCCAATAGGAAGGGTCTCAGGTTTGGAATGGGAAGGAATTGGATATCACATCTCATGTTATAGGAAGGATCTCAGGTTTGGTATTAGAAGCATTGAGATATCACATCTCATGCTGTAGGAAGGGTCTCAGGATTGGAATGTGAAGGATTTGGATATCACATCTCATGCTAAAGGAAGGGTCTCAGGTTTGGTAGAAGCATTGAGATATCACGTCTCTGCTATCGGAAGGGTCTCAGGATTGGATTGGGAAGGAGTTGGATATCACATCTCATGCCATAGGAAGGGTCTCAGGATTGGTATAAGCATTGAGATATCACATCTCTGCTATCGGAAGGGTCTCAGGATTGGATTGGGAAGGAGTTGGATATCCCTTCTCATGCTATAGGAAGTGTCTCAGGTTGGAATGGGAAGGAGTTGGATATCACATCTCATGTTATAGGAAGGGTCTCAGGATTGGAATGGGAAGGATTTGGATACCACATCTCTTGCTATAGGAAGGGTCTCAGGATTGGAATGGGTAGGAGTTGGATATTACTTTCTTGCTATAGGAAGGGTCTCATGTTTGGAATGGGAAGGAGTTGGATATCACATATGCTATAGTTAGTGTCTCAGGTTTGGAACGGGAAGGAGTTGGATATCACATCTCATGCTATAGGAAGGGTCTCAGGTTTGGTATAAGCATTGAGATATCACATCTCTGCTATCGGAAGCGCTCAGGATTGGAATGGGAAGGAGTTGGATATCCCATCTCATGTTATAGGAAGAGTCTCTGGTTTGGTATTAGAATCATTGAGATATCACATCGCATGCTGTAGGAAGGGTCTAAGGATTGGAATGGGATGGACTTGGATATCACATCTCATGCTATAGGTAGGCTCTCAGGTTTGGTATAAGCATTGAGATATCACATCTCATGCTATAGGAAGGGTCTCAGGATTGGAATGGGAAGGAATTGGATATCACATCTCATGCTATAGGAAGGGTCTCAGGATTGGAATGGGAAGGAGTTGTATATGACATCTCAGGCCATAGGAAGGTTCTCAGGTTTAGTATAAACATTGAGATATCACATCTCTGCTATCGGAAGGGTCTCAGGATTGGAATGGGAAGGAGTTGGATATCCCATCTCATGTTATAGGAAGGGTCTCAGGTTTGGTATTAGAAGCATAGAGATATCACATCTCATGCTATAGGAAGAGTCTCAGGATTTGAATGGCAAGGAGTTGGATATCACATCTCATGCCATAGGAAGGGTCTCAGGTTTGGTATAAGCATTGAGATATCACATCTCTGCTATCGGAAGGGTCTCAGGATTGGATTGGGAAGGAGTTAGATATCCCTTCTCATGCTATAGGAAGTGTCTCAGGTTGGAATGGGAAGGAGTTGGATATCACATCTCATGTTATAGGAAGGGTCTCAGGATTGGAATGGGAAGGACTTGGATGTCACATCTCATGCTATAGGGAGGGTCTCAAGTTTGATATTAGAAGCATTGAGATAACAAATCTCATGATATCGGAAGGGTCTCAGGATTGGAATGGGAAGGAGTTGGATATCACATCTCATGATAAAGGAAGGGTCTAAGGTTTGGAAGGGGAAGGATTTGGATATCACATCTCATGTTATAGGACGGGTCTCAGGTTTGGTATTAGAAGCATTGAGATATCAAGTCTCATGGTATAAGAAGGGTCTCAGAATTGGAATGGGAAGGAGTTGGATATCACACCTCAAGCTATAGGAAGGGTCTCAGGATTGGAATGGGAAGTAGTTTGATATCACATCTCATGCCATAGTATGGGTCTCAGGTTTGGTAGAAGCATTGGGATATCACATCTCATGCTATCGGAAGGATCTCAGGTTTGGTATTAGAAGCATTGAGATATCACATCTCATGCTATCAGAAGGGTCTCAGGATTGGAATGGGAAGGAGTTGGATATCGCATCTCATGCTAAAGGGAGCGTCTCAGGTTTGGAAGGGGAAGGATTTGGATATCACATCTCATGTTATCGGAAGGATCTCACGTTTGGTATTAGAAGTATTGAGATATCATATCTCATGTTATAGGAAGGGTCTCAGGTTTGGTATAAGCATTGAGATATCACATCTCTGCTATCGGAAGTGTCTCAGGATTGGAATGGGAAGGAGTTGGATATCCCATCTCATGTTATAGGACACGTCTCAGGTTTGTTATTAGAATCATTGAGATATCATATTGCATGCTGTAGGAAGGGTCTAAGGGTTGGGATGGGAAGGACTTGGATATCACATCTCATGCTATAGATAGGCTCTTAGGTTTGGAAAGGGAAGGAGTTGGATATCACATTTCATGTTAGAGGAAGGATCTCAGGTTTGGAATTAGAAACATTGAGATATCACATCTCATGCTATAGGAAGGGTCTCAGGATTGGAATGGGAAGCAGTTGGATATCACATCTCATGCTATAGGAAGGGTCTCAGGTTTGGTATAAGCATTGAGATATCACATCTCATGCTATAGGACGGGTCTCAGGATTGGAATGGAAGGAGTTGGATATCACATCTCATGTTATAGGAAGGATCTCAGGTTTGGTATTAGAAGCATTGAGACATCACATCTCATGCTATAGGAAGGGTCTCAGGGTTGGAATGGGAAGGAGTTGGATATCACATCTCATCCAATAGGAAGGGTCTCAGGTTTGGAATGGGAAGGAATTGGATATCACATCTCATGTTATAGGAAGGATCTCAGGTTTGGTATTAGAAGCATTGAGATATCACATCTCATGCTATAGGAAGGGTCTCAGGATTGGAATGTGAAGGATTTGGATATCACATCTCATGCTAAAGGAAGGGTCTCAGGTTTGGTAGAAGCATTGAGATATCACGTCTCTGCTATCGGAAGGGTCTCAGGATTGGATTGGGAAGGAGTTGGATATCACATCTCATGCCATAGGAAGGGTCTCAGGATTGGTATAAGCATTGAGATATCACATCTCTGCTATCGGAAGGGTCTCAGGATTGGATTGGGAAGGAGTTGGATATCCCTTCTCATGCTATAGGAAGTGTCTCAGGTTGGAATGGGAAGGAGTTGGATATCACATCTCATGTTATAGGAAGGGTCTCAGGATTGGAATGGGAAGGATTTGGATACCACATCTCTTGCTATAGGAAGGGTCTCAGGATTGGAATGGGTAGGAGTTGGATATTACTTTCTTGCTATAGGAAGGGTCTCATGTTTGGAATGGGAAGGAGTTGGATATCACATATGCTATAGTTAGTGTCTCAGGTTTGGAACGGGAAGGAGTTGGATATCACATCTCATGTTATAGGAAGGGTCTCAGGTTTGGTATAAGCATTGAGATATCACATCTCTGCTATCGGAAATGCTCAGGATTGGAATGGGAAGGAGTTGGATATCCCATCTCATGTTATAGGAAGAGTCTCTGGTTTGGTATTAGAATCATTGAGATATCACATCGCATGCTGTAGGAAGGGTCTAAGGATTGGAATGGGATGGACTTGGATATCACATCTCATGCTATAGGTAGGCTCTCAGGTTTGGTATAAGCATTGAGATATCACATCTCATGCTATAGGAAGGGTCTCAGGATTGGAATGGGAAGGAATTGGATATCACATCTCATGCTATAGGAAGGGTCTCAGATTTGGTATAAGCATTGAGATATCACATCTCATGCTAAAGGAAGGGTCTCAGGATTGGAATGGGAAGGAGTTGTATATGACATCTCAGGCCATAGGAAGGTTCTCGGGTTTAGTATAAACATTGAGATATCACATCTCTGCTATCGGAAGGGTCTCAGGATTGGAATGGGAAGGAGTTGGATATCCCATCTCATGTTATAGGAAGGGTCTCAGGTTTGGTATTAGAAGCATAGAGATATCACATCTCATGCTATAGGAAGGGTCTCAGGATTTGAATGGCAAGGAGTTGGATATCACATCTCATGCCATAGGAAGGGTCTCAGGTTTGGTATAAGCATTGAGATATCACATCTCTGCTATCGGAAGGGTCTCAGGATTGGATTGGGAAGGAGTTAGATATCCCTTCTCATGCTATAGGAAGTGTCTCAGGTTGGAATGGGAAGGAGTTGGATATCACATCTCATGTTATAGGAAGGGTCTCAGGATTGGAATGGGAAGGACTTGGATGTCACATCTCATGCTATAGGGAGGGTCTCAAGTTTGATATTAGAAGCATTGAGATAACAAATCTCATGATATCGGAAGGGTCTCAGGATTGGAATGGGAAGGAGTTGGATATCACATCTCATGCTAAAGGGAGCGTCTCAGGTTTGGAAGGGGAAGGATTTGGATATCACATCTCATGTTATCGGAAGGATCTCACGTTTGGTATTAGAAGTATTGAGATATCATATCTCATGCTATAGGAAGGGTCTCAGGATTGGAATGGGAAGGAGTTGGATATCACATCTCATGCTATAGGAAGTGTCTCAGGATTGTAATGGGAAGGACTTGGATATCACATCTCATGCTATAGGTAGGGTCTCAAGTTTGATATTAGAAGCATTGAGATATCACATCTCATGCTATAGGAAGGGTCTGAGGATTGGAATGGGAAGGAGTTGGATATCACATCTCATGCTATGGGAAGGGTCTCAGGTTTGGTAAAAGCAGTGAGATATCACATCTCATGCTATAGGAAGTGTCTCAGGATTGGAATGGGAAGGAGTTGGATATCACATCTCATGTTATAGGAAGGATCTCAGGTTTGGTATAAGCATTGAGATATCACATCTCTGCTATCGGAAGGGTCTCAGGATTGGAATGGGAAGGAGTTGGATATTCCCATCTCATGTTATAGGAAGGTTCTCAGGTTTGGTATTAGAAGCATTGAGATATCACATCTCATGCTATAGGAAGGGTCTCAGGATTGGAATGGGAAGGACTTAGATATCACATCTCATGCTATAGGGAGGGTCTCAAGTTTGATATTAGAAGCTTTGAGATATCACATCTCATGATATCGGAAGGGTCTCAGGATTGGAATGGGAAGGAGTTGGATATCACATCTCATGATAAAGCAAGGGTCTAAGGTTTGGAAGGGGAAGGATTTGGATATCACATCTCATGTTATATTACGGGTCTCATGTTTGTATTAGAAGCATTGAGATATCAAGTCTCATAGTATAGGAAGGGTCTCAGAATTGGAATGGGAAGGAGTTGGATATCACATCTCAAGCTATAGGAAGGGTCTCAGGATTGGAATGGGAAGGACTTGGATATCACATCTCATGCTATAGGAAGGCTCTCAGGTTTGGAAGGGGAAAGAGTTGGATATCACATTTCATGTTAGAGGTAGGATCTCAGGTTTGGTATTAGAGGCATTGAGATATCACATCTCATGCTATCAGAAGGGTCTCAGGAATGGAATGGGAAGGAGTTGGATATCACATCTCATGCTAAAGGGAGGGTCTCAGGTTTGGAAGGGGAAGGATTTGGATATCACATCTCATGTTATAGGAAGGATCTCAGGTTTGGTATTAGAAGCATTGAGATATCACATCTCATGCTATCGGAAGGATCTCAGGTTTGGTATTAGAAGCATTGAGATATCACATCTCATGCTATCAGAAGAGTCTCAGGATTGGAATAGGAAGGAGTTGGATATCACATCTCATGCTAAAGGGAGGGTCTCAGGATTGGAAGGGGAAGGATTTGGATATCACATCTCATGTTATCGGAAGGATCTCACGTTTGGTATTAGAAGTATTGAGATATCATATCTCATGCTATAGGAAGGGTCTCAGGATTGGAATGGGAAGGAGTTGGATATCACATCTCATGCTATAGGGAGGGTCTCAGGATTGGAATGGGAAGGACTTAGATATCACATATCATGCTATAAGGAGGGTCTCAGTTTTGATATTAGAAGCATTGAGATATCACATCTCATGCTATAGGAAGTGTCTCAGGATTGGAATGGGAAGGTTCTGGATATCACATCTCATGCTAAAGGAAGGGTCTCAGGTTTGGAACGGGAAGAATTTGGATATCACATCTCATGTTATAGGAAGGGTCTCAGGTTTGGTATAAGCATTGAGATATCACATCTCTGCTATCGGAAGTGTCTCAGGATTGGAATGGGAAGGAGTTGGATATCCCATCTCATGTTATAGGACGGGTCTCAGGTTTGTTATTAGAATCATTGAGATATCAAATTGCATGCTGTAGGAAGGGTCTAAGGGTTGGGATGGGAAGGACTTGGATATCACATCTCATGCTATAGATAGGCTCTTAGGTTTGGAAAGGGAAGGAGTTGGATATCACATTTCATGTTAGAGGAAGGATCTCAGGTTTGGTATTAGAAACATTGAGATATCACATCTCATGCTATAGGAAGGGTCTCAGGATTGGAATGGGAAGCAGTTGGATATCACATCTCATGCTATAGGAAGGGTCTCAGGTTTGGTATAAGCATTGAGATATCACATCTCATGCTATAGGACGGGTCTCAGGATTGGAATGGAAGGAGTTGGATATCACATCTCATGTTATAGGAAGGATCTCAGGTTTGGTATTAGAAGCATTGAGACATCACATCTCATGCTATAGGAAGGGTCTCACGGTTGGAATGGGAAGGAGTTGGATATCACATCTCATCCAATAGGAAGGGTCTCAGGTTTGGAATGGGAAGGAATTGGATATCACATCTCATGTTATAGGAAGGATCTCAGGTTTGGTATTAGAAGCATTGAGATATCACATCTCATGCTATAGGAAGGGTCTCAGGATTGGAATGTGAAGGATTTGGATATCACATCTCATGGTAAAGGAAGGGTCTCAGGTTTGGTAGAAGCATTGAGATATCACGTCTCTGCTATCGGAAGGGTCTCAGGATTGGATTGGGAAGGAGTTGGATATCGAGAGCTGTAACTTAGCTTACAGTGCCCTCTTGTGTCGTGTTGCACTAAAATGGCGACACGGTAAAAGAAACTACGGGAAACAGCGTTCCCCGGTACTGACTGTCTTAAGGGCATGTCAGTTTCCCCGTAAGAAAGGAGCGAAAGCCCAGAGGAGTACGGCAGAAGGCTGCACTTCTCTGGCAAAGTCAAGAAAACAGGTTGAAAACAATAGCAAAAAGTTTAGGGGTTGCCACATGGAAGGAAAGTTCCCTACAATTACGAAATCTTTCCTAACACTCGCCCCTCCCAGACTATGGACAGGGGGAACTAATCCACCCCTGGATGAGTCTCTTGTTCAGGTCGGTAAAACATTCTGGACAACCCATCAGCATTGCTATGTTGGACACCTGGCCTATGCTCAATAGTGAAGTCGAAGCCTTGTAGACTTATGGACCACCTAAGCAACTTTGGATTCTCCCCCTTCATGTTCATTAGCCACTTTAACGGCTTATGGTCAGTCTGCACAGTGAAGTGGGTCCCATAGAGGTAGGGCCGCAGCTTCCTTAGGGCCCACACAACAGAGAAACATTCTTTCTCTACCGTGGACCATCTGAGCTCTCTGTCCTTAAGCTGGCGACTAATAAAACCGATAGGGCGTTCCTTACCCTTCTCATCTACTTGTGATAGTACAGCTCCTATCCCAGTGTCAGAGGCATCCGTCTGCACGATAAAAGGTCTTTGATAATCAGGGGCCCTGAGCACAGGGGCCTGGCACAAGGAGTCTTTCAAGCCATTGAAGGCCTTCTCACACTCGTCAGTCCAAGTTACCTTCTTGGGTTTCTTCGGAGTTGTGAGGGCAGTCAGAGGAGCAGCTATGGTGCCATAGTCTGCCATAAAATTGCGGTAATAACCCGTGAGTCCTAAGAAGGCTCTCACTTGGGTTTGTGTAGTGGGGGTAGGCCAGTCTTGTACTGCTTGTACTTTACTGGGGAGAGGCTGTATCCTTCCTCCACCTACTTCATGCCCAAGGTAAACCACTGAGCCTTGTCCAATCTGGCATTTACTCGCCTTTATGGTCAAGTGGGCTTTCTGAAGAGCCTGGAGCACAATCCCGAGGTGTTTCACATGGTCTTCCCAGGTGGCACTGAAAACTGCTATATCGTCCAGATATGCAAGACAGAATTCGTCCAACCCATTCAACACATGATTCACAAGCCTCTGGAAAGTGGCAGGTGCATTCTTCAATCCGAACGGCATTACCCGGAATTGGTAAAGCCCGTCGGGAGTTGAAAATGCTGTCTTCTCCTTGGCATGTTCTGCTAAAGCTATTTGCCAATAGCCCGCAGTCAGGTCAAACGTGCTGAGGTACTTGGAGGCACCCAAGGTATCCACCAGCTCGTCAGTTCGAGGCAAGGGGTGAGCCTCTGTCTTGGTGACAGCATTCAGAGCCCTGTAATCCACGCAGAACCTCAATTCAGAAGTGCCTGCCTTTGGAACCAATACCACAGGACTGGACCAAGGACTACTAGAGGGTTCAATCACCCCAAGGTCTAACATCTTGTTGACCTCGGTCTTAATATAAGACCGCACTTTATCCGACATCCTGTATCCCCTACTTTTGGTAGGTACACTGTCTCCTGTGTCAATGTTATGTTTGCACCAAGGTGTCAAACCAGGCGACTGTGAAAACAGGGGGGAAAACTGCCTAAGCAAACTTTTCACCTCAGCCTGCTGATCAGAAGTCAGGTGAGGGGCCACTCGGACACCCTCAACGGAGCTATCTGAAGGACCGCTTTGGAACAGGTCGGGAAGAGGTTCTGACTCCTCTTCCTCAACGTCTGACGCCAGTAGCAGTGCTGCGATTTCGACTCTTGGGACGAAAGCCTTCAGCCTATTTACGTGGAACACTTTTGGAGCCTGTCCAGGCCTTCCAAGGTCCACTAAATAGTTCACCTCACCCAGGGGCTCCACCACTGTGTAAGGGCCTGACCATTTGTCCTGTAAAGCGCGAGGCCTTATAGGGTTCATGATCAGGACTTGCTGACCAGGGGTAAAGTGAATTAAGGAAGCTTTCTGGTCGTACCAATGTTTCACCAGCGCTTGTCCTGCCTTCAACTTTTCACTAGCCAAGCCCATCAGGAGTACCATCCGTTTTCTGAGCCCTAGCACATAGTCAACTACATTGGTAGTAACAGGGGGAGTGGGCATCTCCCATCCCTCTTTGACGATGGCTAAGGGTCCCCGTACGGGATGACCGAACAGAAGTTCGAAGGGGCTGAAGCCAACACCCTCCTGTGGTACCTCTCTGTAGGCAAACAGCAAGCATGGTAAAAGAAGATCCCATTTTCTTCTCTGGGGCTCCTCCAGAGCCCCAATCATGCTCTTTAACGTTCTGTTGAAACGTTCCACCAGACCATTGGTCTGGGGGTGATATGCAGAAGAGAACTTGTAGGTGACCCCACATTCTTTCCACATAGCCTGCATATACTTCGACATAAAGTTGCTGCCACGATCTGACACAACTTCTTTAGGGAAGCCAACCCTAGTAAATATGCCGAGTAAAGCTTTTGCAACTGACTTGGCAGTTACAGTCTTTAATGGGATGGCCTCAGGATACCTGGTTGCATGGTCGACCAGCACCAGGATAAACCTATTGCCTGAGGATGTTTGCGGGTCAAGGGGACCAACGATGTCGGTCCCTACCCTTTCAAATGGTACCCCCACAACTGGGAGCGGTACCAACGGAGCTTGGATTGTCGCGCCAACCTTACCAGACAACTGGCAGGAGGCACAACTCCTGCAGTGACTTTCTACTTGCACCCCCATCTTGGGCCAGTAGAAGTGCATAGATAACCTTTGCTTGGTCCTCTTCATTCCAAGGTGACCAGCAAGGGGAACTTCATGCGCCAACTGCAGGAGGAAGGGTCTAACAGCAAGGGGAACCACCAACCTCCTATGGTCTCCTTCTGTAGACTCTGTGGGCTCACTGTACAGGAGTCCACCTTCCCAATAAATCCGATGCTTCCCAGGAGGTTCACCCTCAAGCTGGGAGCAGGCCTGTCTCCTTAGGCCTTCCAGAGATGGGCACTCACGTTGGCCCTTACTGAAGTCGTCCCTATCAGGACCTCCTTCAACTAACAAGTCTTTTAGTTCAGGATGGTCGTTGGGGTCGAACACTTCAGGCATCGCCACCTCCTCGTCAGGCTCGGGCGATTGACCAACTCCCTCCACCGCAGTGGTAGGCGAGCTCGGGGGAATATTCTCTTTCCCCCGTCGGGACTTGTTGACTCCTTTCGCCTTGGGTTTCCCCTTCGGCTGGGGCGGCGTATTGGACTTGGCCAATGCTGCCCGTGCTTGAGACCGTGTGTAGGGTCTTTCGGCAGTGTCTCCTACGAGCCCTAGAGCTCTGAGATCATTGCCCAACAAGACCTTTCCCGGGACGTTTCTCTGAATGCTCACTGGAATCCTAACTGCTGTACCATTTAAAGTTAGATTAACAGGGATCACGGGAAACATACGGAGGGGGCCATCAGCCAACTTAGTGGGCATCAGAGGAGCTCTGGCAACTTCCTCTGAGTCTACCAAGGTAGAATCCACTACAGTTCGACTGCACCCACTATCCCTAAGAGCTGGAGTATCCACTCCATTGATCAGCACACTGTCTTTAAAGTAGTGCTTGGTATTATCCGGAATCCTAGCATACGCCTCTGCGACTTTAGGCTCCCAGGAACCCAGGGACACTAAAACTACCTCAGCCTCGATCCCGCTGGGAAACGAGTCTGAGGAGAAGGATGCTCCTGTAATCTCTTCTTCCTCATAGGAGGAGAAGGCCAGATTAGCGGAGTGGACCCCCAAAGGTTTAACCTTACACCGGGGATCCCCCTTCACATGGTCAGTTGCTCCACAAGAAAAACAAGCCCCATTGGGTCTGTTTACGTAGGGAGGCTTATTATAACCAGAGTTCTGTTTCGGAGGCGAACCTCCGCTACCCTGTGAGTTCTCGTATGGCTTACCCTTATTTTTCTTTTTGTGGCCCTTTTGGGAAGAAGATTTAGCAGATTCCCCACCCACCACATCCTTGTACTTTTTCCCTTCCTCCTGCTTATCAGGATGAGTTTTGTCCTTATGGGACACTCGATGTGACACCCATAAGTCTGCTGCAATGGCCAGCTTCTTAGGATCTATCTCCTTCGAATCGGCCAAATGCTGCTTAAGCTCCGGGGAAGAAGAAGCAAAAATGTGTTCCAGCATGACCAGATTGATCATGCCTTCGAAGGTAGAAACCTTATAACCTTCAACCCAGCCAGTCAAGTTTTTCAGGGACTCAGCTACATACGACACCCAAGTACCACCTTCCTTTTTCTTATACTCTCTAAACCTTTTTAAATATTGGGTCGGAGTCTTCCCAAACTTTAAAATGAGAGTCTGCTTCAACATTGCAAAATCAGCGCGCTCAGCCTTCGACATTTCCATAATGGCACTGCAACCAGAATGGGGCAGTCTGCTGAGTAACCATGCAATCTTATCCGCATTATCAACCTCTTGAACCTCGCATGCATACTCAAACGCATTCAACCAGTCCATAATGTCATTTCGTTCCTCATACACACTGAGCAGATCTTTTGGAAACCGTGGATGAGAGGAAGCCCCAGAACCATGTCCAGGACCCTTGGACCCATTTGCGAACTGAAGCTTGGCCAGTTCCAACTGGTGATCCCTGTCTTTTTGTTTTTCTGCCTGGTCGATTTTCAGTTTGGCTATGCTGAATTCAAGCTCCTGCTGCCTAAACCGCAGCTCTTGCTTCTTGAATTCAAGCATAGCCTCCCCATCAACACTGGCAGAGGAAACGTTAGACATTACATCCTCCCTGTCCTCGTGGTCGTGATGGATCAGTGCAGCGGCAGAACCGTCGGTTCTGCCAGTGAGAGCAGCCCCACCACCTTCTGCACTGTCCTCGGAAGTTATAGCGTCAAGCTGCGCTTCTTGCCCCGCCAGGATTCTCTGGATCATTTCCAATTTAGTGCCTTGAGAGGAAACCCCTCTCTCCGCACACATCTTCTTCAATGTTTCAGATTTCGAAGCATTTAAGGTTAATAAAGTATTTGTTTCCATACTGTTGATAGGACTATGGCCTTTTTAACGTTATATTCAATACTTTACTGCGTGTCCTGGTTGGAATAACCTGAAAACGCCTTAGCTCGTGCGCAACACTGGATACCTTCAGTCGTATCCCACCGCTGTACACCAATTTGTTAAGACGGATTTCTGAACTCTGTCCTGGTGGCGCAGAAGTTCAGAAGGCCAACCTAATTACTTGGAACAGGGTAACCTCTGGACAAGCCAGACCAATCAAGGTAGCGATCGCGGCGGTCAAGACTAGGTCTCAAGAGGGGTGAGGGTGACTGAAAGCCCGCAGTGAGCACACAAAGCAAGAGCGCTTACAAACTACTCCAAACAGTTGTTTATATCAAAAATAGATACACATTTATTATAAGGCCTTGAAACTAATAACCACAGTAAAAGCAGCAATATACAACGATATTAAACCAACACATACACTATCCACCCAATATATATACAGAATACACAGTTTCACAGCATTAGCAGCACGAAATATGTTATCCACCTGCAGGGGAAGGAAAACAGGCAGTGCGAACCAATGCGTGTGATATGTCCGCCTTCTGAGGCCCCTAACTGGATGGTAGTCCAATCCCTACGAAGAGTGGAGCCTAGCGCTCAAAAGTACCTGCACACGCCGGTGCCAATGGGCAGAAGGTGAAGCTCTTCGGGGGACGTTGGACAGCTCTGTAGGGTGCCCTAATGAAGGAGAACACGGTCCGCGACTCTAGCGCAGCCTCCACTGTGAGGCAGAAGTAGGGCGCGAGTAAGGACAAGGGGTGCTGTATTTACAGCGGGGAAAAGCAAGGGGCACTGCAGGAGGGCGACCAGATCCTAGCTAATCTACTCACCGGTCCCCGAAGCAAGCAGGCCCGAGCTTCTCCTCGATAGATGCAGCTTCTGGCAGGTTCTGAAGAGCAGGGAACGTCTCGTCGTCGTGCAGAGTAAAAAGACGTCCCGATCGAAGAATCCTGCACAGTTTTGTCGCCACGGCAGGGCAACGGAACGGGCGGGTGTATTCAAGCCAAACGAGCACCTTTCACCTCTAGCTTAGGGTTGCTAAGCAAACGAAGCGTGTGAGCGTGCCCCGGACTCAGAATACCACCCAACCTGTCGGCGATTACAGAGCAGGACTCCTTAGTAAGCTGGTCAGTCAACTGGATGGCCCAGAGACACTTCCGAAGGCTTACGGCAGGAGTTGATGAAGGTGCCGGGAATAGCTGGTCCTGCTATTCCAATAGGTCGAAGCGCCAGTACAGGCCTTCTTGTTCGATCTTAGGTGGAAAGGGCTTCACCGGACGACAGCAATGAGGAGCAGAAGTTCTTCAGGGGGTCACCAGCGATTCCTCGGTCCAGCCTCGTGTTCGCAGGATACTTGGCTCCTGTATCCCTGGGTCCGTAAGAACTCAGGAGATCGACATGGTAGTGGTGTTTCCAGCTCCCTCTTATCCACGGTTCCCTTCGCGCCAAAACGGAGGGGAGCCAATGGGAGATCCGCTCATCAACACACATACCATACGTGGACCAATCACGGACCACGGTGGTCCCAGGCATTCACACCACCCTAGACTCTCTGGCACCCAGGATGTGTATTGGGACCAGACAGCCCAGCCCACATCCTGGGGGCACTCAAACGACATGTAGAAGCCCGCGAAAGCAACCGTGTTTCGCGGGAAACTACATGCCCAAATAAGGAAGGCCCCGGGTCGCCTGACCCGGGGGAAGGTAAAGGGAGCAAGACGGACAGTGGACGAGACAAAGGAGCCTCGTGGTCCGGCCATTTTGGGTAGCCGGGCCACCCTTTTGTGTTCGCGGCAAAAAGGTGCTCAGAACGGCAAAAGGAGCTCAAAATAAACCAAATGATCGCTGCCACCAGCCCAGTCCCTGAATGACTTGCACCGATCCAAAAACCATCCTACAAGAGTGTCTAGGGTCTGTAGAAGGCTAGAGACCCAAGAGAGCTGTAACTTAGCTTACAGTGCCCTCTTGTGTCGTGTTGCACTAAAATGGCGACACGGTAAAAGAAACTACGGGAAACAGCGTTCCCCGGTACTGACTGTTTTAAGGGCATGTCAGTTTCCCCGTAAGAAAGGAGCGAAAGCCCAGAGGAGTACGGCAGAAGGCTGCACTTCTCTGGCAAAGTCAAGAAAACAGGTTGAAAACAATAGCAAAAAGTTTAGGGGTTGCCACATGGAAGGAAAGTTCCCTACAATTACGAAATCTTTCCTAACAGATGTGATATCCAAATCCTTCACATTCCAATCCTGAGACCCTTCCTATAGCATGAGATGTGATATCTCAATGCTTCTAATACCAAACCTGAGATCCTTCCTATAACATGAGATGTGATATCCAATTCCTTCCCATTCCAAACCTGAGACCCTTCCTATTGGATGAGATGTGATATCCAACTCCTTCCCATTCCAACCCTGAGACCCTTCCTATAGCATGAGATGTGATGTCTCAATGCGTCTAATACCAAACCTGAGATCCTTCCTATAACATGAGATGTGATATCCAACTCCTTCCATTCCAATCCTGAGACCCGTCCTATAGCATGAGATGTGATATCTCAATGCTTATACCAAACCTGAGACCCTTCCTATAGCATGAGATGTGATATCCAACTGCTTCCCATTCCAATCCTGAGACCCTTCCTATAGCATGAGATGTGATATCTCAATGCTTCTAATACCAAACCTGAGATCCTTCCTCTAACATGAAATGTGATATCCAACTCCTTCCCTTTCCAAACCTAAGAGCCTATCTATAGCATGAGATGTGATATCCAAGTCCTTCACATTCCAACCCTTAGACCCTTCCTACAGCATGCAATATGATATCTCAATGATTCTAATAACAAACCTGAGACCCGTCCTATAACATGAGATGGGATATCCAACTCCTTCCCATTCCAATCCTGAGACACTTCCGATAGCAGACATGTGATATCTCAATGCTTATACCAAACCTGAGACCCTTCCTATAACATGAGATGTGATATCCAAATCCTTCCCGTTCCAAACCTGAGACCCTTCCTTTAGCATGAGATGTGATATCCAGATCCTTCCCATTCCAATCCTGAGACACTTCCGATAGCATGAGATGTGATATCTCAATGCTTCTAATATCAAAACTGAGACCCTCCCTATAGCATGATATGTGATATCTAAGTCCTTCCCATTCCAATCCTGAGACCCTCCCTATAGCATGAGATGTGATATCCAACTCCTTCCCATTCCAATCCTGAGACCCTTCCTATAGCCTGAGATATGATATCTCAATACTTCTAATACCAAACGTGAGATCCTTCCGATAACATGAGATGTGATATCCAAATCCTTCCCCTTCCAAACCTGAGACCCTCCCTTTAGCATGAAATGTGATAGCCAACTCCTTCCTATTCCAATCCTGAGACTCTTCTGATAGCATGAGATGTGATATCTCAATGCTTCTAATACCAAACCTGAGATCCTTCCGATAGCATGAGATGTGATATCTCAATGCTTCTAATACCAAACCTGAGATCCTTCCTATAACATGAGATGTGATATCCAAATCCTTCCCCTTCCAAACCTGAGACCCTCCCTTTAGCATGAGATGTGATATCTAACTCCTTCCCATTCCATTCCTGAGACCCTTCTGATAGCATGAGATGTGATATCTCAATGCCTCTAATACCAAACCTGAGATCCTACCTCTAACATGAAATGAGATATCCAACTCTTTCCCCTTCCAAACCTGAGAGCCTTCCTATAGCATGAGATGTGATATCCAAGTCCTTCCCATTCCAATACTGAGACCCTTCCTACAGCTTGAGATGTGATATCCAACTCCTTCCCATTCCAATTCTGAGACCCTTCCTATAGCATGAGATGTGATATCTCAATGCTTATACCAAACCTGAGAGCCTACCTATAGCATGAGATGTGATATCCAAGTCCATCTCATTCCAATCCTTAGACCCTTCCTACAGCATGCGATGTGATATCTCAATGATTCTAATACCAAACCAGAGACTCTTCCTATAACATGAGATGGGATATCCAACTCCTTCCCATTCCAATTCTGAGACCCTTCCTATACTATGAGACTTGATATCTCAATGCTTCTAATACCAAACCTGAGACCCGTAATATAACATGAGATGTGATATCCAAATCCTTCCCCTTCCAAACCTTAGACCCTTCCTTTATCATGAGATGTGATATCCAACTCCTTCCCATTCCAATCCTGAGACCCTTCCGATATCATGAGATGTGATATCTCAAAGCTTCTAATATCAAACTTGAGACCCTCCCTATAGCATGAGATGTGATATCCAAGTCCTTCCCATTCCAATCCTGAGACCCTTCCTATAGCATGAGATGTGATATCTCAATGCTTCTAATACCAAACCTGAGACCCTTCCTATAACATGAGATGGGAATATCCAACTCCTTCCCATTCCAATCTTGAGACCCTTCCGATAGCAGAGATGTGATATCTCAATGCTTATACCACACCTGAGATCCTTCCTATAACATGAGATGTGATATCCAACTCCTTCCCATTCCAATCCTGAGACACTTCCTATAGCATGAGATGTGATATCTCACTGCTTATACCAAACCTGAGACCCTTCCCATAGCAGGAGATGTGATATCCAACTCCTTCCCATTCCAATCCTCAGACCCTTCCTATAGCATGAGATGTGATATCTCAATGCTTCTAATGTCAAACTTGACACCCTACCTATAGCATGAGATGTGATATCCAAATCCTTCCCATTCCAATCCTGAGACACTTCCTATAGCATGAGATGTGATATCTCAATGCTTCTAATACCAAACCTGAGACTCTTCCTATAACATGAGATGGGATATCCAACTCCTTCCAATTCCAATCCTGAGACCCTTTTGATAGCAGAGATGTGATATCTCAATGTTTATACCAAACCTGAGACCCTTCCTACGGCATGAGATGTCATATTCAACTCCTTCCCATTCCAATCCTGAGACCCTTCCTATAGCATGAGATATGATATCCAACTCCTTCCCATTCCAATCCTGAGACCCTTCCTATAGCATGAGATGTGATGTCTCAATGCTTCTAATACCAAACCTGAGATCCTTCCTATAACATGAGATGTGATATCCAACTCCTTCCATTCCAATCCTGAGACCCTTCCTATAGCATGAGATGTGATATCTCAATGCTTATACCAAACCTGAGACCCTTCCTATAGCATGAGATGTGATATCCAACTCCTTCCCATTCCAATCCTGAGACCCTTCCTATAGCCTGAGATGTGATATCTCAATGCCTCTAATACCAAACCTGAGATCCTTCCTCTAACATGAAATGTGATATCCAACTCCTTCACTTTCCAAACCTGAGAGCCTATCTATAGCATGAGATGTGATATCCAAGTCCTTCGCATTCCAATCCTTAGACCCTTCCTACAGCATGCAATATGATATCTCAATGATTCTAATAAAAAACCTGAGACCCGTCCTATAACATGAGATGGGATATCCAACTCCTTCCCATTCCAATCCTGAGACACTTCCGATAGCAGAGATGTGATATCTCAATGTTTATACCAAACCTGAGACCCTTCCTATAACATAAGATGTGATATCCAACTCCTTCCCGTTCCAAACCTGAGACCCTTCCTTTAGCATGAGATGTGATATCCAGCTCCTTCCCATTCCAATCCTGAGACACTTCCGATAGCATGAGATGTGATATCTCAATGCTTCTAATATCAAAACTGAGACCCTCCCTATAGCATGATATGTGATATCTAAGTCCTTCCCATTCCAATCCTGAGACCCTTCCTATAGCATGAGATGTGATATCTCAATGCTTCTACCAAACCTGAGACCCTTCCTTTAGCATGAGATGTGATATCCAACTCCTTCCCATTCCAATCCTGAGACCCTTCCTATAGCATGAGATGTGATATCTAAATACTTCTAATACCAAACCTGAGATCCTTCCGATAACATGAGATGTGATATCTCAATACTTCTAATACCAAACCTGAGATCCATCCTATAACATGAGATGTGATATCCAAATCCTTCCCCTTCCAAACCTGAGACCCTCCCTTTAGCATGAGATGTGATATCCAACTCCTTCCCATTCCAATCCTGAGACCCTTCTGATAGCATAAGATATGATATCTCAATGCTTCTATACCAAACCTGAGATCCTTCCGATAGCATGAGATGTGATATCTCAATACTTCTAATACCAAACCTGAGATCCTTCCTATAACATGAGATGTGATATCCAAATCCTTATCTTCCAAACCTGAGACCCTCCCTTTACCATGAGATGTGATATCCAACTCCTTCCCATTCCAATCCTGAGACTCTTCTGATAGCATAAGATATGATATCTCAATGCTTCTATACCAAACCTGAGATCCTTCTGATAGCATGAGATGTGATATCTCAATGCTTCTAATACCAAACCTGAGATCCTACCTCTAACATGAAATGTGATATCCAACTCTTTCCCCTTGCAAACCTGAGAGCCTTCCTATAGCATGAGATGTGATATCCAAGTCCTTCCCATTCCAATCCTGAGACCCTTCCTATAACATGAGATGTGATATCTAACTCCTTCCCATTCCAACCTGAGACCCTTCCTATAGCATGAGATGGGATATCTAACTCCTTCCAAATCCAATCCCGATACCCTTCCGATAGCATGAGATGTGATAACCCAATGCTTCTACCAAACCTGAGACCCATATTATGGCATGAGATGTGATATCAAACTCCTTCCCATTCTAATCCTGAGACCCTTCCTATAGCTTGAAATGTGATATCCAACTCCTTCCCATTCCAATTCTGAGACCCTTCCTATACCATGAGACTTGATATCTCAATGCTTCTAATACCAAACCTGAGACCCGTCCTATAACATGAGATGTGATATCCAAATCCTTCCCCTTCCATACCTTAGACCCTTCCTTTATCATGAGATGTGATATCCAACTCCTTCCCATTCCAATCTTGAGACCCTTCCGATATCATGAAATGTGATATCTCAATGCTTCTATCAAACTTGAGACCCTCCCTATAGCATGAGATGTGATATCCAACTCCTTCCCATTCCAATCCTGAGACCCTTCTGATAGCATAAGATATGATATCTCAATGCTTCTATACCAAACCTGAGATCCTTCCGATAGCATGAGATGTGATATCTCAATACTTCTAATACCAAACCTGAGATCCTTCCTATAACATGAGATGTGATATCCAAATCCTTATCTTCCAAACCTGAGACCCTCCCTTTACCATGAGATGTGATATCCAACTCCTTCCCATTCCAATCCTGAGACTCTTCTGATAGCATAAGATATATCTCAATGCTTCTAATATCAAACTTGAGACCCTCCCTATAGCATGAGATGTGATATCCAAGTCCTTCCCATTCCAATCCTGAGACCCTTCCAATAGCATGAGATGTGATATCTCAATGCTTCTAATACCAAACCTGAGACCCTTCCTATAACATGAGATGGGAATATCCAACTCCTTCCCATTCCAATCTTGAGACCCTTCCTATAGCATGAGATGTGATATCTAAATACTTCTAATACCAAACCTGAGATCCTTCCGATAACATGAGATGTGATATCTCAATACTTCTAATACCAAACCTGAGATCCATCCTATAACATGAGATGTGATATCCAAATCCTTCCCCTTCCAAACCTGAGACCCTCCCTTTAGCATGAGATGTGATATCCAACTCCTTCCCATTCCAATCCTGAGACCCTTCTGATAGCATAAGATATGATATCTCAATGCTTCTATACCAAACCTGAGATCCTTCCGATAGCATGAGATGTGATATCTCAATACTTCTAATACCAAACCTGAGATCCTTCCTATAACATGAGATGTGATATCCAAATCCTTATCTTCCAAACCTGAGACCCTCCCTTTACCATGAGATGTGATATCCAACTCCTTCCCATTCCAATCCTGAGACTCTTCTGATAGCATAAGATATGATATCTCAATGCTTCTAATATCAAAACTGAGACCCTCCCTATAGCATGATATGTGATATCTAAGTCCTTCCCATTCCAATCCTGAGACCCTTCCTATAGCATGAGATGTGATATCTCAATGCTTCTACCAAACCTGAGACCCTTCCTTTAGCATGAGATGTGATATCCAACTCCTTCCCATTCCAATCCTGAGACCCTTCCTATAGCATGAGATGTGATATCTAAATACTTCTAATACCAAACCTGAGATCCTTCCGATAACATGAGATGTGATATCTCAATACTTCTAATACCAAACCTGAGATCCATCCTATAACATGAGATGTGATATCCAAATCCTTCCCCTTCCAAACCTGAGACCCTCCCTTTAGCATGAGATGTGATATCCAACTCCTTCCCATTCCAATCCTGAGACCCTTCTGATAGCATAAGATATGATATCTCAATGCTTCTATACCAAACCTGAGATCCTTCCGATAGCATGAGATGTGATATCTCAATACTTCTAATACCAAACCTGAGATCCTTCCTATAACATGAGATGTGATATCCAAATCCTTATCTTCCAAACCTGAGACCCTCCCTTTACCATGAGATGTGATATCCAACTCCTTCCCATTCCAATCCTGAGACTCTTCTGATAGCATAAGATATGATATCTCAATGCTTCTATACCAAACCTGAGATCCTTCTGATAGCATGAGATGTGATATCTCAATGCTTCTAATACCAAACCTGAGATCCTACCTCTAACATGAAATGTGATATCCAACTCTTTCCCCTTGCAAACCTGAGAGCCTTCCTATAGCATGAGATGTGATATCCAAGTCCTTCCCATTCCAATCCTGAGACCCTTCCTATAACATGAGATGTGATATCTAACTCCTTCCCATTCCAACCTGAGACCCTTCCTATAGCATGAGATGGGATATCTAACTCCTTCCAAATCCAATCCCGATACCCTTCCGATAGCATGAGATGTGATAACCCAATGCTTCTACCAAACCTGAGACCCATATTATGGCATGAGATGTGATATCAAACTCCTTCCCATTCTAATCCTGAGACCCTTCCTATAGCTTGAAATGTGATATCCAACTCCTTCCCATTCCAATTCTGAGACCCTTCCTATACCATGAGACTTGATATCTCAATGCTTCTAATACCAAACCTGAGACCCGTCCTATAACATGAGATGTGATATCCAAATCCTTCCCCTTCCATACCTTAGACCCTTCCTTTATCATGAGATGTGATATCCAACTCCTTCCCATTCCAATCTTGAGACCCTTCCGATATCATGAAATGTGATATCTCAATGCTTCTATCAAACTTGAGACCCTCCCTATAGCATGAGATGTGATATCCAACTCCTTCCCATTCCAATCCTGAGACCCTTCTGATAGCATAAGATATGATATCTCAATGCTTCTATACCAAACCTGAGATCCTTCCGATAGCATGAGATGTGATATCTCAATACTTCTAATACCAAACCTGAGATCCTTCCTATAACATGAGATGTGATATCCAAATCCTTATCTTCCAAACCTGAGACCCTCCCTTTACCATGAGATGTGATATCCAACTCCTTCCCATTCCAATCCTGAGACTCTTCTGATAGCATAAGATATGATATCTCAATGCTTCTAATATCAAACTTGAGACCCTCCCTATAGCATGAGATGTGATATCCAAGTCCTTCCCATTCCAATCCTGAGACCCTTCCAATAGCATGAGATGTGATATCTCAATGCTTCTAATACCAAACCTGAGACCCTTCCTATAACATGAGATGGGAATATCCAACTCCTTCCCATTCCAATCCTGAGACACTTCCTATAGCATGAGATGTGATATCTCACTGCTTATACCAAACCTGAGACCCTTCCCATAGCAGGAGATGTGATATCCAACTCCTTCCCATTCCAATCCTCAGACCCTTCCTATAGCATGAGATGTGATATCTCAATGCTTCTAATGTCAAACTTGAGACCCTACCTATAGCATGAGATGTGATATCCAAGTCCTTCCCATTCCAATCCTGAGACACTTCCTATAGCATGAGATGTGATATCTCAATGCTTCTAATACCAAACCTGAGACTCTTCCTATAACATGAGATGGGATATCCAACTCCTTCCAATTCCAATCCTGAGACCCTTTTGATAGCAGAGATGTGATATCTCAATGTTTATACCAAACCTGAGACCCTTCCTACGGCATGAGATGTCATATTCAACTCCTTCCCATTCCAATCCTGAGACCCTTCCTATAGCATGAGATTTGATTTCCAACTCCTTCCCATTCCAATCCTGAGACCCTTCCTATAGCATGAGATGTGATGTCTCAATGCTTCTAATACCAAACCTGAGATCCTTCCTATAACATGAGATGTGATATCCAACTCCTTCCATTCCAATCCTGAGACCCTTCCTATAGCATGAGATGTGATATCTCAATGCTTATACCAAACCTGAGACCCTTCCTATAGCATGAGATGTGATATCCAACTCCTTCCCATTCCAATCCTGAGACCCTTCCTATAGCCTGAGATGTGATATCTCAATGCCTCTAATACCAAACCTGAGATCCTTCCGCTAACATGAAATGTGATATCCAACTCCTTCACTTTCCAAACCTGAGAGCCTATCTATAGCATGAGATGTGATATCCAAGTCCTTCGCATTCCAATCCTTAGACCCTTCCTACAGCATGCAATATGATATCTCAATGATTCTAATAAAAAACCTGAGACCCGTCCTATAACATGAGATGGGATATCCAACTCCTTCCCATTCCAATCCTGAGACACTTCCGATAGCAGAGATGTGATATCTCAATGTTTATACCAAACCTGAGACCCTTCCTATAACATAAGATGTGATATCCAACTCCTTCCCGTTCCAAACCTGAGACCCTTCCTTTAGCATGAGATGTGATATCCAGCTCCTTCCCATTCCAATCCTGAGACACTTCCGATAGCATGAGATGTGATATCTCAATGCTTCTAATATCAAAACTGAGACCCTCCCTATAGCATATGTGATATCTAAGTCCTTCCCATTCCAATCCTGAGACCCTTCCTATAGCATGAGATGTGATATCTCAATGCTTCTACCAAACCTGAGACCCTTCCTTTAGCATGAGATGTGATATCCAACTCCTTCCCATTCCAATCCTGAGACCCTTCCTATAGCATGAGATGTGATATCTAAATACTTCTAATACCAAACCTGAGATCCTTCCGATAACATGAGATGTGATATCTCAATACTTCTAATACCAAACCTGAGATCCATCCTATAACATGAGATGTGATATCCAAATCCTTCCCCTTCCAAACCTGAGACCCTCCCTTTAGCATGAGATGTGATATCCAACTCCTTCCCATTCCAATCCTGAGACCCTTCTGATAGCATAAGATATGATATCTCAATGCTTCTATACCAAACCTGAGATCCTTCCGATAGCATGAGATGTGATATCTCAATACTTCTAATACCAAACCTGAGATCCTTCCTATAACATGAGATGTGATATCCAAATCCTTATCTTCCAAACCTGAGACCCTCCCTTTACCATGAGATGTGATATCCAACTCCTTCCCATTCCAATCCTGAGACTCTTCTGATAGCATAAGATATGATATCTCAATGCTTCTATACCAAACCTGAGATCCTTCTGATAGCATGAGATGTGATATCTCAATGCTTCTAATACCAAACCTGAGATCCTACCTCTAACATGAAATGTGATATCCAACTCTTTCCCCTTGCAAACCTGAGAGCCTTCCTATAGCATGAGATGTGATATCCAAGTCCTTCCCATTCCAATCCTGAGACCCTTCCTATAACATGAGATGTGATATCTAACTCCTTCCCATTCCAACCTGAGACCCTTCCTATAGCATGAGATGGGATATCTAACTCCTTCCAAATCCAATCCCGATACCCTTCCGATAGCATGAAATGTGATAACCCAATGCTTCTACCAAACCTGAGACCCATATTATGGCATGAGATGTGATATCAAACTCCTTCCCATTCTAATCCTGAGACCCTTCCTATAGCTTGAAATGTGATATCCAACTCCTTCCCATTCCAATTCTGAGACCCTTCCTATACCATGAGACTTGATATCTCAATGCTTCTAATACCAAACCTGAGACCCGTCCTATAACATGAGATGTGATATCCAAATCCTTCCCCTTCCAAACCTTAGACCCTTCCTTTATCATGAGATGTGATATCCAACTCCTTCCCATTCCAATCTTGAGACCCTTCCGATATCATGAAATGTGATATCTCAATGCTTCTATCAAACTTGAGACCCTCCCTATAGCATGAGATGTGATATCCAACTCCTTCCCATTCCAATCCTGAGACCCTTCTGATAGCATAAGATATGATATCTCAATGCTTCTATACCAAACCTGAGATCCTTCCGATAGCATGAGATGTGATATCTCAATACTTCTAATACCAAACCTGAGATCCTTCCTATAACATGAGATGTGATATCCAAATCCTTATCTTCCAAACCTGAGACCCTCCCTTTACCATGAGATGTGATATCCAACTCCTTCCCATTCCAATCCTGAGACTCTTCTGATAGCATAAGATATGATATCTCAATGCTTCTAATATCAAACTTGAGACCCTCCCTATAGCATGAGATGTGATATCCAAGTCCTTCCCATTCCAATCCTGAGACCCTTCCAATAGCATGAGATGTGATATCTCAATGCTTCTAATACCAAACCTGAGACCCTTCCTATAACATGAGATGGGAATATCCAACTCCTTCCCATTCCAATCTTGAGACCCTTCCGATAGCAGAGATGTGATATCTCAATGCTTATACCACACCTGAGATCCTTCCTATAACATGAGATGTGATATCCAACTCCTTCCCATTCCAATCCTGAGACACTTCCTATAGCATGAGATGTGATATCTCACTGCTTATACCAAACCTGAGACCCTTCCCATAGCAGGAGATGTGATATCCAACTCCTTCCCATTCCAATCCTCAGACCCTTCCTATAGCATGAGATGTGATATCTCAATGCTTCTAATGTCAAACTTGAGACCCTACCTATAGCATGAGATGTGATATCCAAGTCCTTCCCATTCCAATCCTGAGACACTTCCTATAGCATGAGATGTGATATCTCAATGCTTCTAATACCAAACCTGAGACTCTTCCTATAACATGAGATGGGATATCCAACTCCTTCCAATTCCAATCCTGAGACCCTTTTGATAGCAGAGATGTGATATCTCAATGTTTATACCAAACCTGAGACCCATCCTACGGCATGAGATGTCATATTCAACTCCTTCCCATTCCAATCCTGAGACCCTTCCTATAGCATGAGATTTGATTTCCAACTCCTTCCCATTCCAATCCTGAGACCCTTCCTATAGCATGAGATGTGATGTCTCAATGCTTCTAATACCAAACCTGAGATCCTTCCTATAACATGAGATGTGATATCCAACTCCTTCCATTCCAATCCTGAGACCCTTCCTATAGCATGAGATGTGATATCTCAATGCTTATACCAAACCTGAGACCCTTCCTATAGCATGAGATGTGATATCCAACTCCTTCCCATTCCAATCCTGAGACCCTTCCTATAGCCTGAGATGTGATATCTCAATGCCTCTAATACCAAACCTGAGATCCTTCCTCTAACATGAAATGTGATATCCAACTCCTTCACTTTCCAAACCTGAGAGCCTATCTATAGCATGAGATGTGATATCCAAGTCCTTCGCATTCCAATCCTTAGACCCTTCCTACAGCATGCAATATGATATCTCAATGATTCTAATAAAAAACCTGAGACCCGTCCTATAACATGAGATGGGATATCCAACTCCTTCCCATTCCAATCCTGAGACACTTCCTTTAGCATGAGATGTGATATCCAGCTCCTTCCCATTCCAATCCTGAGACACTTCCGATAGCATGAGATGTGATATCTCAATGCTTCTAATATCAAAACTGAGACCCTCCCTATAGCATGATATGTGATATCTAAGTCCTTCCCATTCCAATCCTGAGACCCTTCCTATAGCATGAGATGTGATATCTCAATGCTTCTACCAAACCTGAGACCCTTGCTTTAGCATGAGATGTGCTATCCAACTCCTTCCCATTCCAATCCTGAGACCCTACCTATAGCATGAGATGTGATATCTCAATACTTCTAATACCAAACCTGAGATCCATCCTATAACATGAGATGTGATATCCAAATCCTTCCCCTTCCAAACCTGAGACCCTCCCTTTAGCATGAGATGTGATATCCAACTCCTTCCCATTCCAATCCTGAGACTCTTCTGATAGCATAAGATATGATATCTCAATGCTTCTATACCAAACCTGAGATCCTTCTGATAGCATGAGATGTGATATCTCAATGCTTCTAATACCAAACCTGAGATCCTACCTCTAACATGAAATGTGATATCCAACTCTTTCCCCTTGCAAACCTGAGAGCCTTCCTATAGCATGAGATGTGATATCCAAGTCCTTCCCATTCCAATCCTGAGACCCTTCCTATAACATGAGATGTGATATCCAACTCCTTCCCATTCCAACCTGAGACCCTTCCTATAGCATGAGATGGGATATCTAACTCCTTCCAAATCCAATCCCGATACCCTTCCGATAGCATGAGATGTGATAACCCAATGCTTCTACCAAACCTGAGACCCATATTATGGCATGAGATGTGATATCAAACTCCTTCCCATTCTAATCCTGAGACCCTTCCTATAGCTTGAAATGTGATATCCAACTCCTTCCCATTCCAATTCTGAGACCCTTCCTATACCATGAGACTTGATATCTCAATGCTTCTAATACCAAACCTGAGACCCGTCCTATAACATGAGATGTGATATCCAACTCCTTCCCATTCCAATCCTGAGACCCTTCCTATAGCATGAGATGTGATGTCTCAATGCTTCTAATACCAAACCTGAGATCCTTCCTATAACATGAGATGTGATATCCAACTCCTTCCATTCCAATCCTGAGACCCTTCCTATAGCATGAGATGTGATATCTCAATGCTTATACCAAACCTGAGACCCTTCCTATAGCATGAGATGTGATATCCAACTCCTTCCCATTCCAATCCTGAGACCCTTCCTATAGCCTGAGATGTGATATCTCAATGCCTCTAATACCAAACCTGAGATCCTTCCTCTAACATGAAATGTGATATCCAACTCCTTCACTTTCCAAACCTGAGAGCCTATCTATAGCATGAGATGTGATATCCAAGTCCTTCGCATTCCAATCCTTAGACCCTTCCTACAGCATGCAATATGATATCTCAATGATTCTAATAAAAAACCTGAGACCCGTCCTATAACATGAGATGGGATATCCAACTCCTTCCCATTCCAATCCTGAGACACTTCCGATAGCAGAGATGTGATATCTCAATGTTTATACCAAACCTGAGACCCTTCCTATAACATAAGATGTGATATCCAACTCCTTCCCGTTCCAAACCTGAGACCCTTCCTTTAGCATGAGATGTGATATCCAGCTCCTTCCCATTCCAATCCTGAGACACTTCCGATAGCATGAGATGTGATATCTCAATGCTTCTAATATCAAAACTGAGACCCTCCCTATAGCATGATATGTGATATCTAAGTCCTTCCCATTCCAATCCTGAGACCCTTCCTATAGCATGAGATGTGATATCTCAATGCTTCTACCAAACCTGAGACCCTTCCTTTAGCATGAGATGTGATATCCAACTCCTTCCCATTCCAATCCTGAGACCCTTCCTATAGCATGAGATGTGATATCTAAATACTTCTAATACCAAACCTGAGATCCTTCCGATAACATGAGATGTGATATCTCAATACTTCTAATACCAAACCTGAGATCCATCCTATAACATGAGATGTGATATCCAAATCCTTCCCCTTCCAAACCTGAGACCCTCCCTTTAGCATGAGATGTGATATCCAACTCCTTCCCATTCCAATCCTGAGACCCTTCTGATAGCATAAGATATGATATCTCAATGCTTCTATACCAAACCTGAGATCCTTCCGATAGCATGAGATGTGATATCTCAATACTTCTAATACCAAACCTGAGATCCTTCCTATAACATGAGATGTGATATCCAAATCCTTATCTTCCAAACCTGAGACCCTCCCTTTACCATGAGATGTGATATCCAACTCCTTCCCATTCCAATCCTGAGACTCTTCTGATAGCATAAGATATGATATCTCAATGCTTCTATACCAAACCTGAGATCCTTCTGATAGCATGAGATGTGATATCTCAATGCTTCTAATACCAAACCTGAGATCCTACCTCTAACATGAAATGTGATATCCAACTCTTTCCCCTTGCAAACCTGAGAGCCTTCCTATAGCATGAGATGTGATATCCAAGTCCTTCCCATTCCAATCCTGAGACCCTTCCTATAACATGAGATGTGATATCTAACTCCTTCCCATTCCAACCTGAGACCCTTCCTATAGCATGAGATGGGATATCTAACTCCTTCCAAATCCAATCCCGATACCCTTCCGATAGCATGAGATGTGATAACCCAATGCTTCTACCAAACCTGAGACCCATATTATGGCATGAGATGTGATATCAAACTCCTTCCCATTCTAATCCTGAGACCCTTCCTATAGCTTGAAATGTGATATCCAACTCCTTCCCATTCCAATTCTGAGACCCTTCCTATACCATGAGACTTGATATCTCAATGCTTCTAATACCAAACCTGAGACCCGTCCTATAACATGAGATGTGATATCCAAATCCTTCCCCTTCCATACCTTAGACCCTTCCTTTATCATGAGATGTGATATCCAACTCCTTCCCATTCCAATCTTGAGACCCTTCCGATATCATGAAATGTGATATCTCAATGCTTCTATCAAACTTGAGACCCTCCCTATAGCATGAGATGTGATATCCAACTCCTTCCCATTCCAATCCTGAGACCCTTCTGATAGCATAAGATATGATATCTCAATGCTTCTATACCAAACCTGAGATCCTTCCGATAGCATGAGATGTGATATCTCAATACTTCTAATACCAAACCTGAGATCCTTCCTATAACATGAGATGTGATATCCAAATCCTTATCTTCCAAACCTGAGACCCTCCCTTTACCATGAGATGTGATATCCAACTCCTTCCCATTCCAATCCTGAGACTCTTCTGATAGCATAAGATATGATATCTCAATGCTTCTAATATCAAACTTGAGACCCTCCCTATAGCATGAGATGTGATATCCAAGTCCTTCCCATTCCAATCCTGAGACCCTTCCAATAGCATGAGATGTGATATCTCAATGCTTCTAATACCAAACCTGAGACCCTTCCTATAACATGAGATGGGAATATCCAACTCCTTCCCATTCCAATCCTGAGACACTTCCTATAGCATGAGATGTGATATCTCACTGCTTATACCAAACCTGAGACCCTTCCCATAGCAGGAGATGTGATATCCAACTCCTTCCCATTCCAATCCTCAGACCCTTCCTATAGCATGAGATGTGATATCTCAATGCTTCTAATGTCAAACTTGAGACCCTACCTATAGCATGAGATGTGATATCCAAGTCCTTCCCATTCCAATCCTGAGACACTTCCTATAGCATGAGATGTGATATCTCAATGCTTCTAATACCAAACCTGAGACTCTTCCTATAACATGAGATGGGATATCCAACTCCTTCCAATTCCAATCCTGAGACCCTTTTGATAGCAGAGATGTGATATCTCAATGTTTATACCAAACCTGAGACCCTTCCTACGGCATGAGATGTCATATTCAACTCCTTCCCATTCCAATCCTGAGACCCTTCCTATAGCATGAGATTTGATTTCCAACTCCTTCCCATTCCAATCCTGAGACCCTTCCTATAGCATGAGATGTGATGTCTCAATGCTTCTAATACCAAACCTGAGATCCTTCCTATAACATGAGATGTGATATCCAACTCCTTCCATTCCAATCCTGAGACCCTTCCTATAGCATGAGATGTGATATCTCAATGCTTATACCAAACCTGAGACCCTTCCTATAGCATGAGATGTGATATCCAACTCCTTCCCATTCCAATCCTGAGACCCTTCCTATAGCCTGAGATGTGATATCTCAATGCCTCTAATACCAAACCTGAGATCCTTCCGCTAACATGAAATGTGATATCCAACTCCTTCACTTTCCAAACCTGAGAGCCTATCTATAGCATGAGATGTGATATCCAAGTCCTTCGCATTCCAATCCTTAGACCCTTCCTACAGCATGCAATATGATATCTCAATGATTCTAATAAAAAACCTGAGACCCGTCCTATAACATGAGATGGGATATCCAACTCCTTCCCATTCCAATCCTGAGACACTTCCGATAGCAGAGATGTGATATCTCAATGTTTATACCAAACCTGAGACCCTTCCTATAACATAAGATGTGATATCCAACTCCTTCCCGTTCCAAACCTGAGACCCTTCCTTTAGCATGAGATGTGATATCCAGCTCCTTCCCATTCCAATCCTGAGACACTTCCGATAGCATGAGATGTGATATCTCAATGCTTCTAATATCAAAACTGAGACCCTCCCTATAGCATATGTGATATCTAAGTCCTTCCCATTCCAATCCTGAGACCCTTCCTATAGCATGAGATGTGATATCTCAATGCTTCTACCAAACCTGAGACCCTTCCTTTAGCATGAGATGTGATATCCAACTCCTTCCCATTCCAATCCTGAGACCCTTCCTATAGCATGAGATGTGATATCTAAATACTTCTAATACCAAACCTGAGATCCTTCCGATAACATGAGATGTGATATCTCAATACTTCTAATACCAAACCTGAGATCCATCCTATAACATGAGATGTGATATCCAAATCCTTCCCCTTCCAAACCTGAGACCCTCCCTTTAGCATGAGATGTGATATCCAACTCCTTCCCATTCCAATCCTGAGACCCTTCTGATAGCATAAGATATGATATCTCAATGCTTCTATACCAAACCTGAGATCCTTCCGATAGCATGAGATGTGATATCTCAATACTTCTAATACCAAACCTGAGATCCTTCCTATAACATGAGATGTGATATCCAAATCCTTATCTTCCAAACCTGAGACCCTCCCTTTACCATGAGATGTGATATCCAACTCCTTCCCATTCCAATCCTGAGACTCTTCTGATAGCATAAGATATGATATCTCAATGCTTCTATACCAAACCTGAGATCCTTCTGATAGCATGAGATGTGATATCTCAATGCTTCTAATACCAAACCTGAGATCCTACCTCTAACATGAAATGTGATATCCAACTCTTTCCCCTTGCAAACCTGAGAGCCTTCCTATAGCATGAGATGTGATATCCAAGTCCTTCCCATTCCAATCCTGAGACCCTTCCTATAACATGAGATGTGATATCTAACTCCTTCCCATTCCAACCTGAGACCCTTCCTATAGCATGAGATGGGATATCTAACTCCTTCCAAATCCAATCCCGATACCCTTCCGATAGCATGAAATGTGATAACCCAATGCTTCTACCAAACCTGAGACCCATATTATGGCATGAGATGTGATATCAAACTCCTTCCCATTCTAATCCTGAGACCCTTCCTATAGCTTGAAATGTGATATCCAACTCCTTCCCATTCCAATTCTGAGACCCTTCCTATACCATGAGACTTGATATCTCAATGCTTCTAATACCAAACCTGAGACCCGTCCTATAACATGAGATGTGATATCCAAATCCTTCCCCTTCCAAACCTTAGACCCTTCCTTTATCATGAGATGTGATATCCAACTCCTTCCCATTCCAATCTTGAGACCCTTCCGATATCATGAAATGTGATATCTCAATGCTTCTATCAAACTTGAGACCCTCCCTATAGCATGAGATGTGATATCCAACTCCTTCCCATTCCAATCCTGAGACCCTTCTGATAGCATAAGATATGATATCTCAATGCTTCTATACCAAACCTGAGATCCTTCCGATAGCATGAGATGTGATATCTCAATACTTCTAATACCAAACCTGAGATCCTTCCTATAACATGAGATGTGATATCCAAATCCTTATCTTCCAAACCTGAGACCCTCCCTTTACCATGAGATGTGATATCCAACTCCTTCCCATTCCAATCCTGAGACTCTTCTGATAGCATAAGATATGATATCTCAATGCTTCTAATATCAAACTTGAGACCCTCCCTATAGCATGAGATGTGATATCCAAGTCCTTCCCATTCCAATCCTGAGACCCTTCCAATAGCATGAGATGTGATATCTCAATGCTTCTAATACCAAACCTGAGACCCTTCCTATAACATGAGATGGGAATATCCAACTCCTTCCCATTCCAATCTTGAGACCCTTCCGATAGCAGAGATGTGATATCTCAATGCTTATACCACACCTGAGATCCTTCCTATAACATGAGATGTGATATCCAACTCCTTCCCATTCCAATCCTGAGACACTTCCTATAGCATGAGATGTGATATCTCACTGCTTATACCAAACCTGAGACCCTTCCCATAGCAGGAGATGTGATATCCAACTCCTTCCCATTCCAATCCTCAGACCCTTCCTATAGCATGAGATGTGATATCTCAATGCTTCTAATGTCAAACTTGAGACCCTACCTATAGCATGAGATGTGATATCCAAGTCCTTCCCATTCCAATCCTGAGACACTTCCTATAGCATGAGATGTGATATCTCAATGCTTCTAATACCAAACCTGAGACTCTTCCTATAACATGAGATGGGATATCCAACTCCTTCCAATTCCAATCCTGAGACCCTTTTGATAGCAGAGATGTGATATCTCAATGTTTATACCAAACCTGAGACCCATCCTACGGCATGAGATGTCATATTCAACTCCTTCCCATTCCAATCCTGAGACCCTTCCTATAGCATGAGATTTGATTTCCAACTCCTTCCCATTCCAATCCTGAGACCCTTCCTATAGCATGAGATGTGATGTCTCAATGCTTCTAATACCAAACCTGAGATCCTTCCTATAACATGAGATGTGATATCCAACTCCTTCCATTCCAATCCTGAGACCCTTCCTATAGCATGAGATGTGATATCTCAATGCTTATACCAAACCTGAGACCCTTCCTATAGCATGAGATGTGATATCCAACTCCTTCCCATTCCAATCCTGAGACCCTTCCTATAGCCTGAGATGTGATATCTCAATGCCTCTAATACCAAACCTGAGATCCTTCCTCTAACATGAAATGTGATATCCAACTCCTTCACTTTCCAAACCTGAGAGCCTATCTATAGCATGAGATGTGATATCCAAGTCCTTCGCATTCCAATCCTTAGACCCTTCCTACAGCATGCAATATGATATCTCAATGATTCTAATAAAAAACCTGAGACCCGTCCTATAACATGAGATGGGATATCCAACTCCTTCCCATTCCAATCCTGAGACACTTCCTTTAGCATGAGATGTGATATCCAGCTCCTTCCCATTCCAATCCTGAGACACTTCCGATAGCATGAGATGTGATATCTCAATGCTTCTAATATCAAAACTGAGACCCTCCCTATAGCATGATATGTGATATCTAAGTCCTTCCCATTCCAATCCTGAGATCCTTCCGATAGCATGAGATGTGATATCTCAATACTTCTAATACCAAACCTGAGATCCTTCCTATAACATGAGATGTGATATCCAAATCCTTATCTTCCAAACCTGAGACCCTCCCTTTACCATGAGATGTGATATCCAACTCCTTCCCATTCCAATCCTGAGACTCTTCTGATAGCATAAGATATGATATCTCAATGCTTCTAATATCAAACTTGAGACCCTCCCTATAGCATGAGATGTGATATCCAAGTCCTTCCCATTCCAATCCTGAGACCCTTCCAATAGCATGAGATGTGATATCTCAATGCTTCTAATACCAAACCTGAGACCCTTCCTATAACATGAGATGGGAATATCCAACTCCTTCCCATTCCAATCCTGAGACACTTCCTATAGCATGAGATGTGATATCTCACTGCTTATACCAAACCTGAGACCCTTCCCATAGCAGGAGATGTGATATCCAACTCCTTCCCATTCCAATCCTCAGACCCTTCCTATAGCATGAGATGTGATATCTCAATGCTTCTAATGTCAAACTTGAGACCCTACCTATAGCATGAGATGTGATATCCAAGTCCTTCCCATTCCAATCCTGAGACACTTCCTATAGCATGAGATGTGATATCTCAATGCTTCTAATACCAAACCTGAGACTCTTCCTATAACATGAGATGGGATATCCAACTCCTTCCAATTCCAATCCTGAGACCCTTTTGATAGCAGAGATGTGATATCTCAATGTTTATACCAAACCTGAGACCCTTCCTACGGCATGAGATGTCATATTCAACTCCTTCCCATTCCAATCCTGAGACCCTTCCTATAGCATGAGATTTGATTTCCAACTCCTTCCCATTCCAATCCTGAGACCCTTCCTATAGCATGAGATGTGATGTCTCAATGCTTCTAATACCAAACCTGAGATCCTTCCTATAACATGAGATGTGATATCCAACTCCTTCCATTCCAATCCTGAGACCCTTCCTATAGCATGAGATGTGATATCTCAATGCTTATACCAAACCTGAGACCCTTCCTATAGCATGAGATGTGATATCCAACTCCTTCCCATTCCAATCCTGAGACCCTTCCTATAGCCTGAGATGTGATATCTCAATGCCTCTAATACCAAACCTGAGATCCTTCCGCTAACATGAAATGTGATATCCAACTCCTTCACTTTCCAAACCTGAGAGCCTATCTATAGCATGAGATGTGATATCCAAGTCCTTCGCATTCCAATCCTTAGACCCTTCCTACAGCATGCAATATGATATCTCAATGATTCTAATAAAAAACCTGAGACCCGTCCTATAACATGAGATGGGATATCCAACTCCTTCCCATTCCAATCCTGAGACACTTCCGATAGCAGAGATGTGATATCTCAATGTTTATACCAAACCTGAGACCCTTCCTATAACATAAGATGTGATATCCAACTCCTTCCCGTTCCAAACCTGAGACCCTTCCTTTAGCATGAGATGTGATATCCAGCTCCTTCCCATTCCAATCCTGAGACACTTCCGATAGCATGAGATGTGATATCTCAATGCTTCTAATATCAAAACTGAGACCCTCCCTATAGCATATGTGATATCTAAGTCCTTCCCATTCCAATCCTGAGACCCTTCCTATAGCATGAGATGTGATATCTCAATGCTTCTACCAAACCTGAGACCCTTCCTTTAGCATGAGATGTGATATCCAACTCCTTCCCATTCCAATCCTGAGACCCTTCCTATAGCATGAGATGTGATATCTAAATACTTCTAATACCAAACCTGAGATCCTTCCGATAACATGAGATGTGATATCTCAATACTTCTAATACCAAACCTGAGATCCATCCTATAACATGAGATGTGATATCCAAATCCTTCCCCTTCCAAACCTGAGACCCTCCCTTTAGCATGAGATGTGATATCCAACTCCTTCCCATTCCAATCCTGAGACCCTTCTGATAGCATAAGATATGATATCTCAATGCTTCTATACCAAACCTGAGATCCTTCCGATAGCATGAGATGTGATATCTCAATACTTCTAATACCAAACCTGAGATCCTTCCTATAACATGAGATGTGATATCCAAATCCTTATCTTCCAAACCTGAGACCCTCCCTTTACCATGAGATGTGATATCCAACTCCTTCCCATTCCAATCCTGAGACTCTTCTGATAGCATAAGATATGATATCTCAATGCTTCTATACCAAACCTGAGATCCTTCTGATAGCATGAGATGTGATATCTCAATGCTTCTAATACCAAACCTGAGATCCTACCTCTAACATGAAATGTGATATCCAACTCTTTCCCCTTGCAAACCTGAGAGCCTTCCTATAGCATGAGATGTGATATCCAAGTCCTTCCCATTCCAATCCTGAGACCCTTCCTATAACATGAGATGTGATATCTAACTCCTTCCCATTCCAACCTGAGACCCTTCCTATAGCATGAGATGGGATATCTAACTCCTTCCAAATCCAATCCCGATACCCTTCCGATAGCATGAAATGTGATAACCCAATGCTTCTACCAAACCTGAGACCCATATTATGGCATGAGATGTGATATCAAACTCCTTCCCATTCTAATCCTGAGACCCTTCCTATAGCTTGAAATGTGATATCCAACTCCTTCCCATTCCAATTCTGAGACCCTTCCTATACCATGAGACTTGATATCTCAATGCTTCTAATACCAAACCTGAGACCCGTCCTATAACATGAGATGTGATATCCAAATCCTTCCCCTTCCAAACCTTAGACCCTTCCTTTATCATGAGATGTGATATCCAACTCCTTCCCATTCCAATCTTGAGACCCTTCCGATATCATGAAATGTGATATCTCAATGCTTCTATCAAACTTGAGACCCTCCCTATAGCATGAGATGTGATATCCAACTCCTTCCCATTCCAATCCTGAGACCCTTCTGATAGCATAAGATATGATATCTCAATGCTTCTATACCAAACCTGAGATCCTTCCGATAGCATGAGATGTGATATCTCAATACTTCTAATACCAAACCTGAGATCCTTCCTATAACATGAGATGTGATATCCAAATCCTTATCTTCCAAACCTGAGACCCTCCCTTTACCATGAGATGTGATATCCAACTCCTTCCCATTCCAATCCTGAGACTCTTCTGATAGCATAAGATATGATATCTCAATGCTTCTAATATCAAACTTGAGACCCTCCCTATAGCATGAGATGTGATATCCAAGTCCTTCCCATTCCAATCCTGAGACCCTTCCAATAGCATGAGATGTGATATCTCAATGCTTCTAATACCAAACCTGAGACCCTTCCTATAACATGAGATGGGAATATCCAACTCCTTCCCATTCCAATCTTGAGACCCTTCCGATAGCAGAGATGTGATATCTCAATGCTTATACCACACCTGAGATCCTTCCTATAACATGAGATGTGATATCCAACTCCTTCCCATTCCAATCCTGAGACACTTCCTATAGCATGAGATGTGATATCTCACTGCTTATACCAAACCTGAGACCCTTCCCATAGCAGGAGATGTGATATCCAACTCCTTCCCATTCCAATCCTCAGACCCTTCCTATAGCATGAGATGTGATATCTCAATGCTTCTAATGTCAAACTTGAGACCCTACCTATAGCATGAGATGTGATATCCAAGTCCTTCCCATTCCAATCCTGAGACACTTCCTATAGCATGAGATGTGATATCTCAATGCTTCTAATACCAAACCTGAGACTCTTCCTATAACATGAGATGGGATATCCAACTCCTTCCAATTCCAATCCTGAGACCCTTTTGATAGCAGAGATGTGATATCTCAATGTTTATACCAAACCTGAGACCCATCCTACGGCATGAGATGTCATATTCAACTCCTTCCCATTCCAATCCTGAGACCCTTCCTATAGCATGAGATTTGATTTCCAACTCCTTCCCATTCCAATCCTGAGACCCTTCCTATAGCATGAGATGTGATGTCTCAATGCTTCTAATACCAAACCTGAGATCCTTCCTATAACATGAGATGTGATATCCAACTCCTTCCATTCCAATCCTGAGACCCTTCCTATAGCATGAGATGTGATATCTCAATGCTTATACCAAACCTGAGACCCTTCCTATAGCATGAGATGTGATATCCAACTCCTTCCCATTCCAATCCTGAGACCCTTCCTATAGCCTGAGATGTGATATCTCAATGCCTCTAATACCAAACCTGAGATCCTTCCTCTAACATGAAATGTGATATCCAACTCCTTCACTTTCCAAACCTGAGAGCCTATCTATAGCATGAGATGTGATATCCAAGTCCTTCGCATTCCAATCCTTAGACCCTTCCTACAGCATGCAATATGATATCTCAATGATTCTAATAAAAAACCTGAGACCCGTCCTATAACATGAGATGGGATATCCAACTCCTTCCCATTCCAATCCTGAGACACTTCCTTTAGCATGAGATGTGATATCCAGCTCCTTCCCATTCCAATCCTGAGACACTTCCGATAGCATGAGATGTGATATCTCAATGCTTCTAATATCAAAACTGAGACCCTCCCTATAGCATGATATGTGATATCTAAGTCCTTCCCATTCCAATCCTGAGACCCTTCCTATAGCATGAGATGTGATATCTCAATGCTTCTACCAAACCTGAGACCCTTGCTTTAGCATGAGATGTGCTATCCAACTCCTTCCCATTCCAATCCTGAGACCCTACCTATAGCATGAGATGTGATATCTCAATACTTCTAATACCAAACCTGAGATCCATCCTATAACATGAGATGTGATATCCAAATCCTTCCCCTTCCAAACCTGAGACCCTCCCTTTAGCATGAGATGTGATATCCAACTCCTTCCCATTCCAATCCTGAGACTCTTCTGATAGCATAAGATATGATATCTCAATGCTTCTATACCAAACCTGAGATCCTTCTGATAGCATGAGATGTGATATCTCAATGCTTCTAATACCAAACCTGAGATCCTACCTCTAACATGAAATGTGATATCCAACTCTTTCCCCTTGCAAACCTGAGAGCCTTCCTATAGCATGAGATGTGATATCCAAGTCCTTCCCATTCCAATCCTGAGACCCTTCCTATAACATGAGATGTGATATCCAACTCCTTCCCATTCCAACCTGAGACCCTTCCTATAGCATGAGATGGGATATCTAACTCCTTCCAAATCCAATCCCGATACCCTTCCGATAGCATGAGATGTGATAACCCAATGCTTCTACCAAACCTGAGACCCATATTATGGCATGAGATGTGATATCAAACTCCTTCCCATTCTAATCCTGAGACCCTTCCTATAGCTTGAAATGTGATATCCAACTCCTTCCCATTCCAATTCTGAGACCCTTCCTATACCATGAGACTTGATATCTCAATGCTTCTAATACCAAACCTGAGACCCGTCCTATAACATGAGATGTGATATCCAAATCCTTCCCCTTCCAAACCTTAGACCCTTCCTTTATCATGAGATGTGATATCCAACTCCTTCCCATTCCAATCTTGAGACCCTTCCGATATCATGAAATGTGATATCTCAATGCTTCTATCAAACTTGAGACCCTCCCTATAGCATGAGATGTGATATCCAACTCCTTCCCATTCCAATCCTGAGACCCTTCTGATAGCATAAGATATGATATCTCAATGCTTCTATACCAAACCTGAGATCCTTCCGATAGCATGAGATGTGATATCTCAATACTTCTAATACCAAACCTGAGATCCTTCCTATAACATGAGATGTGATATCCAAATCCTTATCTTCCAAACCTGAGACCCTCCCTTTACCATGAGATGTGATATCCAACTCCTTCCCATTCCAATCCTGAGACTCTTCTGATAGCATAAGATATGATATCTCAATGCTTCTAATATCAAACTTGAGACCCTCCCTATAGCATGAGATGTGATATCCAAGTCCTTCCCATTCCAATCCTGAGACCCTTCCAATAGCATGAGATGTGATATCTCAATGCTTCTAATACCAAACCTGAGACCCTTCCTATAACATGAGATGGGAATATCCAACTCCTTCCCATTCCAATCTTGAGACCCTTCCGATAGCAGAGATGTGATATCTCAATGCTTATACCACACCTGAGATCCTTCCTATAACATGAGATGTGATATCCAACTCCTTCCCATTCCAATCCTGAGACACTTCCTATAGCATGAGATGTGATATCTCACTGCTTATACCAAACCTGAGACCCTTCCCATAGCAGGAGATGTGATATCCAACTCCTTCCCATTCCAATCCTCAGACCCTTCCTATAGCATGAGATGTGATATCTCAATGCTTCTAATGTCAAACTTGAGACCCTACCTATAGCATGAGATGTGATATCCAAGTCCTTCCCATTCCAATCCTGAGACACTTCCTATAGCATGAGATGTGATATCTCAATGCTTCTAATACCAAACCTGAGACTCTTCCTATAACATGAGATGGGATATCCAACTCCTTCCAATTCCAATCCTGAGACCCTTTTGATAGCAGAGATGTGATATCTCAATGTTTATACCAAACCTGAGACCCATCCTACGGCATGAGATGTCATATTCAACTCCTTCCCATTCCAATCCTGAGACCCTTCCTATAGCATGAGATTTGATTTCCAACTCCTTCCCATTCCAATCCTGAGACCCTTCCTATAGCATGAGATGTGATGTCTCAATGCTTCTAATACCAAACCTGAGATCCTTCCTATAACATGAGATGTGATATCCAACTCCTTCCATTCCAATCCTGAGACCCTTCCTATAGCATGAGATGTGATATCTCAATGCTTATACCAAACCTGAGACCCTTCCTATAGCATGAGATGTGATATCCAACTCCTTCCCATTCCAATCCTGAGACCCTTCCTATAGCCTGAGATGTGATATCTCAATGCCTCTAATACCAAACCTGAGATCCTTCCTCTAACATGAAATGTGATATCCAACTCCTTCACTTTCCAAACCTGAGAGCCTATCTATAGCATGAGATGTGATATCCAAGTCCTTCGCATTCCAATCCTTAGACCCTTCCTACAGCATGCAATATGATATCTCAATGATTCTAATAAAAAACCTGAGACCCGTCCTATAACATGAGATGGGATATCCAACTCCTTCCCATTCCAATCCTGAGACACTTCCTTTAGCATGAGATGTGATATCCAGCTCCTTCCCATTCCAATCCTGAGACACTTCCGATAGCATGAGATGTGATATCTCAATGCTTCTAATATCAAAACTGAGACCCTCCCTATAGCATGATATGTGATATCTAAGTCCTTCCCATTCCAATCCTGAGATCCTTCCGATAGCATGAGATGTGATATCTCAATACTTCTAATACCAAACCTGAGATCCTTCCTATAACATGAGATGTGATATCCAAATCCTTATCTTCCAAACCTGAGACCCTCCCTTTACCATGAGATGTGATATCCAACTCCTTCCCATTCCAATCCTGAGACTCTTCTGATAGCATAAGATATGATATCTCAATGCTTCTAATATCAAACTTGAGACCCTCCCTATAGCATGAGATGTGATATCCAAGTCCTTCCCATTCCAATCCTGAGACCCTTCCAATAGCATGAGATGTGATATCTCAATGCTTCTAATACCAAACCTGAGACCCTTCCTATAACATGAGATGGGAATATCCAACTCCTTCCCATTCCAATCCTGAGACACTTCCTATAGCATGAGATGTGATATCTCACTGCTTATACCAAACCTGAGACCCTTCCCATAGCAGGAGATGTGATATCCAACTCCTTCCCATTCCAATCCTCAGACCCTTCCTATAGCATGAGATGTGATATCTCAATGCTTCTAATGTCAAACTTGAGACCCTACCTATAGCATGAGATGTGATATCCAAGTCCTTCCCATTCCAATCCTGAGACACTTCCTATAGCATGAGATGTGATATCTCAATGCTTCTAATACCAAACCTGAGACTCTTCCTATAACATGAGATGGGATATCCAACTCCTTCCAATTCCAATCCTGAGACCCTTTTGATAGCAGAGATGTGATATCTCAATGTTTATACCAAACCTGAGACCCTTCCTACGGCATGAGATGTCATATTCAACTCCTTCCCATTCCAATCCTGAGACCCTTCCTATAGCATGAGATTTGATTTCCAACTCCTTCCCATTCCAATCCTGAGACCCTTCCTATAGCATGAGATGTGATGTCTCAATGCTTCTAATACCAAACCTGAGATCCTTCCTATAACATGAGATGTGATATCCAACTCCTTCCATTCCAATCCTGAGACCCTTCCTATAGCATGAGATGTGATATCTCAATGCTTATACCAAACCTGAGACCCTTCCTATAGCATGAGATGTGATATCCAACTCCTTCCCATTCCAATCCTGAGACCCTTCCTATAGCCTGAGATGTGATATCTCAATGCCTCTAATACCAAACCTGAGATCCTTCCGCTAACATGAAATGTGATATCCAACTCCTTCACTTTCCAAACCTGAGAGCCTATCTATAGCATGAGATGTGATATCCAAGTCCTTCGCATTCCAATCCTTAGACCCTTCCTACAGCATGCAATATGATATCTCAATGATTCTAATAAAAAACCTGAGACCCGTCCTATAACATGAGATGGGATATCCAACTCCTTCCCATTCCAATCCTGAGACACTTCCGATAGCAGAGATGTGATATCTCAATGTTTATACCAAACCTGAGACCCTTCCTATAACATAAGATGTGATATCCAACTCCTTCCCGTTCCAAACCTGAGACCCTTCCTTTAGCATGAGATGTGATATCCAGCTCCTTCCCATTCCAATCCTGAGACACTTCCGATAGCATGAGATGTGATATCTCAATGCTTCTAATATCAAAACTGAGACCCTCCCTATAGCATATGTGATATCTAAGTCCTTCCCATTCCAATCCTGAGACCCTTCCTATAGCATGAGATGTGATATCTCAATGCTTCTACCAAACCTGAGACCCTTCCTTTAGCATGAGATGTGATATCCAACTCCTTCCCATTCCAATCCTGAGACCCTTCCTATAGCATGAGATGTGATATCTAAATACTTCTAATACCAAACCTGAGATCCTTCCGATAACATGAGATGTGATATCTCAATACTTCTAATACCAAACCTGAGATCCATCCTATAACATGAGATGTGATATCCAAATCCTTCCCCTTCCAAACCTGAGACCCTCCCTTTAGCATGAGATGTGATATCCAACTCCTTCCCATTCCAATCCTGAGACCCTTCTGATAGCATAAGATATGATATCTCAATGCTTCTATACCAAACCTGAGATCCTTCCGATAGCATGAGATGTGATATCTCAATACTTCTAATACCAAACCTGAGATCCTTCCTATAACATGAGATGTGATATCCAAATCCTTATCTTCCAAACCTGAGACCCTCCCTTTACCATGAGATGTGATATCCAACTCCTTCCCATTCCAATCCTGAGACTCTTCTGATAGCATAAGATATGATATCTCAATGCTTCTATACCAAACCTGAGATCCTTCTGATAGCATGAGATGTGATATCTCAATGCTTCTAATACCAAACCTGAGATCCTACCTCTAACATGAAATGTGATATCCAACTCTTTCCCCTTGCAAACCTGAGAGCCTTCCTATAGCATGAGATGTGATATCCAAGTCCTTCCCATTCCAATCCTGAGACCCTTCCTATAACATGAGATGTGATATCTAACTCCTTCCCATTCCAACCTGAGACCCTTCCTATAGCATGAGATGGGATATCTAACTCCTTCCAAATCCAATCCCGATACCCTTCCGATAGCATGAAATGTGATAACCCAATGCTTCTACCAAACCTGAGACCCATATTATGGCATGAGATGTGATATCAAACTCCTTCCCATTCTAATCCTGAGACCCTTCCTATAGCTTGAAATGTGATATCCAACTCCTTCCCATTCCAATTCTGAGACCCTTCCTATACCATGAGACTTGATATCTCAATGCTTCTAATACCAAACCTGAGACCCGTCCTATAACATGAGATGTGATATCCAAATCCTTCCCCTTCCAAACCTTAGACCCTTCCTTTATCATGAGATGTGATATCCAACTCCTTCCCATTCCAATCTTGAGACCCTTCCGATATCATGAAATGTGATATCTCAATGCTTCTATCAAACTTGAGACCCTCCCTATAGCATGAGATGTGATATCCAACTCCTTCCCATTCCAATCCTGAGACCCTTCTGATAGCATAAGATATGATATCTCAATGCTTCTATACCAAACCTGAGATCCTTCCGATAGCATGAGATGTGATATCTCAATACTTCTAATACCAAACCTGAGATCCTTCCTATAACATGAGATGTGATATCCAAATCCTTATCTTCCAAACCTGAGACCCTCCCTTTACCATGAGATGTGATATCCAACTCCTTCCCATTCCAATCCTGAGACTCTTCTGATAGCATAAGATATGATATCTCAATGCTTCTAATATCAAACTTGAGACCCTCCCTATAGCATGAGATGTGATATCCAAGTCCTTCCCATTCCAATCCTGAGACCCTTCCAATAGCATGAGATGTGATATCTCAATGCTTCTAATACCAAACCTGAGACCCTTCCTATAACATGAGATGGGAATATCCAACTCCTTCCCATTCCAATCTTGAGACCCTTCCGATAGCAGAGATGTGATATCTCAATGCTTATACCACACCTGAGATCCTTCCTATAACATGAGATGTGATATCCAACTCCTTCCCATTCCAATCCTGAGACACTTCCTATAGCATGAGATGTGATATCTCACTGCTTATACCAAACCTGAGACCCTTCCCATAGCAGGAGATGTGATATCCAACTCCTTCCCATTCCAATCCTCAGACCCTTCCTATAGCATGAGATGTGATATCTCAATGCTTCTAATGTCAAACTTGAGACCCTACCTATAGCATGAGATGTGATATCCAAGTCCTTCCCATTCCAATCCTGAGACACTTCCTATAGCATGAGATGTGATATCTCAATGCTTCTAATACCAAACCTGAGACTCTTCCTATAACATGAGATGGGATATCCAACTCCTTCCAATTCCAATCCTGAGACCCTTTTGATAGCAGAGATGTGATATCTCAATGTTTATACCAAACCTGAGACCCATCCTACGGCATGAGATGTCATATTCAACTCCTTCCCATTCCAATCCTGAGACCCTTCCTATAGCATGAGATTTGATTTCCAACTCCTTCCCATTCCAATCCTGAGACCCTTCCTATAGCATGAGATGTGATGTCTCAATGCTTCTAATACCAAACCTGAGATCCTTCCTATAACATGAGATGTGATATCCAACTCCTTCCATTCCAATCCTGAGACCCTTCCTATAGCATGAGATGTGATATCTCAATGCTTATACCAAACCTGAGACCCTTCCTATAGCATGAGATGTGATATCCAACTCCTTCCCATTCCAATCCTGAGACCCTTCCTATAGCCTGAGATGTGATATCTCAATGCCTCTAATACCAAACCTGAGATCCTTCCTCTAACATGAAATGTGATATCCAACTCCTTCACTTTCCAAACCTGAGAGCCTATCTATAGCATGAGATGTGATATCCAAGTCCTTCGCATTCCAATCCTTAGACCCTTCCTACAGCATGCAATATGATATCTCAATGATTCTAATAAAAAACCTGAGACCCGTCCTATAACATGAGATGGGATATCCAACTCCTTCCCATTCCAATCCTGAGACACTTCCTTTAGCATGAGATGTGATATCCAGCTCCTTCCCATTCCAATCCTGAGACACTTCCGATAGCATGAGATGTGATATCTCAATGCTTCTAATATCAAAACTGAGACCCTCCCTATAGCATGATATGTGATATCTAAGTCCTTCCCATTCCAATCCTGAGACCCTTCCTATAGCATGAGATGTGATATCTCAATGCTTCTACCAAACCTGAGACCCTTGCTTTAGCATGAGATGTGCTATCCAACTCCTTCCCATTCCAATCCTGAGACCCTACCTATAGCATGAGATGTGATATCTCAATACTTCTAATACCAAACCTGAGATCCATCCTATAACATGAGATGTGATATCCAAATCCTTCCCCTTCCAAACCTGAGACCCTCCCTTTAGCATGAGATGTGATATCCAACTCCTTCCCATTCCAATCCTGAGACTCTTCTGATAGCATAAGATATGATATCTCAATGCTTCTATACCAAACCTGAGATCCTTCTGATAGCATGAGATGTGATATCTCAATGCTTCTAATACCAAACCTGAGATCCTACCTCTAACATGAAATGTGATATCCAACTCTTTCCCCTTGCAAACCTGAGAGCCTTCCTATAGCATGAGATGTGATATCCAAGTCCTTCCCATTCCAATCCTGAGACCCTTCCTATAACATGAGATGTGATATCCAACTCCTTCCCATTCCAACCTGAGACCCTTCCTATAGCATGAGATGGGATATCTAACTCCTTCCAAATCCAATCCCGATACCCTTCCGATAGCATGAGATGTGATAACCCAATGCTTCTACCAAACCTGAGACCCATATTATGGCATGAGATGTGATATCAAACTCCTTCCCATTCTAATCCTGAGACCCTTCCTATAGCTTGAAATGTGATATCCAACTCCTTCCCATTCCAATTCTGAGACCCTTCCTATACCATGAGACTTGATATCTCAATGCTTCTAATACCAAACCTGAGACCCGTCCTATAACATGAGATGTGATATCCAAATCCTTCCCCTTCCAAACCTTAGACCCTTCCTTTATCATGAGATGTGATATCCAACTCCTTCCCATTCCAATCTTGAGACCCTTCCGATATCATGAAATGTGATATCTCAATGCTTCTATCAAACTTGAGACCCTCCCTATAGCATGAGATGTGATATCCAACTCCTTCCCATTCCAATCCTGAGACCCTTCTGATAGCATAAGATATGATATCTCAATGCTTCTATACCAAACCTGAGATCCTTCCGATAGCATGAGATGTGATATCTCAATACTTCTAATACCAAACCTGAGATCCTTCCTATAACATGAGATGTGATATCCAAATCCTTATCTTCCAAACCTGAGACCCTCCCTTTACCATGAGATGTGATATCCAACTCCTTCCCATTCCAATCCTGAGACTCTTCTGATAGCATAAGATATGATATCTCAATGCTTCTATACCAAACCTGAGATCCTTCTGATAGCATGAGATGTTATATCTCAATGCTTCTAATACCAAACCTGAGATCCTACCTCTAACATGAAATGTGATATCCAACTCTTTCCCCTTGAAAACCTGAGAGCCTTCCTATAGCATGAGATGTGATATCCAAGTCCTTCCCATTCCAATCCTGAGACCCTTCCTATAACATGAGATGTGATATCCAACTCCTTCCCATTCCAACCTGAGACCCTTCCTATAGCATGAGATGGGATATCCAACTCCTTCCAAATCCAATCCCGATACCCTTCCGACAGCATGAGATGTGATAACCCAATGCTTCTACCAAACCTGAGACCCATATTATGGCATGAGATGTGATATCAAACTCCTTCCCATTCTAATCCTGAGACCCTTCCTATAGCTTGAAATGTGATATCCAACTCCTTCCCATTCCAATTCTGAGACCCTTCCTTTATCATGAGATGTGATATCCAACTCCTTCCCATTCCAATCTTGAGACCCTTCCGATATCATGAAATGTGATATCTCAATGCTTCTATCAAACTTGAGACCCTCCCTATAGCATGAGATGTGATATCCAAGTCCTTCCCATTCCAATCCTGAGACCCTTCCTATAGCATGAGATGTGATATCTCAATGCTTCTAATACCAAACCTGAGACCCTTCCTATAACATGAGATGGGAATATCCAACTCCTTCCCATTCCAATCCTTAGACCCTTCCTACAGCATGCAATATGATATCTCAATGATTTTAATAAAAAACCTGAGACCCGTCCTATAACATGAGATGGGATATCCAACTCCTTCCCATTCCAATCCTGAGACACTTCCGATAGCAGAGATGTGATATCTCAATGTTTATACCAAACCTGAGACCCTTCCTATAACACGAGATGTGATATCCAACTCCTTCCCATTCCAATCCTGAGACCCTTCCTATAGCATGAGATGTGATATCCAACTCCTTCCCATTCCAATCCTGGACACTTCCGATAGCAGAGATGTGATATCTCAATGATTTTAATAAAAAACCTGAGACCCGTCCTATAACATGAGATGGGATATCCAAATCCTTCCCCTTCCAAACCTTAGACCCTTCCTTTATCATGAGATGTGATATCCAACTCCTTCCCATTTCAATCTTGAGACCCTTCCGATATCATGAAATGTGATATCTCAATGCTTCTATCAAACTTGAGACCCGTCCTATAACATGAGATGGGATATCCAAATCCTTCCCCTTCCAAACCTTAGACCCTTCCTTTATCATGAGATGTGATATCCAACTCCTTCCCATTCCAATCCTGAGACCCTTCTGATAGCATAAGATATGATATCTCAATGCTTCTATACCAAACCTGAGATCCTTCCGATAGCATGAGATGTGATATCTCAATACTTCTAATACCAAACCTGAGATCCTTCCTATAACATGAGATGTGATATCCAAATCCTTATCTTCCAAACCTGAGACCCTCCCTTTACCATGAGATGTGATATCCAACTCCTTCCCATTCCAATCCTGAGACTCTTCTGATAGCATAAGATATGATATCTCAATGCTTCTATACCAAACCTGAGATACTTCTGATAGCATATGTTATATCTCAATGCTTCTAATACCAAACCTGAGATCCTACTTCTAACATGAAATGTGATATCCAACTCTTTCCCCTTGCAAACCTGAGAGCCTTCCTATAGCATGAGATGTGATATCCAAGTCCTTCCCATTCCAATCCTGCGACCCTTCCTATAACATGAGATGTGATATCCAACTCCTTCCCATTCCAACCTGAGACCCTTCCTATAGCATGAGATGGGATATCCAACTCCTTCCAAATCCAATCCCGATACCCTTCCGATAGCATGAGATGTGATAACCCAATGCTTCTACCAAACCTGAGACCCATATTATGGCATGAGATGTGATATCAAACTCCTTCCCATTCTAATCCTGAGACCCTTCCTATAGCTTGAAATGTGATATCCAACTCCTTCCCATTCCAATTCTGAGACCCTTCCTATACCATGAGACTTGATATCTCAATGCTTCTAATACCAAACCTGAGACCCGTCCTATAACATGAGATGTGATATCCAAATCCTTCCCCTTCCAAACCTTAGACCCTTCCTTTATCATGAGATGTGATATCCAACTCCTTCCCATTCCAATCTTGAGACCCTTCCGATATCATGAAATGTGATATCTCAATGCTTCTATCAAACTTGAGACCCTCCCTATAGCATGAGATGTGATATCCAAGTCCTTCCCATTCCAATCCTGAGACCCTTCCTATAGCATGAGATGTGATATCTCAATGCTTCTAATACCAAACCTGAGACCCTTCCTATAACATGAGATGGGAATATCCAACTCCTTCCCATTCCAATCCTTAGACCCTTCCTACAGCATGCAATATGATATCTCAATGATTTTAATAAAAAACCTGAGACCCGTCCTATAACATGAGATGGGATATCCAACTCCTTCCCATTCCAATCCTGAGACACTTCCGATAGCAGAGATGTGATATCTCAATGTTTATACCAAACCTGAGACCCTTCCTATAACACGAGATGTGATATCCAACTCCTTCCCATTCCAATCCTTAGACCCTTCCTACAGCATGCAATATGATATCTCAATGATTTTAATAAAATACCTGAGACCCGTCCTATAACATGAGATGGGATATCCAACTCCTTCCCATTCCAATCCTGAGACACTTCCGATAGCAGAGATGTGATATCTCAATGTTTATACCAAACCTGAGACCCTTCCTATAACATGAGATGTGATATCCAACTCCTTCCCGTTCCAAACCTGAGACCCTTCCTTTAGCATGAGATGTGATATCCAGCTCCTTCCCATTCCAATCCTGAGAAACTTCCGATAGCATGAGATGTGATATCTTAATGCTTCTAATATCAAAACTGAGACCCTCCCTATAGCATATGTGATATCTAAATCCTTCCCATTCCAATCCTGAGACCCTATAGCATGAGATGTGCTATCTCAATGCTTATCCTTCATTCCTGTAGTAAATTGATTTCCTTTGCAGGCCGACTCCTGTCACGAATGCCTTGTCTGCATGCATTCTCTCCTGGCCATTCGCTCACCGTGGCTATTTGCCTACCCCCTTCCTCTCTCAGTGGATGGACTTCTCCATCCTAGCCTCCTACCACTCAACTCCGCCTACTTGGAGAATTCAACATGAACCTGTATGCTTCCTGACCTGGACTTTTACGAGATCTGCAACTCTTCATGTCGCTGGCCCTACACACTGCAGGGAATACTCAGGATTTTCTGATCTCAGACCTCCCCCTCTGTAACCCTCTCAACAATCCTCTCCCGTGGTGATCAAGTTCTCATCTCCAAAGAAGGCTAACTGCCAGCTATTCCTCCTCAGAGGAGTTCTCCCTTTCTGTCCCTGCTCCCTGCACAGTTTCGCGATGCAAACACTCGCTTTCCTGCTCTCTGGCTTAGACGCGTTTCCTTCTCAGAGGCCTTCTTCCTTTCTGCCCTTTTCGCGTTGCAAGTACTCGCTTCCCAGCTCTCTGGTTTAGACGCGTGTTCCCTGCCTTCTCTCCTCTTCCCGCTGCCTTCAAATCAAAAAATGAGCTCCAAAAGATACACAGTGCTCAGAATGCTCTATAACACCCATTATTCAACATATAGCCGTAACCCGCTAGACGTATTGAAACGTGCTGTAAACTAGCAAAAAAGCTAGAAAATGTACTTTCCTCGCGTTTTTGTAAATGCTAATTCTGATGGGTTCCCATGTATGTACTGTCCGTGCGTTTGTTGTCGAATCCTGAAGTTTTTAACCACTGTTCTCCCATACAAGGGGGGGTCAACGTCTACTGCTGTTCACAGGCTGAATGTATACGGCTGAAATCTTCAAGGCATTATCAGCTTTCCTGACTGTTTTGGAACGTGTATTTGCCATCTGTTAATGCAGTCGCCCTGTGTTCATCGTCCCTTCTACTTCACAGGCTGCACTCCCCTGGTGGTCACATTCTCCTCTCCAGAGCAGGCTGACTACCAGCTGCTCCTCCTCATAGGCGTTCATCCTTTCTGTCCCTGCTCCCTGCACCGTTCCGCGTTGCATGTACTCGCTTCCCAGCTCTCTGGTTTAGATGCGTGTTCCCTGCCTTCTCTCCTCTTCCTACAGCCTTCCAATGAGCTCCACAAGATAGTGTTCAGAATGCTTTATAACCCCATTATTCAACATATAGCTGTAACCCGCTAGACGAATTGAAACGTGCTAAAAACGAGCAGAAACAGCTCGAAAATGTACTTTTCTCGCGTTTTGGTAAATGCGAATTCTGGTGGATTCCCATTTTGTACTCTGTTCGTGCGTTTGTTCAGTCGAATCCTGGTCTTTTGAACCACTCTTCTCCCATACAAAGGAGGGTCAAAATGTGTTGTTCACAGGCTGAATTTATACTGCTGAAATGCTCGCTTCCCTGCTCTCTGGTTTAGATGCGTGTTCCCTGCCTTCTCTCCTCTTCCTACAGCCTTCCAATGAGCTCCACTAGATAGTGTTCAGAATGCTTTATAACCCCATTATTCAACATATAGCTGTAACCCGCTAGACGTATTGAAACGTGCTAAAAACTAGCAAAAATAGCTAGAAAATGTACTTCCCTCGCGTTTTTGTAAATGCGAATTCTGGTGGGTTCCCATGTTGTATGTACTGTGTCCGTGCGTTTGTGTCGAATCCTGACGTTTTTAACCACTGTTCTCCCATACTAGGGAGGGGGGGGGGTCAACATCTGCTGTTCACAGGCTGAATGTATACGGCTGAAATCTTCAAGGCATTATCAGCTTTCCTGACTGTTTTGGAACGTGTATTTGCCATCTGTTAATGCAGTCGCCCTTTGTTCATCGTTCCTTCTAGTTTACAGGCTGCACTCCCCTAGTGATCACATTCTTCTCTCCTATGCAGGCTAACTACCAGCTGCTCCTCCTCATAGGTGTTCATCCTTTCTGTCCCTGCTGCCTGCACCGTTTCGCGTTGCATGTACTCGCTTCCCAGCTCTGGTTGAGATGCGTGTTCCCTGCCTTCTCTCCTCTTGCTACAGCCTTCCAATTTGCTCCACAAGATACAGTGTTCAGAATGCTTTATAACACCCATTATTCAACATATAGCTGTAACCCGATAGACGTATTGAAACGTGCTAAAAACTAGCAAAAACAGCTAGAAAATGTACTTCCCTCGCGTTTTGGTAAATGCAGGGTACACACGTCTAAACCAGAGAGCAGGGAAGCGAGCATTTCAGCAGTATAAATTCAGCCTGTGAACAACACATTTTGACCCTCCCTTGTATGGGAGAAGAGTGGTTCAAAAGACCAGGATTCGACTGAACAAACGCACGAACAGAGTACAAAATGGGAATCCACCAGAATTCGCATTTACCAAAACGCGAGGAAAGTACACGTTCTAGCTGTTTCTGCTCGTTTTTAGCACGTTTCAATACGTCTAGCGGGTTACAGCTATATGTTGAATAATGGGTGTTATAAAGCATTCTGAACACTGTATCTTGTGGAGCTCATTGGAAGGTTGTAGGAAGAGGAGAGAAGGCAGGGAACACGCATCTAAACCAGAGAGCTGGGAAGCGAGTACATGCAACGCGAAACGGTGCAGGGAGCAGGGACAGAAAGGATGAACGCCTATGAGGAGGAGCAGCTGGTAGTCAGCCTGCTCTGGAGAGGAGAATGTGATCACCAGGGGAGTGCAGCCTGTAAAGTAGAAGGGACTATGAACACAGGGCGACTGCATTAACAGATGGCAAATACACGTTCCAAAACAGTCAGGAAAGCTGATAATGCCTTGAAGATTTCAGCCGTATACATTCAGCCTGTGAACAGCAGTAGACGTTGACCCCCCCTTGTATGGGAGAACAGTGGTTAAAAACTTCAGGATTCGACAACAAACGCACGGACAGTACATACATGGGAACCCATCAGAATTAGCATTTACAAAAACGCGAGGAAAGTACATTTTCTAGCTGTTTTTGCTAGTTTACAGCACGTTTCAATACGTCTAGCGGGTTACGGCTATATGTTGAATAATGGGTGTTATAGAGCATTCTGAGCACTGTATCTTTTGGAGCTCAGTTTTTGATTTGAAGGCAGCGGGAAGAGGAGAGAAGGCAGGGAACACGCGTCTAAACCAGAGAGCTGGGAAGCGAGTACTTGCAACGCGAAAAGGGCAGAAAGCAAGAAGGCCTCTGAGAAGGAAAAGCGTCTAAACAAGAGAGCAGGGAAGCGAGTGTTTGCAACGCGAAACGGTGCAGGGAGCAGGGACAGAAAGGGAGAACTCCTCTGAGGAGGAACAGCTGGCAGTTAGCCTTCTTTGAAGATGAGAACTTGATCACCACGGGAGAGGATTGTTGAGAGGGTTACAGAGGGGGAGGTCTGAGATCAGAAAATCCTGAGTATTCCCTGCAGTGTGTAGGGCCAGCGACATGAAGAGTTGCAGATCTCGTAAAAGTCCAGGTCAGGAAGCATACAGGTTCATGTTGAATTCTCCAAGTAGGCGGAGTTGAGTGGTAGGAGGCTAGGACGGAGAAGTCCATCCACTGAGAGAGGAAGGGGGTAGGCAAATAGCCACGTTGAGAGAATGGCCAGGAGAGAATGCATGCAGACAAGGCATTCGTGACAGGAGTCGGCCTGCAAAGGAAATCAATTTACTACAGGAATCAAGGATAAGCATTGAGATATCACATCTCATGCTATAGGAAGGGTCTCAGGATTGGAATGGGAAGGACTTAGATATCACATATCATGCTATAGGGAGGGTCTCAGTTTAGATATTAGAAGCATTGAGATATCACATCTCATGCTATCGGAAGTGTCTCAGGATTGGAATGGGAAGGAGTTGGATATCACATCTCATGCTATAGGAAGGGTCTCAGGATTGGAATGGGAAGGAGTTGGATATCACATTGGATATTCCCATCTCATGTTATAGGAAGGATCTCAGGTTTGGTATTAGAAGCATTGAGATATCACATCTCATGCTATAGGAAGGTTCTCAGGATTGGAATGGGAAGGACTTGGATATCACATCTCATGCTATAAGGAGGGTCTCAAGTTTGATATTAGAAGCATTGAGATATCACATTTCATGATATCGGAAGGGTCTCAAGATTGGAATGGGAAGGAGTTGGATATCACATCTCATGATAAAGGAAGGGTCTAAGGTTTGGAAGGGGAAGGATTTGGATATCACATCTCATGTTATAGGACGGGTCTCAGGTTTGGTATTAGAAGCATTGAGATATCAAGTCTCATGGTATAGGAAGGGTCTCAGAATTGGAATGTGAAGGACTTGGATATCACATCTCATGCTATAGATAGGCTCTTAGGTTTGGAAAGGGAAGGAATTGGATATCACATTTCATGCTATAGGAAGGGTCTCAGGATTGGAATGGGAAGCAGTTGGATATCACATCTCATGCTATAGGAAGGGTCTCAGGTTTGGTATAAGCATTGAGATATCACATCTCATGCTATAGGACGGGTCTCAGGATTGGAATGGAAGGAGTTGGATATCACATCTCATGTTATAAGGAAGGATCTCAGGTTTGGTATTAGAAGCATTGAGACATCACATCTCATGCTATAGGAAGGGTCTCAGGGTTGGAATGGGAAGGAGTTGGATATCACATCTCATCCAATAGGAAGGGTCTCAGGTTTGGAATGGGAAGGAATTTGGATATCACATCTCATGTTATAGGAAGGATCTCAGGTTTGGTATTAGAAGCATTGAGATATCACATCTCATGCTATAGGAAGGGTCTCAGGATTGGAATGTGAAGGATTTGGATATCACATCTCATGCTAAAGGAAGGGTCTCAGGTTTGGTAGAAGCATTGAGATATCACGTCTCTGCTATCGGAAGCGTCTCAGGATTGGATTGGGAAGGAGTTGGATATCCCTTCTCATGCTATAGGAAGAGTCTCAGGATTTGAATGGCAAGGAGTTGGATATCACATCTCATGTTATAGGAAGGGTCTCAGGATTGGAATGGGAAGGATTTGGATATCACATCCCTTGCTATAGGAAGGGTCTCAGGATTGGAATGGGTAGGAGTTGGATATTACTTTCTTGCTATTGGAAGGGTCTCATGTTTGGAATGGGAAGGAGTTGGATATCACATATGCTATAGTTAGTGTCTCAGGTTTGGAACGGGAAGGAGTTGGATATCACATCTCATGTTATAGGAAGGGTCTCAGGTTTGGTATAAGCATTGAGATATCACATCTCTGCTATCGGAAGCGGCTCAGGATTGGAATGGGAAGGAGTTGGATATCCCATCTAATGTTATAGGAAGAGTCTCTGGTTTGGTATTAGAATCATTGAGATATCACATCGCATGCTGTAGGAAGGGTCTAAGGATTGGAATGGGATGGACTTGGATATCACATCTCATGCTATAGGTAGGCTCTCAGGTTTGGTATAAGCATTGAGATATCACATCTCATGCTATAGGAAGGGTCTCAGGATTGGAATAGGAAGGAATTGGATATCACATCATGCTATAGGAAGGGTCTCAGATTTGGTATAAGCATTGAGATATCACATCTCATGCTAAAGGAAGGGTCTCAGGATTGGAATGGGAAGGAGTTGTATATGACATCTCAGGCCATAGGAAGGTTCTCAGGTTTGGTATAAGCATTGAGATATCACATCTCTGCTATCGGAAGTGTCTCAGGATTGGAATGGGAAGGAGTTGGATATCCCATCTCATGTTATAGGACGGGTCTCAGGTTTGTTATTAGAATCATTGAGATATCATATTGCATGCTGTTGGAAGGGTCTAAGGGTTGGAATGGGAAGGACTTGGATATCACATCTCATGCTATAGATAGGCTCTTAGGTTTGGAAAGGGAAGGAGTTGGATATCACATTTCATGTTAGAGGAAGGATCTCAGGTTTGGTATTAGAAGCATTGAGATATCACATCTCATGCTATAGGAAGGGTCTCAGGATTGGAATGGGAAGCAATTGGATATCACATCTCATGCTATAGGAAGGGTCTCAGGTTTGGTATAAGCATTGAGATATCACATTTCATGCTATAGGACGGGTCTCAGGATTGGAATGGAAGGAGTTGGATATCACATCTCATGTTATAGGAAGGATCTCAGGTTTGGTATTAGAAGCATTGAGACATCACATCTCATGCTATAGGAAGGGTCTCAGGGTTGGAATGGGAAGGAGTTGGATATCACATCTCATCCAATAGGAAGGGCCTCAGGTTTGGAATGGGAAGGAATTGGATATCACATCTCATGTTATAGGAAGGATCTCAGGTTTGGTATTAGAAGCATTGAGATATCACATCTCATGCTATAGGAAGGGTCTCAGGATTGGAATGTGAAGGATTTGGATATCACATCTCATGCTAAAGGAAGGGTCTCAGGTTTGGTAGAAGCATTGAGATATCACGCCTCTGCTATCGGAAGGGTCTCAGGATTGGATTGGGAAGGAGTTGGATATCACATCTCATGCCATAGGAAGGGTCTCAGGTTTGGTATAAGCATTGAGATATCACATCTCTGCTATCGGAAGGGTCTCAGGTTTGGATTGGGAAGGAGTTGGATATCCCTTCTCATGCTATAGGAAGTGTCTCAGGTTGGAATGGGAAGGAGTTGGATATCACATCTCATTCATGTTATAGGAAGGGTCTCAGGATTGGAATGGGAAGGATTTGGATATCACATCTCTTGCTATAGGAAGGGTCTCAGGATTGGAATGGGTAGGAGTTGGGTATTACTTTCTTGCTATAGGAGGGGTCTCATGTTTGGAATGGGAAGGAGTTGGATATCACATATGCTATAGTTAGTGTCTCAGGTTTGCAACGGGAAGGAGTTGGATATCACATCTCATGTTATAGGAAGGGTCTCAGGTTTGGTATAAGCATTGAGATATCACATCTCTGCTATCGGAAGCGGCTCAGGATTGGAATGGGAAGGAGTTGGATATCCCATCTCATGTTATAGGAAGAGTCTCTGGTTTGGTATTAGAATCATTGAGATATCACATCGCATGCTGTAGGAAGGGTCTAAGGATTGGAATGGGATGGACTTGGATATCACATCTCATGCTATAGGTAGGCTCTCAGGTGGTTTGGTATAAGCATTGAGATATCACATCTCATGCTATAGGAAGGGTCTCAGGATTGGAATGGGAAGGAATTGGATATCACATCTCATGCTATAGGAAGGGTCTCAGATTTGGTATAAGCATTGAGATATCACATCTCATGCTAAAGGAAGGGTCTCAGGATTGGAATGGGAAGGAGTTGTATACGACATCTCAGGCCATAGGAAGGTTCTCAGGTTTGGTATAAGCATTGAGATATCACATCTCTGCTATCGGAAGGGTCTCAGGATTGGAATGGGAAGGAGTTGGATATCCCATCTCATGTTATAGGAAGGGTCTCCGGTTTGGTATAAGCATTGAGATATCACATCTCATGCTATAGGAAGGGTCTCAGGATTTGAATGGCAAGGAGTTGGATATCACATCTCATGCCATAGGAAGGGTCTCAGGTTTGGTATAAGCATTGAGATATCACATCTCTGCTATCGGAAGGGTCTCAGGATTGGATTGGGAAGGAGTTGGATATCCCTTCTCATGCTATAGGAAGTGTCTCAGGTTGGAATGGGAAGGAGTTGGATATCACATCTCATGTTATAGGAAGGGTCTCAGGATTGGAATGGGAAGGATTTGGATATCACATCTCTTGCTATAGGAAGGGTCTCAGGATTGGAATGGGTAGGAGTTGGATATTACTTTCTTGCTATAGGAAGGGTCTCATGTTTGGAATGGGAAGGAGTTGGATATCACATATGCTATAGTTAGTGTCTCAGGTTTGGAACGGGAAGCAGTTGGATATCACATCTCATGTTATAGGAAGGGTCTCAGGTTTGGTATAAGCATTGAGATATCACATCTCTGCTATCAGAAGCGGCTCAGGATTGGAATGGGAAGGAGTTGGATATCCCATCTCATGTTATAGGAAGAGTCTCTGGTTTGGTATTAGAATCATTGAGATATCACATCGCATGCTGTAGGAAGGGTCTAAGGATTGGAATGGGATGGACTTGGATATCACATCTCATGCTATAGGTAGGCTCTCAGGTTTGGTATAAGCATTGAGATATCACGTCTCATGCTATAGGAAGGGTCTCAGGATTGGAATGGGAAGGAATTGGATATCACATCTCATGCTATAGGAAGGGTCTCAGATTTGGTATAAGCATTGAGATATCACATCTCATGCTATAGGAAGGGTCTCAGGATTGGAATGGAAGGAGTTGGATATCACATCTCATGTTATAGTATGGGTCTCAGGTTTGGTAGAAGCATTGGGACATCACATCTCATGCTATCGGAAGGGTATCAGTATTGGATTTGGAAGAAGTTGGATATCCCATCTCATGCTATAGGAAGGGTCTCAGGTTGGAATGGGAAGGAGTTGGATATCACATTTCATGTTATAGGAAGGGTCTCAGGATTGGAATGGGAAGGACTTGGATATCATATCTCATGCTATAGGACGGGTCTCAGGTTTGTTATTAGAATCATTGAGATATCATATTGCATGCTGTAGGAAGGGTCTAAGGTTTGGAAAGGGAAGGAGTTGGATATTACATTTCATGTTAGAGGAAGGATCTCAGGTTTGGTATTAGAAGCATTGAGATATCACATCTCATGCTATAGGAAGGGTCTCAGGATTGGAATGGGAAGTAGTTGGATATCACATCTCATGCTATAGGAAGGGTCTCAGGTTTGGTATAAGCATTGAGATATCACATCTCATGCTATAGGACGGGTCTCAGGATTGGAATGGAAGGAGTTGGATATCACATCTCATGTTATAGGAAGGATCTCAGGTTTGGTATTAGAAGCATTGAGACATCACATCTCATGCTATAGGAAGGGTCTCAGGGTTGGAATGGGAAGGAGTTGGATATCGCATCTCATCCAATAGGAAGGGTCTCAGGTTTGGAATGGGAAGGAATTGGATATCACATCTCATGTTATAGGAAGGATCTCAGGTTTGGTATTAGAAGCATTGAGATATCACATCTCATGCTATAGGAAGGGTCTCAGGATTGGAATGTGAAGGATTTGGATATCACATCTCATGCTAAAGGAAGGGTCTCAGGTTTGGTAGAAGCATTGAGATATCAGATCTCTGCTATCGGAAGGGTCTCAGGATTGGATTGGGAAGGAGTTGGATATCCCTTCTCATGCTATAGGAATGGTCTCAGGATTTGAATGGGAAGGAGTTGGATATCAAATCTCATGTTATAGGAAGGGTCTCAGGATTGGAATGGGAAGGAGTTGGATATCCCATCTCATGTTATAGGACGGGTCTCAGGTTTGTTATTAGAATCATTGAGATATCATATTGCATGCTGTTGGAAGGGTCTAAGGGTTGGAATGGGAAGGACTTGGATATCACATCTCATGCTATAGATAGGCTCTTAGGTTTGGAAAGGGAAGGAGTTGGATATCACATTTCATGTTAGAGGAAGGATCTCAGGTTTGGTATTAGAAGCATTGAGATATCACATCTCATGCTATAGGAAGGGTCTCAGGATTGGAATGGGAAGCAATTGGATATCACATCTCATGCTATAGGAAGGGTCTCAGGTTTGGTATAAGCATTGAGATATCACATTTCATGCTATAGGACGGGTCTCAGGATTGGAATGGAAGGAGTTGGATATCACATCTCATGTTATAGGAAGGATCTCAGGTTTGGTATTAGAAGCATTGAGACATCACATCTCATGCTATAGGAAGGGTCTCAGGGTTGGAATGGGAAGGAGTTGGATATCACATCTCATCCAATAGGAAGGGCCTCAGGTTTGGAATGGGAAGGAATTGGATATCACATCTCATGTTATAGGAAGGATCTCAGGTTTGGTATTAGAAGCATTGAGATATCACATCTCATGCTATAGGAAGGGTCTCAGGATTGGAATGTGAAGGATTTGGATATCACATCTCATGCTAAAGGAAGGGTCTCAGGTTTGGTAGAAGCATTGAGATATCACGCCTCTGCTATCGGAAGGGTCTCAGGATTGGATTGGGAAGGAGTTGGATATCACATCTCATGCCATAGGAAGGGTCTCAGGTTTGGTATAAGCATTGAGATATCACATCTCTGCTATCGGAAGGGTCTCAGGTTTGGATTGGGAAGGAGTTGGATATCCCTTCTCATGCTATAGGAAGTGTCTCAGGTTGGAATGGGAAGGAGTTGGATATCACATCTCATTCATGTTATAGGAAGGGTCTCAGGATTGGAATGGGAAGGATTTGGATATCACATCTCTTGCTATAGGAAGGGTCTCAGGATTGGAATGGGTAGGAGTTGGGTATTACTTTCTTGCTATAGGAGGGGTCTCATGTTTGGAATGGGAAGGAGTTGGATATCACATATGCTATAGTTAGTGTCTCAGGTTTGCAACGGGAAGGAGTTGGATATCACATCTCATGTTATAGGAAGGGTCTCAGGTTTGGTATAAGCATTGAGATATCACATCTCTGCTATCGGAAGCGGCTCAGGATTGGAATGGGAAGGAGTTGGATATCCCATCTCATGTTATAGGAAGAGTCTCTGGTTTGGTATTAGAATCATTGAGATATCACATCGCATGCTGTAGGAAGGGTCTAAGGATTGGAATGGGATGGACTTGGATATCACATCTCATGCTATAGGTAGGCTCTCAGGTGGTTTGGTATAAGCATTGAGATATCACATCTCATGCTATAGGAAGGGTCTCAGGATTGGAATGGGAAGGAATTGGATATCACATCTCATGCTATAGGAAGGGTCTCAGATTTGGTATAAGCATTGAGATATCACATCTCATGCTAAAGGAAGGGTCTCAGGATTGGAATGGGAAGGAGTTGTATACGACATCTCAGGCCATAGGAAGGTTCTCAGGTTTGGTATAAGCATTGAGATATCACATCTCTGCTATCGGAAGGGTCTCAGGATTGGAATGGGAAGGAGTTGGATATCCCATCTCATGTTATAGGAAGGGTCTCCGGTTTGGTATAAGCATTGAGATATCACATCTCATGCTATAGGAAGGGTCTCAGGATTTGAATGGCAAGGAGTTGGATATCACATCTCATGCCATAGGAAGGGTCTCAGGTTTGGTATAAGCATTGAGATATCACATCTCTGCTATCGGAAGGGTCTCAGGATTGGATTGGGAAGGAGTTGGATATCCCTTCTCATGCTATAGGAAGTGTCTCAGGTTGGAATGGGAAGGAGTTGGATATCACATCTCATGTTATAGGAAGGGTCTCAGGATTGGAATGGGAAGGATTTGGATATCACATCTCTTGCTATAGGAAGGGTCTCAGGATTGGAATGGGTAGGAGTTGGATATTACTTTCTTGCTATAGGAAGGGTCTCATGTTTGGAATGGGAAGGAGTTGGATATCACATATGCTATAGTTAGTGTCTCAGGTTTGGAACGGGAAGCAGTTGGATATCACATCTCATGTTATAGGAAGGGTCTCAGGTTTGGTATAAGCATTGAGATATCACATCTCTGCTATCAGAAGCGGCTCAGGATTGGAATGGGAAGGAGTTGGATATCCCATCTCATGTTATAGGAAGAGTCTCTGGTTTGGTATTAGAATCATTGAGATATCACATCGCATGCTGTAGGAAGGGTCTAAGGATTGGAATGGGATGGACTTGGATATCACATCTCATGCTATAGGTAGGCTCTCAGGTTTGGTATAAGCATTGAGATATCACGTCTCATGCTATAGGAAGGGTCTCAGGATTGGAATGGGAAGGAATTGGATATCACATCTCATGCTATAGGAAGGGTCTCAGATTTGGTATAAGCATTGAGATATCACATCTCATGCTATAGGAAGGGTCTCAGGATTGGAATGGAAGGAGTTGGATATCACATCTCATGTTATAGTATGGGTCTCAGGTTTGGTAGAAGCATTGGGACATCACATCTCATGCTATCGGAAGGGTATCAGTATTGGATTTGGAAGAAGTTGGATATCCCATCTCATGCTATAGGAAGGGTCTCAGGTTGGAATGGGAAGGAGTTGGATATCACATTTCATGTTATAGGAAGGGTCTCAGGATTGGAATGGGAAGGACTTGGATATCATATCTCATGCTATAGGACGGGTCTCAGGTTTGTTATTAGAATCATTGAGATATCATATTGCATGCTGTAGGAAGGGTCTAAGGTTTGGAAAGGGAAGGAGTTGGATATTACATTTCATGTTAGAGGAAGGATCTCAGGTTTGGTATTAGAAGCATTGAGATATCACATCTCATGCTATAGGAAGGGTCTCAGGATTGGAATGGGAAGTAGTTGGATATCACATCTCATGCTATAGGAAGGGTCTCAGGTTTGGTATAAGCATTGAGATATCACATCTCATGCTATAGGACGGGTCTCAGGATTGGAATGGAAGGAGTTGGATATCACATCTCATGTTATAGGAAGGATCTCAGGTTTGGTATTAGAAGCATTGAGACATCACATCTCATGCTATAGGAAGGGTCTCAGGGTTGGAATGGGAAGGAGTTGGATATCGCATCTCATCCAATAGGAAGGGTCTCAGGTTTGGAATGGGAAGGAATTGGATATCACATCTCATGTTATAGGAAGGATCTCAGGTTTGGTATTAGAAGCATTGAGATATCACATCTCATGCTATAGGAAGGGTCTCAGGATTGGAATGTGAAGGATTTGGATATCACATCTCATGCTAAAGGAAGGGTCTCAGGTTTGGTAGAAGCATTGAGATATCAGATCTCTGCTATCGGAAGGGTCTCAGGATTGGATTGGGAAGGAGTTGGATATCCCTTCTCATGCTATAGGAATGGTCTCAGGATTTGAATGGGAAGGAGTTGGATATCAAATCTCATGTTATAGGAAGGGTCTCAGGATTGGAATGGGAAGGATTTGGATATTACTTTCTTGCTATAGGAAGGGTCTCATGTTTGGAATGGGAAGGAGTTGGATATCACATATGCTATAGTTAGTGTCTCAGGTTTGGAACGGGAAGGAGTTGGATATCACATCTCATGTTATAGTAAGGGTCTCATGTTTGGTATAAGCATTGAGATATCACATCTCTGCTATCGGAAGCGGCTCAGGATTGGAATGGGAAGGAGTTGGATATCCCATCTCATGTTATAGTAAGAGTCTCTGGTTTGGTATTAGAATCATTGAGATATCACATCGCATGCTGTAGGAAGGGTCTAAGGATTGGAATGGGATGGACTTGGATATCACATCTCATGCTATAGGTAGGCTCTCAGGTTTGATATAAGCATTGAGATATCACATCTCATGCTATAGGAAGGGTCTCAGGATTGGAATGGGAAGGATTTGGATATCACATCTCATGCTATAGGAAGGGTCTCAGATTTGGTATAAGCATTGAGATATCACATCTCATGCTAAAGGAAGGGTCTCAGGATTGGAATGGGAAGGAGTTGTATATGACATCTCAGGCCATAGGAAGGGTCTCATGTTTGGTATAAGCATTGAGATATCACATCTCTGCTATCGGAAGGGTCTCAGGATTGGAATGGGAAGGAGTTGGATATCCCATCTAATGTTATAGGAAGGGTCTCAGGTTTGGTATTAGAAGCATAGAGATATCACATCTCATGCTATAGGAAGGGTCTCAGGATTGGAATGGGAAGGACTTGGATGTCACATCTCATGCTATAGGGAGGGTCTCAGGTTTGATATTAGAAGCATTGAGATAACAAATCTCATGATATCGGAAGGGTCTCAGGATTGGAATGGGAAGGAGTTGGATACCACATCTCATGATAAAGGAAGGGTCTAAGGTTTGGAAGGGGAAGGATTTGGATATCACATCTCATGTTATAGGACCGGTCTCAGGTTTGGTATTAGAAGCATTGAGATATCAAGTCTCATGGTATAAGAAGGGTCTCAGAATTGGAATGGGAAGGAGTTGGATATCACACCTCAAGCTATAGGAAGGGTCTCAGGATTGGAATGGGAAGGAGTTTGATATCACATCTCATGCCATAGTACGGGTCTCAGGTTTGGTAGAAGCATTGGGATATCACATCTCATGCTATCGGAAGGGTATCAGTATTGGATTTGGAAGAAGTTGGATATCCCATCTCATGCTATAGGAAGGGTCTCAGGTTGGAATGGGAAGGAGTTGGATATCACATTTCATGCTATAGGACAGGTCTCAGGTTTGTTATTAGAATCATTGAGATATCATATTGCATGCTGTAGGAAGGGTCTAAGGATTGGAATGGGAAGGACTTGGATATCACATCTCATGCTATAGATAGGCTCTTAGGTTTGGAAAGGGAAGGAGTTGGATATCACATTTCATGTTAGAGGAAGGATCTCAGGTTTGGTATTAGAAGCATTGAGATATCACATCTCATGCTATAGGAAGGGTCTCAGGATTGGAATGGGAAGTAGTTGGATATCACATCTCATGCTATAGGAAGGGTCTCAGGTTTGGTATAAGCATTGAGATATCACATCTCATGCTATAGGACGGGTCTCAGGATTGGAATGGAAGGAGTTGGATATCACATCTCATGTTATAGGAAGGATCTCAGGTTTGGTATTAGAAGCATTAAGACATCACATCTCATGCTATAGGAAGGGTCTCAGGTTGGAATGGGAAGGAGTTGGATATCACATCTCATGTTATAGGAAGGGTCTCAGGATTGGAATGGGAAGGATTTGGATATCACATTTCTTGCTATAGGAAGGGTCTCAGGATTGGAATGGGTAGGAGTTGGATATTACTTTCTTGCTATAGGAAGGGTCTCATGTTTGGAATGGGAAGGAGTTGGATATCACATATGCTATAGTTAGTGTCTCAGGTTTGGAATGGGATGGACTTGGATATCACATCTCATGCTATAGGAAGGGTCTCAGATTTGGTATAAGCATTGAGATATCACATCTCATGCTAAAGGAAGGGTCTCAGGATTGGAATGGGAAGGAGTTGTATATGACATCTCAGGCCATAGGAAGGTTCTCAGGTTTGGTATAAGCATTGAGATATCACATCTCTGCTATCGGAAGGGTCTCAGGATTGGAATGGGAAGGAGTTGGATATCCCATCTCATGTTATAGGAAGGGTCTCAGGTTTGGTATTAGAAGCATTGAGATATCACATCTCATGCTATAGGAAGGGTCTCAGGATTGGAATGTGAAGGATTTGGATATTACATCTCATGCTAAAGGAAGGGTCTCAGGTTTGGTAGAAGCATTGATATATCACGTCTCTGCTATCGGAAGGGTCTCAGGATTGGATTGGGAAGGAGTTGGATATCCCTTCTCATGCTATAGGAAGGGTCTCAGGATTTGAATGGCAAGGAGTTGGATATCACATCTCATGCCATAGGAAGGGTCTCAGGTTTGGTATAAGCATTGAGATATCACATCTCTGCTATCGGAAGGGTCTCAGGATTGGATTGGGAAGGAGTTGGATATCCCTTCTCATGCTATAGGAAGTGTCTCAGGTTGGAATGGGAAGGAGTTGGATATCACATCTCATGTTATAGGAAGGGTCTCAGGATTGGAATGGGAAGGATTTGGATATCACATCTCTTGCTATAGGAAGGGTCTCGGGATTGGAATGGGTAGGAGTTGGATATTACTTTCTTGCTATAGGAAGGGTCTCATGTTTGGAATGGGAAGGATTTGGATATCACATATGCTATAGTTAGTGTCTCAGGTTTGCAACGGGAAGGAGTTGGATATCACATCTCATGTTATAGGAAGGGTCTCAGGTTTGGTATAAGCATTGAGATATCACATCTCTGCTATCGGAAGCGGCTCAGGATTGGAATGGGAAGGAGTTGGATATCCCATCTCATGTTATAGTAAGAGTCTCTGGTTTGGTATTAGAATCATTGAGATATCACATCGCATGCTGTAGGAAGGGTCTAAGGATTGGAATGGGATGGACTTGGATATCACATCTCATGCTATAGGAAGGGTCTCAGATTTGGTATAAGCATTGAGATATCACATTTCATGCTAAAGGAAGGGTCTCAGGATTGTAGGCTCTCAGGTTTGGTATAAGCATTGAGATATCACATCTCATGCTATAGGAAGGGTCTCAGGATTGGAATGGGAAGGACTTGGATGTCACATCTCATGCTATAGGGAGGGTCTCAAGTTTGATATTAGAAGCATTGAGATAACAAATCTCATGATATCGGAAGGGTCTCAGGATTGGAATGGGAAGGAGTTGGATACCACATCTCATGATAAAGGAAGGGTCTAAGGTTTGGAAGGGGAAGGATTTGGATATCACATCTCATGTTATAGGACGGGTCTCAGGTTTGGTATTAGAAGCATTGAGATATCAAGTCTCATGGTATAAGAAGGGTCTCAGAATTGGAATGGGAAGGAGTTGGATAACACACCTCAAGCTATAGGAAGGGTCTCAGGATTGGAATGGGAAGGAGTTTGATATCACATCTCATGCCATAGTATGGGTCTCAGGTTTGGTAGAAGCATTGGGACATCACATCTCATGCTATCGGAAGGGTATCAGTATTGGATTTGGAAGAAGTTGGATATCCCATCTCATGCTATAGGAAGGGTCTCAGGTTGGAATGGGAAGGAGTTGGATATCACATTTCATGTTATAGGAAGGGTCTCAGGATTGGAATGGGAAGGACTTGGATATCATATCTCATGCTATAGGACGGGTCTCAGGTTTGTTATTAGAATCATTGAGATATCATATTGCATGCTGTAGGAAGGGTCTAAGGTTTGGAAAGGGAAGGAGTTGGATATCACATTTCATGTTAGAGGAAGGATCTCAGGTTTGGTATTAGAAGCATTGAGATATCACATCTCATGCTGTAGGAAGGGTCTAAGGATTGGAATGGGATGGACTTGGATATCACATCTCATGCTATAGGAAGGGTCTCAGATTTGGTATAAGCATTGAGATATCACATCTCATGCTATAGGACGGGTCTCAGGATTGGAATGGAAGGAGTTGGATATCACATCTCATGTTATAGGAAGGATCTCAGGTTTGGTATTAGAAGCATTGAGACATCACATCTCATGCTATAGGAAGGGTCTCAGGGTTGGAATGGGAAGGAGTTGGATATCGCATCTCATCCAATAGGAAGGGTCTCAGGTTTGGAATGGGAAGGAATTGGATATCACATCTCATGTTATAGGAAGGATCTCAGGTTTGGTATTAGAAGCATTGAGATATCACATCTCATGCTATAGGAAGGGTCTCAGGATTGGAATGTGAAGGATTTGGATATCACATCTCATGCTAAAGGAAGGGTCTCAGGTTTGGTAGAAGCATTGAGATATCAGATCTCTGCTATCGGAAGGGTCTCAGGATTGGATTGGGAAGGAGTTGGATATCCCTTCTCATGCTATAGGAATGGTCTCAGGATTTGAATGGGAAGGAGTTGGATATCACATCTCATGTTATAGGAAGGGTCTCAGGATTGGAATGGGAAGGATTTGGATATTACTTTCTTGCTATAGGAAGGGTCTCATGTTTGTAATGGGAAGGAGTTGGATATCACATATGCTATAGTTAGTGTCTCAGGTTTGGAACGGGAAGGAGTTGGATATCACATCTCATGTTATAGTAAGGGTCTCATGTTTGGTATAAGCATTGAGATATCACATCTCTGCTATCGGAAGCGGCTCAGGATTGGAATGGGAAGGAGTTGGATATCCCATCTCATGTTATAGTAAGAGTCTCTGGTTTGGTATTAGAATCATTGAGATATCACATCGCATGCTGTAGGAAGGGTCTAAGGATTGGAATGGGATGGACTTGGATATCACATCTCATGCTATAGGTAGGCTCTCAGGTTTGATATAAGCATTGAGATATCACATCTCATGCTATAGGAAGGGTCTCAGGATTGGAATGGGAAGGAGTTGGATATCCCATCTCATGCTATAGGAAGGGTCTCAGATTTGGTATAAGCATTGAGATATCACATCTCATGCTATAGGAAGGGTCTCAGGATTGGAATGGGAAGGACTTGGATGTCACATCTCATGCTATAGGGAGGGTCTCAAGTTTGATATTAGAAGCATTGAGATAACAAATCTCATGATATCGGAAGGGTCTCAGGATTGGAATGGGAAGGAGTTGGATACCACATCTCATGATAAAGGAAGGGTCTAAGGTTTGGAAGGGGAAGGATTTGGATATCACATCTCATGTTATAGGACGGGTCTCAGGTTTGGTATTAGAAGCATTGAGATATCAAGTCTCATGGTATAAGAAGGGTCTCAGAATTGGAATGGGAAGGAGTTGGATATCACACCTCAAGCTATAGGAAGGGTCTCAGGATTGGAATGGGAAGGAGTTTGATATCACATCTCATGCCATAGTACGGGTCTCAGGTTTGGTAGAAGCATTGGGATATCACATCTCATGCTATCGGAAGGGTATCAGTATTGGATTTGGAAGAAGTTGGATATCCCATCTCATGCTATAGGAAGGGTCTCAGGTTGGAATGGGAAGGAGTTGGATATCACATTTCATGTTATAGGAAGGGTCTCAGGATTGGAATGGGAAGGACTTGGATATCATATCTCATGCTATAGGACAGGTCTCAGGTTTGTTATTAGAATCATTGAGATATCATATTGCATGCTGTAGGAAGGGTCTAAGGATTGGAACGGGAAGGACTTGGATATCACATCTCATGCTATAGATAGGCTCTTAGGTTTGGAAAGGGAAGGAGTTGGATATCACATTTCATGTTAGAGGAAGGATCTCAGGTTTGGTATTAGAAGCATTGAGATATCACATCTCATGCTATAGGAAGGGTCTCAGGATTGGAATGGGAAGTAGTTGGATATCACATCTCATGCTATAGGAAGGGTCTCAGGTTTGGTATAAGCATTGAGATATCACATCTCATGCTATAGGACGGGTCTCAGGATTGGAATGGAAGGAGTTGGATATCACATCTCATGTTATAGGAAGGATCTCAGGTTTGGTATTAGAAGCATTGAGACATCACATCTCATACTATAGGAAGGGTCTCAGGGTTGGAATGGGAAGGAGTTGGATATCACATCTCATCCAATAGGAAGGGTCTCAGGTTTGGAATGGGAAGGAATTGGATATCACATCTCATGTTATAGGAAGGATCTCAGGTTTGGTATTAGAAGCATTGAGATATCACATCTCATGCTATAGGAAGGGTCTCAGGATTGGAATGTGAAGGATTTGGATATCACATCTCATGCTAAAGGCAGGGTCTCAGGATTGGTAGAAGCATTGAGATATCACGTCTCTGCTATCGGAGGGGTCTCAGGATTGGATTGGGAAGGAGTTGGATATCCCTTCTCATGCTATAGGAAGGGTGTCAGGATTTGAATGGCAAGGAGTTGGATATCACATCTCATGCCATAGGAAGGGTCTCAGGTTTGGTATAAGCATTGAGATATCATATCTCTGCTATCGGAAGGGTCTCAGGATTGGAATGGGAAGGAGTTGGATATTCCCATCTCATGTTATAGGAAGGGTCTCAGGTTTGGTATTAGAAGCATTGAGATATCACATCTCATGCTATAGGAAGGGTCTCAGGATTGGAATGGGAAGGACTTGGATATCACATCTCATGCTATAGGGAGGGTCTCAAGTTTGATATTAGAAGCTTTGAGATATCACATCTCATGATATCGGAAGGGTCTCAGGATTGGAATGGGAAGGAGTTGGATATCACATCTCATGATAAAGGAAGGGTCTAAGGTTTGGAAGGGGAAGGATTTGGATATCACATCTCATGTTATATTACGGGTCTCAGGTTTGGTATTAGAAGCATTGAGATATCAAGTCTCAGAGTATAGGAAGGGTCTCAGAATTGGAATGGGAAGGAGTTGGATATCACATCTCAAGCTATAGGAAGGGTCTCAGGATTGGAATGGGAAGGACTTGGATATCACATCTCATGCTATAGGAAGGCTCTCAGGTTTGGAAGGGGAAAGAGTTGGATATCACATTTCATGTTAGAGGTAGGATCTCAGGTTTGGTATTAGAGGCATTGAGATATCACATCTCATGCTATCAGAAGGGTCTCAGGAATGGAATGGGAAGGAGTTGGATATCACATCTCATGCTAAAGGGAGGGTCTCAGGTTTGGAAGGGGAAGGATTTGGATATCACATCTCATGTTATAGGAAGGATCTCAGGTTTGGTATTATAACCATTGAGATATCACATCTCATGCTATCGGAAGGATCTCAGGTTTGGTATTAGAAGCATTGAGATATCACATCTCATGCTATCAGAAGGGTCTCAGGATTGGAATGGGAAGGAGTTGGATATCACATCTCATGCTAAAGGGAGGGTCTCAGGTTTGGAAGGGGAAGGATTTGGATATCACATCTCATGTTATCGGAAGGATCTCACGTTTGGTATTAGAAGTATTGAGATATCATATCTCATGCTATAGGAAGGGTCTCAGGATTGGAATGGGAAGGACTTAGATATCACATATCATGCTATAGGGAGGGTCTCAGTTTTGATATTAGAAGCATTGAGATATCACATCTCATGCTATCGGAAGTGTCTCAGGATTGGAATGGGAAGGAGCTGGATATCACATCTCATGCTAAAGGAAGGGTCTCAGGTTTGGAACGGGAAGGATTTGGATATCACATCTCTTGTTATAGGAAGGGTCTCAGGTTTGGTATAAGCATTGAGATATCACATCTCTGCTATCGGAAGTGTCTCAGGATTGGAATGGGAAGGAGTTGGATATCCCATCTCATGTTATAGGACGGGTCTCAGGTTTGTTATTAGAATCATTGAGATATCATATTGCATGCTGTAGGAAGGGTCTAAGGGTTGGAATGGGAAGGACTTGGATATCACATCTCATGCTATAGATAGGCTCTTAGGTTTGGAAAGGGAAGGAGTTGGATATCACATTTCATGTTAGAGGAAGGATCTCAGGTTTGGTATTAGAAGCATTGAGATATCACATCTCATGCTATAGGAAGGGTCTCAGGATTGGAATGGGAAGGAGTTGGATATCACATCTCATGCTAAAGGGAGGGTCTCAGGTTTGGAAGGGGAAGGATTTGGATATCACATCTCATGTTATAGGAAGGATCTCAGGTTTGGTATTAGAACCATTGAGATATCACATCTCATGCTATCGGAAGGATCTCAGGGTTGGTATTAGAAGCATTGAGATATCACATCTCATGCTATCAGAAGGGTCTCAGGATTGGAATGGGAAGGAGTTGGATATCACATCTCATGCTAAAGGGAGGGTCTCAGGTTTGGAAGGGGAAGGATTTGGATATCACATCTCATGTTATCGGAAGGATCTCACGTTTGGTATTAGAAGTATTGAGATATCATATCTCATGCTATAGGAAGGGTCTCAGGATTGGAATGGGAAGGACTTAGATATCACATATCATGCTATAGGGAGGGTCTCAGTTTTGATATTAGAAGCATTGAGATATCACATCTAATGCTTTCGGAAGTGTCTCAGGATTGGAATGGGAAGGAGCTGGATATCACATCTCATGTTATAGGAAGGGTCTCAGGTTTGGTATAAGCATTGAGATATCACATCTCTGCTATCGGAAGTGTCTCAGGATTGGAATGGGAAGGAGTTGGATATCCCATCTCATGTTATAGGACGGGTCTCAGGTTTGTTATTAGAATCATTGAGATATCATATTGCATGCTGTAGGAAGGGTCTAAGGGTTGGAATGGGAAGGACTTGGATATCACATCTCATGCTATAGATAGGCTCTTAGGTTTGGAAAGGGAAGGAGTTGGATATCACATTTCATGTTAGAGGAAGGATCTCAGGTTTGGTATTAGAAGCATTGAGATATCACATCTCATGCTATAGGAAGGGTCTCAGGATTGGAATGGGAAGTAGTTGGATATCACATCTCATGCTATAGGAAGTGTCTCAGGTTTGGTATAAGCATTGAGATATCACATCTCATGCTATAGGACGGGTCTCAGGATTGGATTGGGAAGGAGTTGGATATCCCTTCTCATGCTATAGGAAGGGTCTCAGGATTTGAATGGCAAGGAGTTGGATATCACATCTCATGCCATAGGAAGGGTCTCAGGTTTGGTATAAGCATTGAGATATCACATCTCTGCTATCGGAAGGGTCTCAGGATTGGAATGGGAAGGAGTTGGATATTCCCATCTCATGTTATAGGAAGGGTCTCAGGTTTGGTATTAGAAGCATTGAGATATCACATCTCATGCTATAGGAAGGGTCTCAGGATTGGAATGGGAAGGACTTGGATATCACATCTCATGCTATAGGGAGGGTCTCAAGTTTGATATTAGAAGCTTTGAGATATCACATCTCATGATATCGGAAGGGTCTCAGGATTGGAATGGGAAGGAGTTGGATATCACATGTCATGATAAAGGAAGGGTCTAAGGTTTGGAAGGGGAAGGATCTGGATATCACATCTCATGTTATATTACGGGTCTCAGGTTTGGTATTAGAAGCATTGAGATATCAAGTCTCAGAGTATAGGAAGGGTCTCAGAATTGGAATGGGAAGGAGTTGGATATCACATCTCAAGCTATAGGAAGGGTCTCAGGATTGGAATGGGAAGGACTTGGATATCACATCTCATGCTATAGGAAGGCTCTCAGGTTTGGAAGGGGAAAGAGTTGGATATCACATTTCATGTTAGAGGTAGGATCTCAGGTTTGGTATTAGAGGCATTGAGATATCACATCTCATGCTATCGGAAGGATCTCAGGTTTTGTATTAGAAGCATTGAGATATCACATCTCATGCTATCAGAAGGGTCTCAGGAATGGAATGGGAAGGCGTTGGATATCACATCTCATGCTAAAGGGAGGGTCTCAGGTTTGGAAGGGGAAGGATTTGGATATCACATCTCATGTTATAGGAAGGATCTCAGGTTTGGTATTAGAACCATTGAGATATCACATCTCATGCTATCGGAAGGATCTCAGGTTTGGTATTAGAAGCATTGAGATATCACTTCTCATGCTATCAGAAGGGTCTCAGGATTGGAATGGGAAGGAGTTGGATATCACATCTCATGCTAAAGGGAGGGTCTCAGGTTTGGAAGGGGAAGGATTTGGATATCACATCTCATGTTATCGGAAGGATCTCACGTTTGGTATTAGAAGTATTGAGATATCATATCTCATGCTATAGGAAGGGTCTCAGGATTGGAATGGGAAGGACTTAGATATCACATATCATGCTATAGGGAGGGTCTCAGTTTTGATATTAGAAGCATTGAGATATCACATCTCATGCTATCGGAAGTGTCTCAGGATTGGAATGGGAAGGAGCTGGATATCACATCTCATGCTAAAGGAAGGGTCTCAGGTTTGGAACGGGAAGGATTTGGATATCACATCTCATGTTATAGGAAGGGTCTCAGGTTTGGTATAAGCATTGAGATATCACATCTCTGCTATCGGAAGTGTCTCAGGATTGGAATGGGAAGGAGTTGGATATCCCACTCATGTTATAGGACGGGTCTCAGGTTTGTTATTAGAATCATTGAGATATCATATTGCATGCTGTAGGAAGGGTCTAAGGGTTGGAATGGGAAGGACTTGGATATCACATCTCATGCTATAGATAGGCTCTTAGGTTTGGAAAGGGAAGGAGTTGGATATCACATTTCATGTTAGAGGAAGGATCTCAGGTTTGGTATTAGAAGCATTGAGATATCACATCTCATGCTATAGGAAGGGTCTCAGGATTGGAATGGGAAGGAGTTGGATATCACATCTCATGCTAAAGGGAGGGTCTCAGGTTTGGAAGGGGAAGGATTTGGATATCACATCTCATGTTATAGGAAGGATCTCAGGTTTGGTATTAGAACCATTGAGATATCACATCTCATGCTATCGGAAGGATCTCAGGTTTGGTATTAGAAGCATTGAGATATCACATCTCATGCTATCAGAAGGGTCTCAGGATTGGAATGGGAAGGAGTTGGATATCACATCTCATGCTAAAGGGAGGGTCTCAGGTTTGGAAGGGGAAGGATTTGGATATCACATCTCATGTTATCGGAAGGATCTCACGTTTGGTATTAGAAGTATTGAGATATCATATCTCATGCTATAGGAAGGGTCTCAGGATTGGAATGGGAAGGACTTAGATATCACATATCATGCTATAGGGAGGGTCTCAGTTTTGATATTAGAAGCATTGAGATATCACATCTCATGCTATCGGAAGTGTCTCAGGATTGGAATGGGAAGGAGCTGGATATCACATCTCATGCTAAAGGAAGGGTCTCAGGTTTGGAACGGGAAGGATTTGGATATCACATCTCATGTTATAGGAAGGGTCTCAGGTTTGGTATAAGCATTGAGATATCACATCTCTGCTATCGGAAGTGTCTCAGGATTGGAATGGGAAGGAGTTGGATATCCCATCTCATGTTATAGGACGGGTCTCAGGTTTGTTATTAGAATCATTGAGATATCATATTGCATGCTGTAGGAAGGGTCTAAGGGTTGGAATGGGAAGGACTTGGATATCACATCTCATGCTATAGATAGGCTCTTAGGTTTGGAAAGGGAAGGAGTTGGATATCACATTTCATGTTAGAGGAAGGATCTCAGGTTTGGTATTAGAAGCATTGAGATATCACATCTCATGCTATAGGAAGGGTCTCAGGATTGGAATGGGAAGTAGTTGGATATCACATCTCATGCTATAGGAAGTGTCTCAGGTTTGGTATAAGCATTGAGATATCACATCTCATGCTATAAGACGGGTCTCAGGATTGGAATGGAAGGAGTTGGATATCACATCTCATGTTATAGGAAGGATCTCAGGTTTGCTATTAGAAGCATTGAGACATCACATCTCATGCTATAGGAAGGGTCTCAGATTTGGTATAAGCATTGAGATATCACATCTCATGCTAAAGGAAGGGTCTCAGGATTGGAATGGGAAGGAGTTGTATATGACATCTCAGGCCATAGGAAGGGTCTCATGTTTGGTATAAGCATTGAGATATCACATCTCTGCTATCGGAAGGGTCTCAGGATTGGAATGGGAAGGAGTTGGATATCCCATCTCATGTTATAGGAAGGGTCTCAGGTTTGGTATTAGAAGCATAGAGATATCACATCTCATGCTATAGGAAGGGTCTCAGGATTGGAATGGGAAGGACTTGGATGTCACATCTCATGCTATAGGGAGGGTCTCAAGTTTGATATTAGAAGCATTGAGATAACAAATCTCATGATATCGGAAGGGTCTCAGGATTGGAATGAGAAGGAGTTGGATACCACATCTCATGATAAAGGAAGGGTCTATGGTTTGGAAGGGGAAGGATTTGGATATCACATCTCATGTTATAGGACGGGTCTCAGGTTTGGTATTAGAAGCATTGAGATATCAAGTCTCATGGTATAAGAAGGGTCTCAGAATTGGAATGGGAAGGAGTTGGATATCACACCTCAAGCTATAGGAAGGGTCTCAAGATTGGAATGGGAAGGAGTTTGATATCACATCTCATGCCATAGTATGGGTCTCAGGTTTGGTAGAAGCATTGGGATATCACATCTCATGCTATCGGAAGGGTATCAGTATTGGATTTGGAAGAAGTTGGATATCCCATCTCATGCTATAGGAAGGGTCTCAGGTTGGAATGGGAAGGAGTTGGATATCACATTTCATGTTATAGGAAGGGTCTCAGGATTGGAATGGGAAGGACTTGGATATCATATCTCATGCTATAGGACAGGTCTCAGGTTTGTTATTAGAATCATTGAGATATCATATTGCATGCTGTAGGAAGGGTCTTAGGATTGGAACGGGAAGGACTTGGATATCACATCTCATGCTATAGATAGGCTCTTAGGTTTGGAAAGGGAAGGAGTTGGATATCCCATTTCATGTTAGAGGAAGGATCTCAGGTTTGGTATTAGAAGCATTGAGATATCACATCTCATGCTATAGGAAGGGTCTCAGGATTGGAATGGGAAGTAGTTGGATATCACATCTCATGCTATAGGAAGGGTCTCAGGTTTGGTATAAGCATTGAGATATCACATCTTATGCTATAGGACGGGTCTCAGGATTGGAATGGAAGGAGTTGGATATCACATCTCATGTTATAGGAAGGATCTCAGGTTTGGTATTAGAAGCATTGAGACATCACATCTCATGCTATAGGAAGGGTCTCAGGGTTGGAATGGGAAGGAGTTGGATATCACATCTCATCCAATAGGAAGGGTCTCAGGTTTGGAATGGGAAGGAATTGGATATCACATCTCATGTTATAGGAAGGATCTCAGGTTTGGTATTAGAAGCATTGAGATATCACATCTCATGCTATAGGAAGGGTCTCAGGATTGGAATGTGAAGGATTTGGATATCACATCTCATGCTAAAGGAAGGGTCTCAGGATTGGTAGAAGCATTGAGATATCACGTCTCTGCTATCGGAGGGGTCTCAGGATTGGATTGGGAAGGAGTTGGATATCCCTTCTCATGCTATAGGAAGGGTCTCAGGATTTGAATGGCAAGGAGTTGTATATCACATCTCATGCCATAGGAAGGGTCTCAGGTTTGGTATAAGCATTGAGATATCATATCTCTGCTATCGGAAGGGTCTCAGGATTGGAGTGGGAAGGAGTTGGATATTCCCATCTCATGTTATAGGAAGGGTCTCAGGTTTGGTATTAGAAGCATTGAGATATCACATCTCATGCTATAGGAAGGGTCTCAGGATTGGAATGGGAAGGACTTGGATATCACATCTCATGCTATAGGGAGGGTCTCAAGTTTGATATTAGAAGCTTTGAGATATCACATCTCATGATATCGGAAGGGTCTCAGGATTGGAATGGGAAGGAGTTGGATATCACATCTCATGATAAAGGAAGGGTCTAAGGTTTGGAAGGGGAAGGATTTGGATATCACATCTCATGTTATATTACGGGTCTCAGGTTTGGTATTAGAAGCATTGAGATATCAAGTCTCAGAGTATAGGAAGGGTCTCAGAATTGGAATGGGAAGGAGTTGGATATCACATCTCAAGCTATAGGAAGGGTCTCAGGATTGGAATGGGAAGGACTTGGATATCACATCTCATGCTATAGGAAGGCTCTCAGGTTTGGAAGGGGAAAGAGTTGGATATCACATTTCATGTTAGAGGTAGGATCTCAGGTTTGGTATTAGAGGCATTGAGATATCACATCTCATGCTATCAGAAGGGTCCCAGGAATGGAATGGGAAGGAGTTGGATATCACATCTCATGCTAAAGGGAGGGTCTCAGGTTTGGAAGGGGAAGGATTTGGATATCACATCTCATGTTATAGGAAGGATCTCAGGTTTGGTATTAGAACCATTGAGATATCACATCTCATGCTATCGGAAGGATCTCAGGTTTGGTATTAGAAGCATTGAGATATCACATCTCATGCTATCAGAAGGGTCTCAGGATTGGAATGGGAAGGAGTTGGATATCACATCTCATGCTAAAGGGAGGGTCTCAGGTTTGGAAGGGGAAGGATTTGGATATCACATCTCATGTTATCGGAAGGATCTCACGTTTGGTATTAGAAGTATTGAGATATCATATCTCATGCTATAGGAAGGGTCTCAGGATTGGAATGGGAAGGACTTAGATATCACATATCATGCTATAGGGAGGGTCTCAGTTTTGATATTAGAAGCATTGAGATATCACATCTCATGCTATCGGAAGTGTCTCAGGATTGGAATGGGAAGGAGCTGGATATCAAATCTCATGCTAAAGGAAGGGTCTCAGGTTTGGAACGGGAAGGATTTGGATATCACATCTCATGTTATAGGAAGGGTCTCAGGTTTGGTATAAGCATTGAGATATCACATCTCTGCTATCGGAAGTGTCTCAGGATTGGAATGGGAAGGAGTTGGATATCCCATCTCATGTTATAGGACGGGTCTCAGGTTTGTTATTAGAATCATTGAGATATCATATTGCATGCTGTAGGAAGGGTCTAAGGGTTGGAATGGGAAGGACTTGGATATCACATCTCATGCTATAGATAGGCTCTTAGGTTTGGAAAGGGAAGGAGTTGGATATCACATTTCATGTTAGAGGAAGGATCTCAGGTTTGGTATTAGAAGCATTGAGATATCACATCTCATGCTATAGGAAGGGTCTCAGGATTGCAATGGGAAGGAGTTGGATATCACATCTCATGCTAAAGGGAGGGTCTCAGGTTTGGAAGGGGAAGGATTTGGATATCACATCTCATGTTATAGGAAGGATCTCAGGTTTGGTATTAGAACCATTGAGATATCACATCTCATGCTATCGGAAGGATCTCAGGTTTGGTATTAGAAGCATTGAGATATCACATCTCATGCTATCAGAAGGGTCTCAGGATTGGAATGGGAAGGAGTTGGATATCACATCTCATGCTAAAGGGAGGGTCTCAGGTTTGGAAGGGGAAGGATTTGGATATCACATCTCATGTTATCGGAAGGATCTCACGTTTGGTATTAGAAGTATTGAGATATCATATCTCATGCTATAGGAAGGGTCTCAGGATTGGAATGGGAAGGACTTAGATATCACATATCATGCTATAGGGAGGGTCTCAGTTTTGATATTAGAAGCATTGAGATATCACATCTCATGCTATCGGAAGTGTCTCAGGATTGGAATGGGAAGGAGCTGGATATCACATCTCATGTTATAGGAAGGGTCTCAGGTTTGGTATAAGCATTGAGATATCACATCTCTGCTATCGGAAGTGTCTCAGGATTGGAATGGGAAGGAGTTGGATATCCCATCTCATGTTATAGGACGGGTCTCAGGTTTGTTATTAGAATCATTGAGATATCATATTGCATGCTGTAGGAAGGGTCTAAGGGTTGGAATGGGAAGGACTTGGATATCACATCTCATGTTATAGGAAGGATCTCAGGTTTGGTATTAGAACCATTGAGATATCACATCTCATGCTATCGGAAGGATCTCAGGTTTGGTATTAGAAGCATTGAGATATCACATCTCATGCTATCAGAAGGGTCTCAGGATTGGAATGGGAAGGAGTTGGATATCACATCTCATGCTAAAGGGAGGGTCTCAGGTTTGGAAGGGGAAGGATTTGGATATCACATCTCATGTTATCGGAAGGATCTCACGTTTGGTATTAGAAGTATTGAGATATCATATCTCATGCTATAGGAAGGGTCTCAGGATTGGAATGGGAAGGACTTAGATATCACATATCATGCTATAGGGAGGGTCTCAGTTTTGATATTAGAAGCATTGAGATATCACATCTCATGCTATAGGAAGTGTCTCAGGATTGGAATGGGAAGGAGCTGGATATCACATCTCATGTTATAGGAAGGGTCTCAGGTTTGGTATAAGCATTGAGATATCACATCTCTGCTATCGGAAGTGTCTCAGGATTGGAATGGGAAGGAGTTGGATATCCCATCTCATGTTATAGGACGGGTCTCAGGTTTGTTATTAGAATCATTGAGATATCATATTGCATGCTGTAGGAAGGGTCTAAGGGTTGGAATGGGAAGGAATTGGATATCACATCTCATGTTATAGGAAGGATCTCAGGTTTGGTATTAGAAGCATTGAGATATCACATCTCATGCTATAGGAAGGGTCTCAGGATTGGAATGTGAAGGATTTGGATATCACATCTCATGCTAAAGGAAGGGTCTCAGGATTGGTAGAAGCATTGAGATATCACGTCTCTGCTATCGGAGGGGTCTCAGGATTGGATTGGGAAGGAGTTGGATATCCCTTCTCATGCTATAGGAAGGGTCTCAGGATTTGAATGGCAAGGAGTTGGATATCACATCTCATGCCATAGGAAGGGTCTCAGGTTTGGTATAAGCATTGAGATATCATATCTCTGCTATCGGAAGGGTCTCAGGATTGGAATGGGAAGGAGTTGGATATTCCCATCTCATGTTATAGGAAGGGTCTCAGGTTTGGTATTAGAAGCATTGAGATATCACATCTCATGCTATAGGAAGGGTCTCAGGATTGGAATGGGAAGGACTTGGATATCACATCTCATGCTATAGGGAGGGTCTCAAGTTTGATATTAGAAGCTTTGAGATATCACATCTCATGATATCGGAAGGGTCTCAGGATTGGAATGGGAAGGAGTTGGATATCACATCTCATGATAAAGGAAGGGTCTAAGGTTTGGAAGGGGAAGGATTTGGATATCACATCTCATGTTATATTACGGGTCTCAGGTTTGGTATTAGAAGCATTGAGATATCAAGTCTCAGAGTATAGGAAGGGTCTCAGAATTGGAATGGGAAGGAGTTGGATATCACATCTCAAGCTATAGGAAGGGTCTCAGGATTGGAATGGGAAGGACTTGGATATCACATCTCATGCTATAGGAAGGCTCTCAGGTATGGAAGGGGAAAGAGTTGGATATCACATTTCATGTTAGAGGTAGGATCTCAGGTTTGGTATTAGAGGCATTGAGATATCACATCTCATGCTATCAGAAGGGTCTCAGGAATGGAATGGGAAGGAGTTGGATATCACATCTCATGCTAAAGGGAGGGTCTCAGGTTTGGAAGGGGAAGGATTTGGATATCACATCTCATGTTATAGGAAGGATCTCAGGTTTGGTATTAGAACCATTGAGATATCACATCTCATGCTATCGGAAGGATCTCAGGTTTGGTATTAGAAGCATTGAGATATGACATCTCATGCTATCAGAAGGGTCTCAGGATTGGAATGGGAAGGAGTTGGATATCACATCTCATGCTAAAGGGAGGGTCTCAGGTTTGGAAGGGGAAGGATTTGGATATCACATCTCATGTTATCGGAAGGATCTCACGTTTGGTATTAGAAGTATTGAGATATCATATCTCATGCTATAGGAAGGGTCTCAGGATTGGAATGGGAAGGACTTAGATATCACATATCATGCTATAGGGAGGGTCTCAGTTTTGATATTAGAAGCATTGAGATATCACATCTCATGCTATCGGAAGTGTCTCAGGATTGGAATGGGAAGGAGCTGGATATCACATCTCATGCTAAAGGAAGGGTCTCAGGTTTGGAACGGGAAGGATTTGGATATCACATCTCATGTTATAGGAAGGGTCTCAGGTTTGGTATAAGCATTGAGATATCACATCTCTGCTATCGGAAGTGTCTCAGGATTGGAATGGGAAGGAGTTGGATATCCCATCTCATGTTATAGGACGGGTCTCAGGTTTGTTATTAGAATCATTGAGATATCATATTGCATGCTGTAGGAAGGGTCTAAGGGTTGGAATGGGAAGGACTTGGATATCACATCTCATGCTATAGATAGGCTCTTAGGTTTGGAAAGGGAAGGAGTTGGATATCACATTTCATGTTAGAGGAAGGATCTCAGGTTTGGTATTAGAAGCATTGAGATATCACATCTCATGCTATAGGAAGGGTCTCAGGATTGGAATGGGAAGGAGTTGGATATCACATCTCATGCTAAAGGGAGGGTCTCAGGTTTGGAAGGGGAAGGATTTGGATATCACATCTCATGTTATAGGAAGGATCTCAGGTTTGGTATTAGAACCATTGAGATATCACATCTCATGCTATTGGAAGGATCTCAGGTTTGGTATTAGAAGCATTGAGATATCACATCTCATGCTATCAGAAGGGTCTCAGGATTGGAATGGGAAGGAGTTGGATATCACATCTCATGCTAAAGGGAGGGTCTCAGGTTTGGAAGGGGAAGGATTTGGATATCACATCTCATGTTATCGGAAGGATCTCACGTTTGGTATTAGAAGTATTGAGATATCATATCTCATGCTATAGGAAGGGTCTCAGGATTGGAATGGGAAGGACTTAGATATCACATATCATGCTATAGGGAGGGTCTCAGTTTTGATATTAGAAACATTGAGATATCACATCTCATGCTATCGGAAGTGTCTCAGGATTGGAATGGGAAGGAGCTGGATATCACATCTCATGTTATAGGAAGGGTCTCAGGTTTGGTATAAGCATTGAGATATCACATCTCTGCTATCGGAAGTGTCTCAGGATTGGAATGGGAAGGAGTTGGATATCCCATCTCATGTTATAGGACGGGTCTCAGGTTTGTTATTAGAATCATTGAGATATCATATTGCATGCTGTAGGAAGGGTCTAAGGGTTGGAATGGGAAGGACTTGGATATCACATCTCATGCTATAGATAGGCTCTTAGGTTTGGAAAGGGAAGGAGTTGGATATCACATTTCATGTCAGAGGAAGGATCTCAGGTTTGGTATTAGAAGCATTGAGATATCACATCTCATGCTATAGGAAGGGTCTCAGGATTGGAATGGGAAGTAGTTGGATATCACATCTCATGCTATAGGAAGTGTCTCAGGTTTGGTATAAGCATTGAGATATCACATCTCATGCTATAGGACGGGTCTCAGGATTGGATTGGGAAGGAGTTGGATATCCCTTCTCATGCTATAGGAAGGGTCTCAGGATTTGAATGGCAAGGAGTTGGATATCACATCTCATGCCATAGGAAGGGTCTCAGGTTTGGTATAAGCATTGAGATATCACATCTCTGCTATCGGAAGGGTCTCAGGATTGGAATGGGAAGGAGTTGGATATTCCCATCTCATGTTATAGGAAGGGTCTCAGGTTTGGTATTAGAAGCATTGAGATATCACATCTCATGCTATAGGAAGGGTCTCAGGATTGGAATGGGAAGGACTTGGATATCACATCTCATGCTATAGGGAGGGTCTCAAGTTTGATATTAGAAGCTTTGAGATATCACATCTCATGATATCGGAAGGGTCTCAGGATTGGAATGGGAAGGAGTTGGATATCACATCTCATGATAAAGGAAGGGTCTAAGGTTTGGAAGGGGAAGGATTTGGATATCACATCTCATGTTATATTACGGGTCTCAGGTTTGGTATTAGAAGCATTGAGATATCAAGTCTCAGAGTATAGGAAGGGTCTCAGAATTGGAATGGGAAGGAGTTGGATATCACATCTCAAGCTATAGGAAGGGTCTCAGGATTGGAATGGGAAGGACTTGGATATCACATCTCATGCTATAGGAAGGCTCTCAGGTTTGGAAGGGGAAAGAGTTGGATATCACATTTCATGTTAGAGGTAGGATCTCAGGTTTGGTATTAGAGGCATTGAGATATCACATCTCATGCTATCGGAAGGATCTCAGGTTTGGTATTAGAAGCATTGAGATATCACATCTCATGCTATCAGAAGGGTCTCAGGAATGGAATGGGAAGGAGTTGGATATCACATCTCATGCTAAAGGGAGGGTCTCAGGTTTGGAAGGGGAAGGATTTGGATATCACATCTCATGTTATAGGAAGGATCTCAGGTTTGGTATTAGAACCATTGAGATATCACATCTCATGCTATCGGAAGGATCTCAGGTTTGGTATTAGAAGCATTGAGATATCACATCTCATGCTATATGAAGGGTCTCAGGATTGGAATGGGAAGGACTTAGATATCACATATCATGCTATAGGGAGGGTCTCAGTTTTGATATTAGAAGCATTGAGATATCACATCTCATGCTATCGGAAGTGTCTCAGGATTGGAATGGGAAGGAGCTGGATATCACATCTCATGCTAAAGGAAGGGTCTCAGGTTTGGAACGGGAAGGATTTGGATATCACATCTAATGTTATAGGAAGGGTCTCAGGTTTGGTATAAGCATTGAGATATCACATCTCTGCTATCGGAAGTGTCTCAGGATTGGAATGGGAAGGAGTTGGATATCCCATCTCATGTTATAGGACGGGTCTCAGGTTTATTATTAGAATCATTGAGATATCATATTGCATGCTGTAGGAAGGGTCTAAGGGTTGGAATGGGAAGGACTTGGATATCACATCTCATGCTATAGATAGGCTCTTAGGTTTGGAAAGGGAAGGAGTTGGATATCACATTTCATGTTAGAGGAAGGATCTCAGGTTTGGTATTATAAGCATTGAGATATCACATCTCATGCTATAGGAAGGGTCTCAGGATTGGAATGGGAAGGAGTTGGATATCACATCTCATGCTAAAGGGAGGGTCTCAGGTTTGGAAGGGGAAGGATTTGGATATCACATCTCATGTTATAGGAAGGATCTCAGGTTTGGTATTAGAACCATTGAGATATCACATCTCATGCTATCGGAAGGATCTCAGGTTTGGTATTATAAGCATTGAGATATCACATCTCATGCTATCAGAAGGGTCTCAGGATTGGAATGGGAAGGAGTTGGATATCACATCTCATGCTAAAGGGAGGGTCTCAGGTTTGGAAGGGGAAGGATTTGGATATCACATCTCATGTTATCGGAAGGATCTCACGTTTGGTATTAGAAGTATTGAGATATCATATCTCATGCTATAGGAAGGGTCTCAGGATTGGAATGGGAAGGATTTAGATATCACATATCATGCTATAGGGAGGGTCTCAGTTTTGATATTAGAAGCATTGAGATATCACATCTCATGCTATCGGAAGTGTCTCAGGATTGGAATGGGAAGGAGCTGGATATCACATCTCATGCTAAAGGAAGGGTCTCAGGTTTGGAACGGGAAGGATTTGGATATCACATCTCATGTTATAGGAAGGGTCTCAGGTTTGGTATAAGCATTGAGATATCACATCTCTGCTATCGGAAGTGTCTCAGGATTGGAATGGGAAGGAGTTGGATATCCCATCTCATGTAATAGGACGGGTCTCAGGTTTGTTATTAGAATCATTGAGATATCATATTGCATGCTGTAGGAAGGGTCTAAGGGTTGGAATGGGAAGGACTTGGATATCACATCTCATGCTATAGATAGGCTCTTAGGTTTGGAAAGGGAAGGAGTTGGATATCACATTTCATGTTAGAGGAAGGATCTCAGGTTTGGTATTAGAAGCATTGAGATATCACATCTCATGCTATAGGAAGGGTCTCAGGATTGGAATGGGAAGTAGTTGGATATCACATCTCATGCTATAGGAAGTGTCTCAGGTTTGGTATAAGCATTGAGATATCACATCTCATGCTATAGGACGGGTCTCAGGATTGGAATGGAAGGAGTTGGATATCACATCTCATGTTATAGGAAGGATCTCAGGTTTGCTATTAGAAGCATTGAGACATCACATCTCATGCTATAGGAAGGGTCTCAGGGTTGGAATGGGAAGGAGTTGGATATCACATCTCATCCAATAGGAAGGGTCTCAGGTTTGGAATGGGAAGGAATTGGATATCACATCTCATGTTATAGGAAGGATCTCAGGTTTGGTATTAGAAGCATTGAGATATCACATCTCATGCTATAGGAAGGGTCTCAGGATTGGAATGTGAAGGATTTGGATATCACATCTCATGCTAAAGGTAGGGTCTCAGGTTTGGTAGAAGCATTGAGATATCACGTCTCTGCTATCGGAAGGGTCTCAGGATTGGATTGGGAAGGAGTTGGATATCCCTTCTCATGCTATAGGAAGGGTCTCAGGATTTGAATGGCAAGGAGTTGGATATCACATCTCATGCCATAGGAAGGGTCTCAGGTTTGGTATAAGCATTGAGATATCACATCTCTGCTATCGGAAGGGTCTCAGGATTGGATTGGGAAGGAGTTGGATATCCCTTCTCATGCTATAGGAAGTGTCTCAGGTTGGAATGGGAAGGAGTTGGATATCACATCTCATGTTATAGGAAGGGTCTCAGGATTGGAATGGGAAGGATTTGGATATCACATCTCTTGCTATAGGAAGGGTCTCAGGATTGGAATGGGTAGGAGTTGGATATTACTTTCTTGCTATAGGAAGGGTCTCATGTTTGGAATGGGAATGAGTTGGATATCACATATGCTATAATTAGTGTCTCAGGTTTGGAACGGGAAGGAGTTGGATATCACATCTCATGTTATAGGAAGGGTCTCAGGTTTGTTATAAGCATTGAGATATCACATCTCTGCTATCGGAAGCGGCTCAGGATTGGAATGGGAAGGAGTTGGATATCCCATCTCATGTTATAGTAAGAGTCTCTGGTTTGGTATTAGAATCATTGAGATATCACATCGCATGCTGTAGGAAGGGTCTAAGGATTGGAATGGGATGGACTTGGATATCACATCTCATGCTATAGGTAGGCTCTCAGGTTTGGTATAAGCATTGAGATATCACATCTCATGCTATAGGAAGGGTCTCAGATTTGGTATAAGCATTGAGATATCACATCTCATGCTAAAGGAAGGGTCTCAGGATTGGAATGGGAAGGAGTTGTATATGACATCTCAGGCCATAGGAAGGGTCTCAGGTTTGGTATAAGCATTGAGATATCACATCTCTGCTATCGGAAGCGGCTCAGGATTGGAATGGGAAGGAGTTGGATATCCCATCTCATGTTATAGGAAGGGTCTCAGGTTTGGTATTAGAAGCATAGAGATATCACATCTCATGCTATAGGAAGGGTCTCAGGATTGGAATGGGAAGGACTTGGATGTCACATCTCATGCTATAGGGAGGGTCTCAAGTTTGATATTAGAAGCATTGAGATAACAAATCTCATGATATCGGAAGGGTCTCAGGATTTGAATGGGAAGGAGTTGGATACCACATCTCATGATAAAGGAAGGGTCTAAGGTTTGGAAGGGGAAGGATTTGGATATCACATCTCATGTTATAGGAAGGGTCTCAGGTTTGGTATAAGCATTGAGATATCACATCTCTGCTATCGGAAGTGTCTCAGGATTGGAATGGGAAGGAGTTGGATATCCCATCTCATGTTATAGGACGGGTCTCAGGTTTGTTATTAGAATCATTGAGATATCATATTGCATGCTGTAGGAAGGGTCTAAGGGTTGGAATGGGAAGGACTTGGATATCACATCTCATGCTATAGATAGGCTCTTAGGTTTGGAAAGGGAAGGAGTTGGATATCACATTTCATGTTAGAGGAAGGATCTCAGGTTTGGTATTAGAAGCATTGAGATATCACATCTCATGCTATAGGAAGGGTCTCAGGATTGGAATGGGAAGGAGTTGGATATCACATCTCATGCTAAAGGGAGGGTCTCAGGTTTGGAAGGGGAAGGATTTGGATATCACATCTCATGTTATCGGAAGGATCTCACGTTTGGTATTAGAAGTATTGAGATATCATATCTCATGCTATAGGAAGGGTCTCAGGATTGGAATGGGAAGGACTTAGATATCACATATCATGCTATAGGGAGGGTCTCAGTTTTGATATTAGAAGCATTGAGATATCACATCTCATGCTATCGGAAGTGTCTCAGGATTGGAATGGGAAGGAGCTGGATATCACATCTCATGTTATAGGAAGGGTCTCAGGTTTGGTATAAGCATTGAGATATCACATCTCTGCTATCGGAAGTGTCTCAGGATTGGAATGGGAAGGAGTTGGATATCCCATCTCATGTTATAGGACGGGTCTCAGGTTTGTTATTAGAATCATTGAGATATCATATTGCATGCTGTAGGAAGGGTCTAAGGGTTGGAATGGGAAGGACTTGGATATCACATCTCATGCTATAGATAGGCTCTTAGGTTTGGAAAGGGAAGGAGTTGGATATCACATTTCATGTTAGAGGAAGGATCTCAGGTTTGGTATTAGAAGCATTGAGATATCACATCTCATGCTATAGGAAGGGTCTCAGGATTGGAATGGGAAGTAGTTGGATATCACATCTCATGCTATAGGAAGTGTCTCAGGTTTGGTATAAGCATTGAGATATCACATCTCATGCTATAGGACGGGTCTCAGGATTGGATTGGGAAGGAGTTGGATATCCCTTCTCATGCTATAGGAAGGGTCTCAGGATTTGAATGGCAAGGAGTTGGATATCACATCTCATGCCATAGGAAGGGTCTCAGGTTTGGTATAAGCATTGAGATATCACATTTCTGCTATCGGAAGGGTCTCATAGATTGGAATGGGAAGGAGTTGGATATTCCCATCTCATGTTATAGGAAGGGTCTCAGGTTTGGTATTAGAAGCATTGAGATATCACATCTCATGCTATAGGAAGGGTCTCAGGATTGGAATTGGAAGGACTTGGATATCACATCTCATGCTATAGGGAGGGTCTCAAGTTTGATATTAGAAGCTTTGAGATATCACATCTCATGATATCGGAAGGGTCTCAGGATTGGAATGGGAAGGAGTTGGATATCACATCTCATGATAAAGGAAGGGTCTAAGGTTTGGAAGGGGAAGGATTTGGATATCACATCTCATGTTATATTACTGGTCTCAGGTTTGGTATTAGAAGCATTGAGATATCAAGTCTCAGAGTATAGGAAGGGTCTCAGAATTGGAATGGGAAGGAGTTGGATATCACATCTCAAGCTATAGGAAGGGTCTCAGGATTGGAATGGGAAGGACTTGGATATCACATCTCATGCTATAGGAAGGCTCTCAGGTTTGGAAGGGGAAAGAGTTGGATATCACATTTCATGTTAGAGGTAGGATCTCAGGTTTGGTATTAGAGGCATTGAGATATCACATCTCATGCTATCAGAAGGATCTCAGGTTTGGTATTAGAAGCATTGAGATATCACATCTCATGCTATCAGAAGGGTCTCAGGAATGGAATGGGAAGGAGTTGGATATCACATCTCATGCTAAAGGGAGGGTCTCAGGTTTGGAAGGGGAAGGATTTGGATATCACATCTCATGTTATAGGAAGGATCTCAGGTTTGGTATTAGAACCATTGAGATATCACATCTCATGCTATCGGAAGGATCTCAGGTTTGGTATTAGAAGCATTGAGATATCACATCTCATGCTATAGGAAGGGTCTCAGGATTGGAATGGGAAGGACTTAGATATCACATATCATGCTATAGGGAGGGTCTCAGTTTTGATATTAGAAGCATTGAGATATCACATCTCATGCTATCGGAAGTGTCTCAGGATTGGAATGGGAAGGAGCTGGATATCACATCTCATGCTAAAGGAAGGGTCTCAGGTTTGGAACGGGAAGGATTTGGATATCACATCTCATGTTATAGGAAGGGTCTCAGGTTTGGTATAAGCATTGAGATATCACATCTCTGCTATCGGAAGTGTCTCAGGATTGGAATGGGAAGGAGTTGGATATCCCATCTCATGTTATAGGACGGGTCTCAGGTTTGTTATTAGAATCATTGAGATATCATATTGCATGCTGTAGGAAGGGTCTAAGGGTTGGAATGGGAAGGACTTGGATATCACATCTCATGCTATAGATAGGCTCTTAGGTTTGGAAAGGGAAGGAGTTGGATATCACATTTCATGTTAGAGGAAGGATCTCAGGTTTGGTATTAGAAGCATTGAGATATCACATCTCATGCTATAGGAAGGGTCTCAGGATTGGAATGGGAAGGAGTTGGATATCACATCTCATGCTAAAGGGAGGGTCTCAGGTTTGGAAGGGGAAGGATTTGGATATCACATCTCATGTTATAGGAAGGATCTCAGGTTTGGTATTAGAACCATTGAGATATCACATCTCATGCTATCGGAAGGATCTCAGGTTTGGTATTAGAAGCATTGAGATATCACATCTCATGCTATCAGAAGGGTCTCAGGATTGGAATGGGAAGGAGTTGGATATCACATCTCATGCTAAAGGGAGGGTCTCAGGTTTGGAAGGGGAAGGATTTGGATATCACATCTCATGTTATCGGAAGGATCTCACGTTTGGTATTAGAAGTATTGAGATATCATATCTCATGCTATAGGAAGGGTCTCAGGATTGGAATGGGAAGGACTTAGATATCACATATCATGCTATAGGGAGGGTCTCAGTTTTGATATTAGAAGCATTGAGATATCACATCTCATGCTATCGGAAGTGTCTCAGGATTGGAATGGGAAGGAGCTGGATATCACATCTCATGCTAAAGGAAGGGTCTCAGGTTTGGAACGGGAAGGATTTGGATATCACATCTCATGTTATAGGACGGGTCTCAGGTTTGTTATTAGAATCATTGAGATATCATATTGCATGCTGTAGGAAGGGTCTAAGGGTTGGAATGGGAAGGACTTGGATATCACATCTCATGCTATAGATAGGCTCTTAGGTTTGGAAAGGGAAGGAGTTGGATATCACATTTCATGTTAGAGGAAAGATCTCAGGTTTGGTATTAGAAGCATTGAGATATCACATCTCATGCTATAGGAAGGGTCTCAGGATTGGAATGGGAAGTAGTTGGATATCACATCTCATGCTATAGGAAGTGTCTCAGGTTTGGTATAAGCATTGAGATATCACATCTCATGCTATAGGACGGGTCTCAGGATTGGAATGGAAGGAGTTGGATATCACATCTCATGTTATAGGAAGGATCTCAGGTTTGCTATTAGAAGCATTGAGACATCACATCTCATGCTATAGGAAGGGTCTCAGGGTTGGAATGGGAAGGAGTTGGATATCACATCTCATCCAATAGGAAGGGTCTCAGGTTTGGAATGGGAAGGAATTGGATATCACATCTCATGTTATAGGAAGGATCTCAGGTTTGGTATTAGAAGCATTGAGATATCACATCTCATGCTATAGGAAGGGTCTCAGGATTGGAATGTGAAGGATTTGGATATCACATCTCATGCTAAAGGAAGGGTCTCAGGTTTGGTAGAAGCATTGAGATATCACGTCTCTGCTATCGGAAGGGTCTCAGGATTGGATTGGGAAGGAGTTGGATATCCCTTCTCATGCTATAGGAAGGGTCTCAGGATTTGAATGGCAAGGAGTTGGATATCACATCTCATGCCATAGGAAGGGTCTCAGGTTTGGTATAAGCATTGAGATATCACATCTCTGCTATCGGAAGGGTCTCAGGATTGGATTGGGAAGGAGTTGGATATCCCTTCTCATGCTATAGGAAGTGTTTCAGGTTGGAATGGGAAGGAGTTGGATATCACATCTCATGTTATAGGAAGGGTCTCAGGATTGGAATGGGAAGGATTTGGATATCACATCTCTTGCTATAGGAAGGGTCTCAGGATTGGAATGGGTAGGAGTTGGATATTACTTTCTTGCTATAGGAAGGGTCTCATGTTTGGAATGGGAATGAGTTGGATATCACATATGCTATAATTAGTGTCTCAGGTTTGGAACGGGAAGGAGTTGGATATCACATCTCATGTTATAGGAAGGGTCTCAGGTTTGTTATAAGCATTGAGATATCACATCTCTGCTATCGGAAGCGGCTCAGGATTGGAATGGGAAGTAGTTGGATATCCCATCTCATGTTATAGTAAGAGTCTCTGGTTTGGTATTAGAATCATTGAGATATCACATCGCATGCTGTAGGAAGGGTCTAAGGATTGGAATGGGATGGACTTGGATATCACATCTCATGCTATAGGTAGGCTCTCAGGTTTGGTATAAGCATTGAGATATCACATCTCATGCTATAGGAAGGGTCTCAGATTTGGTATAAGCATTGAGATATCACATCTCATGCTAAAGGAAGGGTCTCAGGATTGGAATGGGAAGGAGTTGTATATGACATCTCAGGCCATAGGAAGGGTCTCAGGTTTGGTATAAGCATTGAGATATCACATCTCTGCTATCGGAAGCGGCTCAGGATTGGAATGGGAAGGAGTTGGATATCCCATCTCATGTTATAGGAAGGGTCTCAGGTTTGGTATTAGAAGCATAGAGATATCACATCTCATGCTATAGGAAGGGTCTCAGGATTGGAATGGGAAGGACTTGGATGTCACATCTCATGCTATAGGGAGGGTCTCAAGTTTGATATTAGAAGCATTGAGATAACAAATCTCATGATATCGGAAGGGTCTCAGGATTGGAATGGGAAGGAGTTGGATACCACATCTCATGATAAAGGAAGGGTCTAAGGTTTGGAAGGGGAAGGATTTGGATATCACATCTCATGTTATAGGACGGTTCTCAGGTTTGGTATTAGAAGCATTGAGATATCAAGTCTCATGGTATAAGAAGGGTCTCAGAATTGGAATGGGAAGGAGTTGGATATCACACCTCAAGCTATAGGAAGGGTCTCAGGATTGGAATGGGAAGGAGTTTGATATCACATCTCATGCCATAGTATGGGTCTCAGGTTTGGTAGAAGCATTGGGACATCACATCTCATGCTATCGGAAGGGTATCAGTATTGGATTTGGAAGAAGTTGGATATCCCATCTCATGCTATAGGAAGGGTCTCAGGTTGGAATGGGAAGGAGTTGGATATCACATTTCATGTTATAGGAAGGGTCTCAGGATTGGAATGGGAAGGACTTGGATATCATATCTCATGCTATAGGACGGGTCTCAGGTTTGTTATTAGAATCATTGAGATATCATATTGCATGCTGTAGGAAGGGTCTAAGGCTTGGAATGGGAAGGACTTGGATATCACATCTCATGCTATAGATAGGCTCTTAGGTTTGGAAAGGGAAGGAGTTGGATATCACATTTCATGTTAGAGGAAGGATCTCAGGTTTGGTATTAGAAGCATTGAGATATCACATCTCATGCTATAGGAAGGGTCTCAGGATTGGAATGGGAAGTAGTTGGATATCACATCTCATGCTATAGGAAGGGTCTCAGGTTTGGTATAAGCATTGAGATATCACATCTCATGCTATAGGACGGGTCTCAGGATTGGAATGGAAGGAGTTGGATATCACATCTCATGTTATAGGAAGGATCTCAGGTTTGGTATTAGAAGCATTGAGACATCACATCTCATGCTATAGGAAGGGTCTCAGGGTTGGAATGGGAAGGAGTTGGATATCGCATCTCATCCAATAGGAAGGGTCTCAGGTTTGGAATGGGAAGGAATTGGATATCACATCTCATGTTATAGGAAGGATCTCAGGTTTGGTATTAGAAGCATTGAGATATCACATCTCATGCTATAGGAAGGGTCTCAGGATTGGAATGTGAAGGATTTGGATATCACATCTCATGCTAAAGGAAGGGTCTCAGGTTTGGTAGAAGCATTGAGATATCAGATCTCTGCTATCGGAAGGGTCTCAGGATTGGATTGGGAAGGAGTTGGATATCCCTTCTCATGCTATAGGAAGGGTCTCAGGATGTGAATGGGAAGGAGTTGGATATCACATCTCATGTTATAGGAAGGGTCTCAGGATTGGAATGGGAAGGATTTGGATATTACTTTCTTGCTATAGGAAGGGTCTCATATTTGGAATGGGAAGGAGTTGGATATCACATATGCTATAGTTAGTGTCTCAGGTTTGGAACGGGAAGGAGTTGGATATCACATCTCATGTTATAGGAAGGGTCTCATGTTTGGTATAAGCATTGAGATATCACATCTCTGCTATCGGAAGCGGCTCAGGATTGGAATGGGAAGGAGTTGGATATCCCATCTCATGTTATAGTAAGAGTCTCTGGTTTGGTATTAAAATCATTGAGATATCACATCGCATCCTGTAGGAAGGGTCTAAGGATTGGAATGGGATGGACTTGGATATCACATCTCATGCTATAGGTAGGCTCTCAGGTTTGATATAAGCATTGAGATATCACATCTCATGCTATAGGAAGGGTCTCAGGATTGGAATGGGAAGGATTTGGATATCCCATCTCATGCTATAGGAAGGCTCTCAGGTTTGGAAGGGGAAGGAGTTGGATATCACATTTTATGTTAGAGGACGGATCTCAGGTTTGGTATTAGAGGCCTTGAGATATCACATCTCATGCTATAGGAAGGGTCTCAGGATTGGAATGGGAAGGAGTTGGATATCACATCTCAAGCTTTAGGAAGGGTCTCAGGTTTGGTATAAGCATTGAGATAGCACATCTCATGCTATAGGAAGGGTCTCAGAATTGGAATGGGAAGGAGTTGGATATCACATCTCAAGCTATAGGAAGGGTCTCAGGATTGGAATGGGAAGGACTTGGATATCACATCTCATGCTATAGGAAGGCTCTCAGGTTTGGAAGGGGAAAGAGTTGGATATCACATTTCATGTTAGAGGTAGGATCTCAGGTTTGGTATTAGAGGCATTGAGATATCACATCTCATGCTATCAGAAGGGTCTCAGGATTGGAATGGGAAGGAGTTGGATATCACATCTCATGCTAAAGGGAGGGTCTCAGGTTTGGAAGGGGAAGGATTTGGATATCACATCTCATGTTATCGGAAGGATCTCACGTTTGGTATTAGAAGTATTGAGATATCATATCTCATGCTATAGGAAGGGTCTCAGGATTGGAATGGGAAGGACTTAGATATCACATATCATGCTATAGGGAGGGTCTCAGTTTTGATATTAGAAGCATTGAGATATCACATCTCATGCTATCGGAAGTGTCTCAGGATTGGAATGGGAAGGAGCTGGATATCACATCTCATGTTATAGGAAGGGTCTCAGGTTTGGTATAAGCATTGAGATATCACATCTCTGCTATCGGAAGTGTCTCAGGATTGGAATGGGAAGGAGTTGGATATCCCATCTCATGTTATAGGACGGGTCTCAGGTTTGTTATTAGAATCATTGAGATATCATATTGCATGCTGTAGGAAGGGTCTAAGGGTTGGAATGGGAAGGACTTGGATATCACATCTCATGCTATAGATAGGCTCTTAGGTTTGGAAAGGGAAGGAGTTGGATATCACATTTCATGTTAGAGGAAGGATCTCAGGTTTGGTATTAGAAGCATTGAGATATCACATCTCATGCTATAGGAAGGGTCTCAGGATTGGAATGGGAAGTAGTTGGATATCACATCTCATGCTATAGGAAGTGTCTCAGGTTTGGTATAAGCATTGAGATATCACATCTCATGCTATAGGACGGGTCTCAGGATTGGATTGGGAAGGAGTTGGATATCCCTTCTCATGCTATAGGAAGGGTCTCAGGATTTGAATGGCAAGGAGTTGGATATCACATCTCATGCCATAGAAAGGGTCTCAGGTTTGGTATAAGCATTGAGATATCACATCTCTGCTATCGGAAGGGTCTCAGGATTGGAATGGGAAGGAGTTGGATATTCCCATCTCATGTTATAGGAAGGGTCTCAGGTTTGGTATTAGAAGCATTGAGATATCACATCTCATGCTATAGGAAGGGTCTCAGGATTGGAATGGGAAGGACTTGGATATCACATCTCATGCTATAGGGAGGGTCTCAAGTTTGATATTAGAAGCTTTGAGATATCACATCTCATGATATCGGAAGGGTCTCAGGATTGGAATGGGAAGTAGTTGGATATCACATCTCATGATAAAGGAAGGGTCTAAGGTTTGGAAGGGGAAGGATTTGGATATCACATCTCATGTTATATTACGGGTCTCAGGTTTGGTATTAGAAGCATTGAGATATCAAGTCTCAGAGTATAGGAAGGGTCTCAGAATTGGAATGGGAAGGAGTTGGATATCACATCTCAAGCTATAGGAAGGGTCTCAGGATTGGAATGGGAAGGACTTGGATATCACATCTCATGCTATAGGAAGGCTCTCAGGTTTGGAAGGGGAAAGAGTTGGATATCACATTTCATGTTAAAGGTAGGATCTCAGGTTTGGTATTAGAGGCATTGAGATATCACATCTCATGCTATCGGAAGGATCTCAGGTTTGGTATTAGAAGCATTGAGATATTACATCTCATGCTATCAGAAGGGTCTCAGGAATGGAATGGGAAGGAGTTGGATATCACATCTCATGCTAAAGGGAGGGTCTCAGGTTTGGAAGGGGAAGGATTTGGATATCACATCTCATGTTATAGGAAGGATCTCAGGTTTGGTATTAGAACCATTGAGATATCACATCTCATGCTATCGGAAGGATCTCAGGTTTGGTATTAGAAGCATTGAGATATCACATCTCATGCTATAGGAAGGGTCTCAGGATTGGAATGGGAAGGACTTAGATATCACATATCATGCTATAGGGAGGGTCTCAGTTTTGATATTAGAAGCATTGAGATATCACATCTCATGCTATCGGAAGTGTCTCAGGATTGGAATGGGAAGGAGCTGGATATCACATCTCATGCTAAAGGAAGGGTCTCAGGTTTGGAACGGGAAGGATTTGGATATCACATCTCATGTTATAGGAAGGGTCTCAGGTTTGGTATAAGCATTGAGATATCACATCTCTGCTATCGGAAGTGTCTCAGGATTGGAATGGGAAGGAGTTGGATATCCCATCTCATGTTATAGGACGGGTCTCAGGTTTGTTATTAGAATCATTGAGATATCATATTGCATGCTGTAGGAAGGGTCTAAGGGTTGGAATGGGAAGGACTTGGATATCACATCTCATGCTATAGATAGGCTCTTAGGTTTGGAAAGGGAAGGAGTTGGATATCACATTTCATGTTAGAGGAAGGATCTCAGGTTTGGTATTAGAAGCATTGAGATATCACATCTCATGCTATAGGAAGGGTCTCAGGATTGGAATGGGAAGGAGTTGGATATCACATCTCATGCTAAAGGGAGGGTCTCAGGTTTGGAAGGGGAAGGATTTGGATATCACATCTCATGTTATAGGAAGGATCTCAGGTTTGGTATTAGAACCATTGAGATATCACATCTCATGCTATCGGAAGGATCTCAGGTTTGGTATTAGAAGCATTGAGATATCACATCTCATGCTATCAGAAGGGTCTCAGGATTGGAATGGGAAGGAGTTGGATATCACATCTCATGCTAAAGGGAGGGTCTCAGGTTTGGAAGGGGAAGGATTTGGATATCACATCTCATGTTATCGGAAGGATCTCACGTTTGGTATTAGAAGTATTGAGATATCATATCTCATGCTATAGGAAGGGTCTCAGGATTGGAATGGGAAGGACTTAGATATCACATATCATGCTATAGGGAGGGTCTCAGTTTTGATATTAGAAGCATTGAGATATCACATCTCATGCTATCGGAAGTATCTCAGGATTGGAATGGGAAGGAGCTGGATATCACATCTCATGCTAAAGGAAGGGTCTCAGGTTTGGAACGGGAAGGATTTGGATATCACATCTCATGTTATAGGAAGGGTCTCAGGTTTGGTATAAGCATTGAGATATCACATCTCTGCTATCGGAAGTGTCTCAGGATTGGAATGGGAAGGAGTTGGATATCCCATCTCATGTTATAGGACGGGTCTCAGGTTTGTTATTAGAATCATTGAGATATCATATTGCATGCTGTAGGAAGGGTCTAAGGGTTGGAATGGGAAGGACTTGGATATCACATCTCATGCTATAGATAGGCTCTTAGGTTTGGAAAGGGAAGGAGTTGGATATCACATTTCATGTTAGAGGAAAGATCTCAGGTTTGGTATTAGAAGCATTGAGATATCACATCTCATGCTATAGGAAGGGTCTCAGGATTGGAATGGGAAGTAGTTGGATATCACATCTCATGCTATAGGAAGTGTCTCAGGTTTGGTATAAGCATTGAGATATCACATCTCATGCTATAGGACGGGTCTCAGGATTGGAATGGAAGGAGTTGGATATCACATCTCATGTTATAGGAAGGATCTCAGGTTTGCTATTAGAAGCATTGAGACATCACATCTCATGCTATAGGAAGGGTCTCAGGGTTGGAATGGGAAGGAGTTGGATATCACATCTCATCCAATAGGAAGGGTCTCAGGTTTGGAATGGGAAGGAATTGGATATCACATCTCATGTTATAGGAAGGATCTCAGGTTTGGTATTAGAAGCATTGAGATATCACATCTCATGCTATAGGAAGGGTCTCAGGATTGGAATGTGAAGGATTTGGATATCACATCTCATGCTAAAGGAAGGGTCTCAGGTTTGGTAGAAGCATTGAGATATCACGTCTCTGCTATCAGAAGGGTCTCAGGATTGGATTGGGAAGGAGTTGGATATCCCTTCTCATGCTATAGGAAGGGTCTCAGGATTTGAATGGCAAGGAGTTGGATATCACATCTCATGCCATAGGAAGGGTCTCAGGTTTGGTGTAAGCATTGAGATATCACATCTCTGCTATCGGAAGGGTCTCAGGATTGGATTGGGAAGGAGTTGGATATCCCTTCTCATGCTATAGGAAGTGTCTCAGGTTGGAATGGGAAGGAGTTGGATATCACATCTCATGTTATAGGAAGGGTCTCAGGATTGGAATGGGAAGGATTTGGATATCACATCTCTTGCTATAGGAAGGGTCTCAGGATTGGAATGGGTAGGAGTTGGATATTACTTTCTTGCTATAGGAAGGGTCTCATGTTTGGAATGGGAATGAGTTGGATATCACATATGCTATAATTAGTGTCTCAGGTTTGGAACGGGAAGGAGTTGGATATCACATCTCATGTTATAGGAAGGGTCTCAGGTTTGTTATAAGCATTGAGATATCACATCTCTGCTATCGGAAGCGGCTCAGGATTGGAATGGGAAGGAGTTGGATATCCCATCTCATGTTATAGTAAGAGTCTCTGGTTTGGTATTAGAATCATTGAGATATCACATCGCATGCTGTAGGAAGGGTCTAAGGATTGGAATGGGATGGACTTGGATATCACATCTCATGCTATAGGTAGGCTCTCAGGTTTGGTATAAGCATTGAGATATCACATCTCATGCTATAGGAAGGGTCTCAGATTTGGTATAAGCATTGAGATATCACATCTCATGCTAAAGGAAGGGTCTCAGGATTGGAATGGGAAGGAGTTGTATATGACATCTCAGGCCATAGGAAGGGTCTCAGGTTTGGTATAAGCATTGAGATATCACATCTCTGCTATCGGAAGCGGCTCAGGATTGGAATGGGAAGGAGTTGGATATCCCATCTCATGTTATAGGAAGGGTCTCAGGTTTGGTATTAGAAGCATAGAGATATCACATCTCATGCTATAGGAAGGGTCTCAGGATTGGAATGGGAAGGACTTGGATGTCACATCTCATGCTATAGGGAGGGTCTCAAGTTTGATATTAGAAGCATTGAGATAACAAATCTCATGATATCGGAAGGGTCTCAGGATTGGAATGGGAAGGAGTTGGATACCACATCTCATGATAAAGGAAGGGTCTAAGTTTTGGAAGGGGAAGGATTTGGATATCACATCTCATGTTATAGGACGGTTCTCAGGTTTGGTATTAGAAGCATTGAGATATCAAGTCTCATGGTATAAGAAGGGTCTCAGAATTGGAATGGGAAGGAGTTGGATATCACACCTCAAGCTATAGGAAGGGTCTCAGGATTGGAATGGGAAGGAGTTTGATATCACATCTCATGCCATAGTATGGGTCTCAGGTTTGGTAGAAGCATTGGGACATCACATCTCATGCTATCGGAAGGGTATCAGTATTGGATTTGGAAGAAGTTGGATATCCCATCTCATGCTATAGGAAGGGTCTCAGGTTGGAATGGGAAGGAGTTGGATATCACATTTCATGTTATAGGAAGGGTCTCAGGATTGGAATGGGAAGGACTTGGATATCATATCTCATGCTATAGGACGGGTCTCAGGTTTGTTATTAGAATCATTGAGATATCATATTGCATGCTGTAGGAAGGGTCTAAGGCTTGGAATGGGAAGGACTTGGATATCACATCTCATGCTATAGATAGGCTCTTAGGTTTGGAAAGGGAAGGAGTTGGATATCACATTTCATGTTAGAGGAAGGATCTCAGGTTTGGTATTAGAAGCATTGAGATATCACATCTCATGCTATAGGAAGGGTCTCAGGATTGGAATGGGAAGTAGTTGGATATCACATCTCATGCTATAGGAAGGGTCTCAGGTTTGGTATAAGCATTGAGATATCACATCTCATGCTATAGGACGGGTCTCAGGATTGGAATGGAAGGAGTTGGATATCACATCTCATGTTATAGGAAGGATCTCAGGTTTGGTATTAGAAGCATTGAGATATCACATCTCATGCTATAGGAAGGGTCTCAGGATTGGAATGTGAAGGATTTGGATATCACATCTCATGCTAAAGGAAGGGTCTCAGGTTTGGTAGAAGCATTGAGATATCAGATCTCTGCTATCGGAAGGGTCTCAGGATTGGATTGGGAAGGAGTTGGATATCCCTTCTCATGCTATAGGAAGGGTCTCAGGATGTGAATGGGAAGGAGTTGGATATCACATCTCATGTTATAGGAAGGGTCTCAGGATTGGAATGGGAAGGATTTGGATATTACTTTCTTGCTATAGGAAGGGTCTCATATTTGGAATGGGAAGGAGTTGGATATCACATATGCTATAGTTAGTGTCTCAGGTTTGGAACGGGAAGGAGTTGGATATCACATCTCATGTTATAGGAAGGGTCTCATGTTTGGTATAAGCATTGAGATATCGCATCTCTGCTATCGGAAGCGGCTCAGGATTGGAATGGGAAGGAGTTGGATATCCCATCTCATGTTATAGTAAGAGTCTCTGGTTTGGTATTAGAATCATTGAGATATCACATCGCATCCTGTAGGAAGGGTCTAAGGATTGGAATGGGATGGACTTGGATATCACATCTCATGCTATAGGTAGGCTCTCAGGTTTGATATAAGCATTGAGATATCACATCTCATGCTATAGGAAGGGTCTCAGGATTGGAATGGGAAGGATTTGGATATCCCATCTCATGCTATAGGAAGGCTCTCAGGTTTGGAAGGGGAAGGAGTTGGATATCACATTTTATGTTAGAGGACGGATCTCAGGTTTGGTATTAGAGGCCTTGAGATATCACATCTCATGCTATAGGAAGGGTCTCAGGATTGGAATGGGAAGGAGTTGGATATCACATCTCAAGCTTTAGGAAGGGTCTCAGGTTTGGTATAAGCATTGAGATAGCACATCTCATGCTATAGGAAGGGTCTCAGAATTGGAATGGGAAGGAGTTGGATATCACATCTCAAGCTATAGGAAGGGTCTCAGGATTGGAATGGGAAGGACTTGGATATCACATCTCATGCTATAGGAAGGCTCTCAGGTTTGGAAGGGGAAAGAGTTGGATATCACATTTCATGTTAGAGGTAGGATCTCAGGTTTGGTATTAGAGGCATTGAGATATCACATCTCATGCTATCAGAAGGATCTCAGGTTTGGTATTAGAAGCATTGAGATATCACATCTCATGCTATCAGAAGGGTCTCAGGAATGGAATGGGAAGGAGTTGGATATCACATCTCATGCTAAAGGGAGGGTCTCAGGTTTGGAAGGGGAAGGATTTGGATATCACATCTCATGTTATAGGAAGGATCTCAGGTTTGGTATTAGAACCATTGAGATATCACATCTCATGCTATCGGAAGGATCTCAGGTTTGGTATTAGAAGCATTGAGATATCACATCTCATGCTATAGGAAGGGTCTCAGGATTGGAATGGGAAGGACTTAGATATCACATATCATGCTATAGGGAGGGTCTCAGTTTTGATATTAGAAGCATTGAGATATCACATCTCATGCTATCGGAAGTGTCTCAGGATTGGAATGGGAAGGAGCTGGATATCACATCTCATGCTAAAGGAAGGGTCTCAGGTTTGGAACGGGAAGGATTTGGATATCACATCTCATGTTATAGGAAGGGTCTCAGTTTTGGTATAAGCATTGAGATATCACATCTCTGCTATCGGAAGTGTCTCAGGATTGGAATGGGAAGGAGTTGGATATCCCATCTCATGTTATAGGACGGGTCTCAGGTTTGTTATTAGAATCATTGAGATATCATATTGCATGCTGTAGGAAGGGTCTAAGGGTTGGAATGGGAAGGACTTGGATATCACATCTCATGCTATAGATAGGCTCTTAGGTTTGGAAAGGGAAGGAGTTGGATATCACATTTCATGTTAGAGGAAGGATCTCAGGTTTGGTATTAGAAGCATTGAGATATCACATCTCATGCTATAGGAAGGGTCTCAGGATTGGAATGGGAAGGAGTTGGATATCACATCTCATGCTAAAGGGAGGGTCTCAGGTTTGGAAGGGGAAGGATTTGGATATCACATCTCATGTTATAGGAAGGATCTCAGGTTTGGTATTAGAACCATTGAGATATCACATCTCATGCTATCGGAAGGATCTCAGGTTTGGTATTAGAAGCATTGAGATATCACATCTCATGCTATCAGAAGGGTCTCAGGATTGGAATGGGAAGGAGTTGGATATCACATCTCATGCTAAAGGGAGGGTCTCAGGTTTGGAAGGGGAAGGATTTGGATATCACATCTCATGTTATCGGAAGGATCTCACGTTTGGTATTAGAAGTATTGAGATATCATATCTCATGCTATAGGAAGGGTCTCAGGATTGGAATGGGAAGGACTTAGATATCACATATCATGCTATAGGGAGGGTCTCAGTTTTGATATTAGAAGCATTGAGATATCACATCTCATGCTATCGGAAGTGTCTCAGGATTGGAATGGGAAGGAGCTGGATATCACATCTCATGCTAAAGGAAGGGTCTCAGGTTTGGAACGGGAAGGATTTGGATATCACATCTCATGTTATAGGAAGGGTCTCAGGTTTGGTATAAGCATTGAGATATCACATCTCTGCTATCGGAAGTGTCTCAGGATTGGAATGGGAAGGAGTTGGATATCCCATCTCATGTTATAGGACGGGTCTCAGGTTTGTTATTAGAATCATTGAGATATCATATTGCATGCTGTAGGAAGGGTCTAAGGGTTGGAATGGGAAGGACTTGGATATCACATCTCATGCTATAGATAGGCTCTTAGGTTTGGAAAGGGAAGGAGTTGGATATCACATTTCATGTTAGAGGAAGGATCTCAGGTTTGGTATTAGAAGCATTGAGATATCACATCTCATGCTATAGGAAGGGTCTCAGGATTGGAATGGGAAGTAGTTGGATATCACATCTCATGCTATAGGAAGTGTCTCAGGTTTGGTATAAGCATTGAGATATCACATCTCATGCTATAGGACGGGTCTCAGGATTGGAATGGAAAGAGTTGGATATCACATCTCATGTTATAGGAAGGATCTCAGGTTTGCTATTAGAAGCATTGAGACATCACATCTCATGCTATAGGAAGGGTCTCAGGGTTGGAATGGGAAGGAGTTGGATATCACATCTCATCCAATAGGAAGGGTCTCAGGTTTGGAATGGGAAGGAATTGGATATCACATCTCATGTTATAGGAAGGATCTCAGGTTTGGTATTAGAAGCATTGAGATATCACATCTCATGCTATAGGAAGGGTCTCAGGATTGGAATGTGAAGGATTTGGATATCACATCTCATGCTAAAGGAAGGGTCTCAGGTTTGGTAGAAGCATTGAGATATCACGTCTCTGCTATCGGAAGGGTCTCAGGATTGGATTGGGAAGGAGTTGGATATCCCTTCTCATGCTATAGGAAGGGTCTCAGGATTTGAATGGCAAGGAGTTGGATATCACATCTCATGCCATAGGAAGGGTCTCAGGTTTGGTATAAGCATTGAGATATCACATCTCTGCTATCGGAAGGGTCTCAGGATTGGATTGGGAAGGAGTTGGATATCCCCTCTCATGCTATAGGAAGTGTCTCAGGTTGGAATGGGAAGGAGTTGGATATCACATCTCATGTTATAGGAAGGGTCTCAGGATTGGAATGGGAAGGATTTGTATATCACATCTCTTGCTATAGGAAGGGTCTCAGGATTGGAATGGGTAGGAGTTGGATATTACTTTCTTGCTATAGGAAGGGTCTCATGTTTGGAATGGGAATGAGTTGGATATCACATATGCTATAATTAGTGTCTCAGGTTTGGAACGGGAAGGAGTTGGATATCACATCTCATGTTATAGGAAGGGTCTCAGGTTTGTTATAAGCATTGAGATATCACATCTCTGCTATCGGAAGCGGCTCAGGATTGGAATGGGAAGGAGTTGGATATCCCATCTCATGTTATAATAAGAGTCTCTGGTTTGGTATTAGAATCATTGAGATATCACATCGCATGCTGTAGGAAGGGTCTAAGGATTGGAATGGGATGGACTTAGATATCACATCTCATGCTATAGGTAGGCTCTCAGGTTTGGTATAAGCATTGAGATATCACATCTCATGCTATAGGAAGGGTCTCAGATTTGGTATAAGCATTGAGATATCACATCTCATGCTAAAGGAAGGGTCTCAGGATTGGAATGGGAAGGAGTTGTATATGACATCTCAGGCCATAGGAAGGGTCTCAGGTTTGGTATAAGCATTGAGATATCACATCTCTGCTATCGGAAGTGGCTCAGGATTGGAATGGGAAGGAGTTGGATATCCCATCTCATGTTATAGGAAGGGTCTCAGGTTTGGTATTAGAAGCATAGAGATATCACATCTCATGCTATAGGAAGGGTCTCAGGATTGGAATGGGAAGGACTTGGATGTCACATCTCATGCTATAGGGAGGGTCTCAAGTTTGATATTAGAAGCATTGAGATAACAAATCTCATGATATCGGAAGGGTCTCAGGATTGGAATGGGAAGGAGTTGGATACCACATCTCATGATAAAGGAAGGGTCTAAGGTTTGGAAGGGGAAGGATTTGGATATCACATCTCATGTTATAGGAAGGGTCTCAGGTTTGGTATAAGCATTGAGATATCACATCTCTGCTATCGGAAGTGTCTCAGGATTGGAATGGGAAGGAGTTGGATATCCCATCTCATGTTATAGGACGGGTCTCAGGTTTGTTATTAGAATCATTGAGATATCATATTGCATGCTGTAGGAAGGGTCTAAGGGTTGGAATGGGAAGGACTTGGATATCACATCTCATGCTATAGATAGGCTCTTAGGTTTGGAAAGGGAAGGAGTTGGATATCACATTTCATGTTAGAGGAAGGATCTCAGGTTTGGTATTAGAAGCATTGAGATATCACATCTCATGCTATAGGAAGGGTCTCAGGATTGGAATGGGAAGGAGTTGGATATCACATCTCATGCTAAAGGGAGGGTCTCAGGTTTGGAAGGGGAAGGATTTGGATATCACATCTCATGTTATAGGAAGGATCTCAGGTTTGGTATTAGAACCATTGAGATATCACATCTCATGCTATCGGAAGGATCTCAGGTTTGGTATTAGAAGCATTGAGATATCACATCTCATGCTATCAGAAGGGTCTCAGGATTGGAATTGGAAGGAGATGGATATCACATCTCATGCTAAAGGGAGGGTCTCAGGTTTGGAAGGGGAAGGATTTGGATATCACATCTCATGTTATCGGAAGGATCTCACGTTTGGTATTAGAAGTATTGAGATATCATATCTCATGCTATAGGAAGGGTCTCAGGATTGGAATGGGAAGGACTTAGATATCACATATCATGCTATAGGGAGGGTCTCAGTTTTGATATTAGAAGCATTGAGATAGCACATCTCATGCTATCGGAAGTGTCTCAGGATTGGAATGGGAAGGAGCTGGATATCACATCTCATGTTATAGGAAGGGTCTCAGGTTTGGTATAAGCATTGAGATATCACATCTCTGCTATCGGAAGTGTCTCAGGATTGGAATGGGAAGGAGTTGGATATCCCATCTCATGTTATAGGACGGGTCTCAGGTTTGTTATTAGAATCATTGAGATATCATATTGCATGCTGTAGGAAGGGTCTAAGGGTTGGAATGGGAAGGACTTGGATATCACATCTCATGCTATAGATAGGCTCTTAGGTTTGGAAAGGGAAGGAGTTGGATATCACATTTCATGTTAGAGGAAGGATCTCAGGTTTGGTATTAGAAGCATTGAGATATCACATCTCATGCTATAGGAAGGGTCTCAGGATTGGAATGGGAAGTAGTTGGATATCCCATCTCATGCTATAGGAAGTGTCTCAGGTTTGGTATAAGCATTGAGATATCACATCTCATGCTATAGGACGGGTCTCAGGATTGGATTGGGAAGGAGTTGGATATCCCTTCTCATGCTATAGGAAGGGTCTCAGGATTTGAATGGCAAGGAGTTGGATATCACATCTCATGCCATAGGAAGGGTCTCAGGTTTGGTATAAGCATTGAGATATCACATCTCTGCTATCGGAAGGGTCTCAGGATTGGAATGGGAAGGAGTTGGATATTCCCATCTCATGTTATAGGAAGGGTCTCAGGTTTGGTATTAGAAGCATTGAGATATCACATCTCATGCTATAGGAAGGGTCTCAGGATTGGAATGGGAAGGACTTGGATATCACATCTCATGCTATAGGGAGGGTCTCAAGTTTGATATTAGAAGCTTTGAGATATCACATCTCATGATATCGGAAGGGTCTCAGGATTGGAATGGGAAGGAGTTGGATATCACATCTCATGGTAAAGGAAGGGTCTAAGGTTTGGAAGGGGAAGGATTTGGATATCACATCTCATGTTATATTACGGGTCTCAGGTTTGGTATTAGAAGCATTGAGATATCAAGTCTCAGAGTATAGGAAGGGTCTCAGAATTGGAATGGGAAGGAGTTGGATATCACATCTCAAGCTATAGGAAGGGTCTCAGGATTGGAATGGGAAGGACTTGGATATCACATCTCATGCTATAGGAAGGCTCTCAGGTTTGGAAGGGGAAAGAGTTGGATATCACATTTCATGTTAGAGGTAGGATCTCAGGTTTGGTATTAGAGGCATTGAGATATCACATCTCATGCTATCGGAAGGATCTCAGGTTTGGTATTAGAAGCATTGAGATATCACATCTCATGCTATCAGAAGGGTCTCAGGAATGGAATGGGAAGGAGTTGGATATCACATCTCATGCTAAAGGGAGGGTCTCAGGTTTGGAAGGGGAAGGATTTGGATATCACATCTCATGTTATAGGAAGGATCTCAGGTTTGGTATTAGAACCATTGAGATATCACATCTCATGCTATCGGAAGGATCTCAGGTTTGGTATTAGAAGCATTGAGATATCACATCTCATGCTATAGGAAGGGTCTCAGGATTGGAATGGGAAGGACTTAGATATCACATATCATGCTATAGGGAGGGTCTCAGTTTTGATATTAGAAGCATTGAGATATCACATCTCATGCTATCGGAAGTGTCTCAGGATTGGAATGGGAAGGAGCTGGATATCACATCTCATGCTAAAGGAAGGGTCTCAGGTTTGGAACGGGAAGGATTTGGATATCACATCTCATGTTATAGGAAGGGTCTCAGGTTTGGTATAAGCATTGAGATATCACATCTCTGCTATCGGAAGTGTCTCAGGATTGGAATGGGAAGGAGTTGGATATCCCATCTCATGTTATAGGACGGGTCTCAGGTTTGTTATTAGAATCATTGAGATATCATATTGCATGCTGTAGGAAGGGTCTAAGGGTTGGAATGGGAAGGACTTGGATATCACATCTCATGCTATAGATAGGCTCTTAGGTTTGGAAAGGGAAGGAGTTGGATATCACATTTCATGTTAGAGGAAGGATCTCAGGTTTGGTATTAGAAGCATTGAGATATCACATCTCATGCTATAGGAAGGGTCTCAGGATTGGAATGGGAAGTAGTTGGATATCACATCTCATGCTATAGGAAGTGTCTCAGGTTTGGTATAAGCATTGAGATATCACATCTCATGCTATAGGACGGGTCTCAGGATTGGAATGGAAGGAGTTGGATATCACATCTCATGTTATAGGAAGGATCTCAGGTTTGCTATTAGAAGCATTGAGACATCACATCTCATGCTATAGGAAGGGTCTCAGGGTTGGAATGGGAAGGACTTGGATATCACATCTCATGCTATAGATAGGCTCTTAGGTTTGGAAAGGGAAGGAGTTGGATATCACATTTCATGTTAGAGGAAGGATCTCAGGTTTGGTATTAGAAGCATTGAGATATCACATCTCATGCTATAGGAAGGGTCTCAGGATTGGAATGTGAAGGATTTGGATATCACATCTCATGCTAAAGGGAGGGTCTCAGGTTTGGAAGGGGAAGGATTTGGATATCACATCTCATGTTATAGGAAGGATCTCAGGTTTGGTATTAGAACCATTGAGATATCACATCTCATGCTATCGGAAGGATCTCAGGTTTGGTATTAGAAGCATTGAGATATCACATCTCATGCTATCAGAAGGGTCTCAGGTTTGGAATGGGAAGGAGTTGGATATCACATCTCATGCTAAAGGGAGGGTCTCAGGTTTGGAAGGGGAAGGATTTGGATATCACATCTCATGTTATCGGAAGGATCTCACGTTTGGTATTAGAAGTATTGAGATATCATATCTCATGCTATAGGAAGGGTCTCAGGATTGGAATGGGAAGGACTTAGATATCACATATCATGCTATAGGGAGGGTCTCAGTTTTGATATTAGAAGCATTGAGATATCACATCTCATGCTATCGGAAGTGTCTCAGGATTGGAATGGGAAGGAGCTGGATATCACATCTCATGCTAAAGGAAGGGTCTCAGGTTTGGAACGGGAAGGATTTGGATATTACATCTCATGTTATAGGAAGGGTCTCAGGTTTGGTATAAGCATTGAGATATCACATCTCTGCTATCGGAAGTGTCTCAGGATTGGAATGGGAAGGAGTTGGATATCCCATCTCATGTTATAGGACGGGTCTCAGGTTTGTTATTAGAATCATTGAGATATCATATTGCATGCTGTAGGAAGGGTCTAAGGGTTGGAATGGGAAGGACTTGGATATCACATCTCATGCTATAGATAGGCTCTTAGGTTTGGAAAGGGAAGGAGTTGGATATCACATTTCATGTTAGAGGAAGGATCTCAGGTTTGGTATTAGAAGCATTGAGATATCACATCTCATGCTATAGGAAGGGTCTCAGGATTGGAATGGGAAGTAGTTGGATATCACATCTCATGCTATAGGAAGTGTCTCAGGTTTGGTATAAGCATTGAGATATCACATCTCATGCTATAGGACGGGTCTCAGGATTGGAATGGAAGGAGTTGGATATCACATCTCATGTTATAGGAAGGATCTCAGGTTTGCTATTAGAAGCATTGAGACATCACATCTCATGCTATAGGAAGGGTCTCAGGGTTGGAATGGGAAGGACTTGGATATCACATCTCATGCTATAGATAGGCTCTTAGGTTTGGAAAGGGAAGGAGTTGGATATCACATTTCATGTTAGAGGAAGGATCTCAGGTTTGGTATTAGAAGCATTGAGATATCACATCTCATGCTATAGGAAGGGTCTCAGGATTGGAATGTGAAGGATTTGGATATCACATCTCATGCTAAAGGAAGGGTCTCAGGTTTGGTAGAAGCATTGAGATATCACGTCTCTGCTATCGGAAGGGTCTCAGGATTGGATTGGGAAGGAGTTGGATATCCCTTCTCATGCTATAGGAAGGGTCTCAGGATTTGAATGGCAAGGAGTTGGATATCACATCTCATGCCATAGGAAGGGTCTCAGGTTTGGTATAAGCATTGATATATCACATCTCTGCTATCGGAAGGGTCTCAGGATTGGATTGGGAAGGAGTTGGATATCCCTTCTCATGCTATAGGAAGTGTCTCAGGTTGGAATGGGAAGGAGTTGGATATCACATCTCATGTTATAGGAAGGGTCTCAGGATTGGAATGGGAAGGATTTGGATATCACATCTCTTGCTATAGGAAGGGTCTCAGGATTGGAATGGGTAGGAGTTGGATATTACTTTCTTGCTATAGGAAGGGTCTCATGTTTGGAATGGGAATGAGTTGGATATCACATATGCTATAATTAGTGTCTCAGGTTTGGAACGGGAAGGAGTTGGATATCACATCTCATGTTATAGGAAGGGTCTCAGGTTTGTTATAAGCATTGAGATATCACATCTCTGCTATCGGAAGCGGCTCAGGATTGGAATGGGAAGGAGTTGGATATCCCATCTCATGTTATAGTAAGAGTCTCTGGTTTGGTATTAGAATCATTGAGATATCACATCGCATGCTGTAGGAAGGGTCTAAGGATTGGAATGGGATGGACTTGGATATCACATCTCATGCTATAGGTAGGCTCTCAGGTTTGGTATAAGCATTGAGATATCACATCTCATGCTATAGGAAGGGTCTCAGATTTGGTATAAGCATTGAGATATCACATCTCTGCTATCGGAAGTGTCTCAGGATTGGAATGGGAAGGAGTTGGATATCACATCTCATGTTATAGGAAGGCTCTCAGGTTTGGTATTAGAAGCATTGAGACATCACATCTCATGCTATAGGAAGGGTCTCAGGGTTGGAATGGGAAGGAGTTGGATATCGCATCTCATCCAATAGGAAGGGTCTCAGGTTTGGAATGGGAAGGAATTGGATATCACATCTCATGTTATAGGAAGGATCTCAGGTTTGGTATTAGAAGCATTGAGATATCACATCTCATGCTATAGGAAGGGTCTCAGGATTGGAATGTGAAGGATTTGGATATCACATCTCATGCTAAAGGAAGGGTCTCAGGTTTGGTAGAAGCATTGAGATATCAGATCTCTGCTATCGGAAGGGTCTCAGGATTGGATTGGGAAGGAGTTGGATATCCCTTCTCATGCTATAGGAAGGGTCTCAGGATGTGAATGGGAAGGAGTTGGATATCACATCTCATGTTATAGGAAGGGTCTCAGGATTGGAATGGGAAGGATTTGGATATTACTTTCTTGCTATAGGAAGGGTCTCATATTTGGAATGGGAAGGAGTTGGATATCACATATGCTATACTTAGTGTCTCAGGTTTGGAACGGGAAGGAGTTGGATATCACATCTCATGTTATAGGAAGGGTCTCATGTTTGGTATAAGCATTGAGATATCACATCTCTGCTATCGGAAGCGGCTCAGGATTGGAATGGGAAGGAGTTGGATATCCCATCTCATGTTATAGTAAGAGTCTCTGGTTTGGTATTAGAATCATTGAGATATCACATCGCATCCTGTAGGAAGGGTCTAAGGATTGGAATGGGATGGACTTGGATATCACATCTCATGCTATAGGTAGGCTCTCAGGTTTGATATAAGCATTGAGATATCACATCTCATGCTATAGGAAGGGTCTCAGGATTGGAATGGGAAGGATTTGGATATCCCATCTCATGCTATAGGAAGGCTCTCAGGTTTGGAAGGGGAAGGAGTTGGATATCACATTTTATGTTAGAGGACGGATCTCAGGTTTGGTATTAGAGGCCTTGAGATATCACATCTCATGCTATAGGAAGGGTCTCAGGATTGGAATGGGAAGGAGTTGGATATCACATCTCAAGCTTTAGGAAGGGTCTCAGGTTTGGTATAAGCATTGAGATAGCACATCTCATGCTATAGGAAGGGTCTCAGGATTGGAATGGGAAGGAGTTGGATATCACATCTCATGTAATAGGAAAGATCTCAGGTTTGGTATTAGAAGCATTGAGACATCACATCTCATGTTATAGGAAGGGTCTCAGGATTGGAATGGGAAGAAGTTGGATATCACATCTCATGCTATAGGAAGGGTCTCAGGTTTGGAAGGGGAAGGAGTTGGATATCCAATCTCATGTTATAGGACTGGTCTCAGGTTTGGTATTAGAAGCATTGAGATATCACATTGCATGCTGTAGGAAGGTTCTCAGGTTTGGTATTAGAAGCATTGAGACATCACATCTCATGCTATAGGAAGGGTCTCAGGATTGGAATGGGAAGGAGTTGGATATGACATCTCATGTTATAGGAAGGATCTCAGGTTTGGTATTAGAGGCATTGAGACATCACATCTCATGCTATAGGAAGGGTCTCAGGATTGGAATGGGAAGGAGTTGGATATCACATCTCATGCTATAGGAAGGGTCTCAGATTTGGTATAAGCATTGAGATATCACATCTCATGCTATAGGAAGGGTCTCAGGATTGGATTGGGAAGGAGTTGTATATGACATCTCAGGCCATAGGAAGGGTCTCAGGATTGGTATAAGCATTGAGATATCACATCTCTGCTATCGGAAGGGTCTCAGGATTGGAATGGGAAGGAGTTGGATATCCCATCTCATGTTAAAGGAAGGGTCTCAGGTTTGGTATTAGAAGCATTGAGATATCACATCTCATGCTATAGGAAGGGTCTCAGGATTGGAATGGGGAGGACTTGGATGTCACATCTCATGCTATAGTGAGGGTCTCAAGTTTGATATTAGAAGCATTGAGATAACAAATCTCATGATATCGGAAGGGTCTCAGGATTGGAATGGGAAGGAGTTGGATATCACATCTCATGATAAAGGAAGGGTCTAAGGTTTGGAAGGGGAAAGATTTGGATATCACATCTCATGTTATAGGACGGGTCTCAGGTTTGGTATTAAAAGCATTGAGATATCAAGTCTCATGGCATAGGAAGGGTCTCAGAATTGGAATGTGAAGGAGTTGGATATCACATCTTAAGCTATAGGAAGAGTCTCAGGATTGGATTGGGAAGGAGTTTCTCACATCTCATGCCATAGTATGGGTCTCAGGTTTGGTAGAAGCATTGGGATATCACATCTCATGCTATTGGAAGGGTATCAGTATTGGATTTGGAAGGAGTTGGATATCCCATCTCATGCTATAGGAAGGGTCTCAGGTTGGAATGGGAAGGAGTTGGATATCACATTTCATGTTATAGGAAAGGTCTCAGGATTGGAATGGGAAGGACTTGGATATCATATCTCATGCTATAGGAAGGCTCTCAGGTTTGGAAGGGGAAGGAGTTGGATATCACATTTCATGTTAGAGGAAGGATCTCAGGTTTGGTATTAGAGGCCTTGAGATATCACATCTCATGCTATAGGAAGGGTCTCAGGATTGGAATGGGAAGGAGTTGGATATCACATCTCAAGCTTTAGGAAGGGTCTCAGGTTTGGTATAAGCATTGAGATAGCACATCTCATGCTATAGGAAGGGTCTCAGGATTGGAATGGGAAGGAGTTGGATATCACATCTCATGTTATAGGAAGGATCTCAGGTTTGGTATTAGAAGCATTGAGACATCACATCTCATGCTATAGGAAGGGTCTCAGGATTGGATTGGGAAGGAGTTGGATTGTGGAGGGTTTTGACCCATGTGGAATCATTAGACGGGGTAAAGATGGGGATTAAGCTGTCGCTGCCCATCATTTTGCCCCAGAACAAAAATAAATAATTGGAGTGGGTAAAGATGGGGATGCGCTGTCGCCGCCCATCATTTCATCCCAGAATCCAGGAGAGCTGCGCAGTTGTGCGCACACCAAAATGGTTACCTAACTTGCCACCCACCAGTGTAAAGAAAGGTCTTTGTTAACAAAATCCACTGTTACTGATGTCAAAAAGTTGCTGAAATCGTGACTCATTGGACCACTTTAAAGATTCAACCCTTTTTGTGGGGTTCCACATAACCATTTTACTGTAAGGAGCCCCATCAAAACAATGTTAAGCAAGGATTTACTACCATGTAAGAACCATTCCTGTTTAGAATGCATTAATCCAAGAAAATCCCAAAATTGCATGCAGTACCAACAAAATCCTCAAGGGGGCGCTGGCGGTCTAAACTCTGACAGGAGAATTGAGTGCAGTTGCTGACAAAGGGATTTGACTCAGCTGACTTCAAAGGCTGCATTTTAATTAAAAATTAGCCACATGCTGTTCCCAGAGGCCTGAAGCCTGGGAAACCCTATCACCTCAAGAGCTTCACACCAGGAGTTAGAATCTCACATGACCTCTTGATTGATAGAAGGCAGACTGGCTGGGAGCTTCCCAGAGACCACACAAAGGACCCTTTCCTCTGAAAGGAATATGTTGATTTTGACTGTTAATGTCAACAAAGCCCTGCCTGCCCAGAGGACTGACCCACCCAAGTCTTGGAGGCGGACTTCAACACTCTGAGGACTGAATTGGAAGTAAAATATATATTTTACAAAAACACTGATAACTCTTTGTAATCAAATGACAGAAATGTATAACTTTGAGAGCTTTAATTTAAAAAATGTACCTTTAATTCAAGACTAAACTCGAATTTGTGTGATGTTCTGGGGCAAAACCCCATTGTTTATTAATATTACAGACTCCCTGTTTCAGCTAGACAAACGAAAATGCATTGGTATGTGGGTAGATATGTGAGGAACAGTTGTATAAAATTTAATGAAGATCCAATGTTGTTTAGCACATTAAAAAGTGCTAGAAGTTGCCATTGGTGAATGCAAGCTCCTAGAAACAGCAGATTTGGGACAGAGTATACCTCATGTGATAGGTAACATGGGTATGTAATTTCAAACAACTGTGTAACTCTGAAGTATGTATTTTGATCATATATAGATTTGGGTGCACAGATGATAAGGGAGGTTCTTCAAGAGATCATAAATGGCTGACATCACTCTGACACAACTTAGTTCGCCAATCAGGGGACGAATGAAAGTTTGACCAATTAGAAGCTGAGAGAGAGGTAGGGTCAGTGATGCTAGAACACACCCACATTCTAAACACATAAAAGCAGACAGACAGGACAGATAGAGACTTTCCAAATCCATCTGCAGCGGGACGCTCTGCCGGAAAAATCCATACTTACCTCCACACAACATCCAGAGATCCAGACTTCAAATTCATCAATCTATCCAGAACTAAGAGACCAGACCAGAGAGAAAGCAGTGCTGTACTAAGAGACCAGACCAGAGGGAGAAAGCAGTGCTGTGCCCAGAGAGTGACCAGAGCCCAGTCTAAAACCCTGACCAGATCCATGGCGAGGCCCATTTCACCCAAGAATATAGTGTGAGTACCTAGAAAACTGTGCAGAACCAATCTCCTAGTTAAAATCATATAATTCAATCTATTTAACCTAAGTAGAACTGCCTCCTAACTGTCACCTGTCATTTTAGCTGCAAAAGCTGCACGTGTCTTTTTGAACTTTAAAATTTCGAATCTGAAAAACGACCTTTATTCAATCGTTCATATCTCCGCAACCGTTTGTGCTAGAGACTTGCAATAACTTTTATTTAAAAGCTTAGAATCGTAGCTTTGAATCGCACCAAGAACCGCATTCCTACCCCTTATAGTTTTACCGCAATCGCGGAACACGCATCCGCGAATTTTACCGCGATTTGCAATTTCTTCACATGTAAAAACTGCTGCTGTTTGCTTTCCATTTGCCAGAAATTCGTTTAACCTGTTAACTATCCCTGCATCATTGCTAGTGTGAGCCTGGACTAATATTAACTAGATACCACTCACCCTGAACCTCTGAAAGGGAATTAACAGCATTTCCAGCATATTTCTCATCCATTGCTAACACATATAAAAGCATTTGGGCCGGTGATTTCAAAACTCCTACCTGTTTTCTGTTGTCTAATCTTGCGGGATTGAACTGAATTACAGTTGATTGCATTTCTGAGAACTGTGTGTTTTCCTTCCATTTCCTTGCCTTGCATCAAGGGGGGGAGGGGAGTAGCCAGAGAAAAGTGATTACGTTGTTTGGTTGAAATCATATTGCGTATCTTCTGTACTGCATTCATTGAATATTGCATCCACCTGAGCTTACATAAAGCATCCTCTACCACATTATACTTTTGTTCCTATTTACCAGTGTGCTACCTTATCCATTCATGTCAACTCATTAGTGATTATAAGAAGTGTGCTAGTGCCAGATTCTCCGTTGTTGATCTTTATCATATCAGATTAAGTGTGCTATTCAATTATTAATTTATTATAAAGTGGGATATATATACCTATTGTTTAAATTATCAAATAAACCTTTTAACTTGCAAAACAGAACTACTTCTTGGCTCAGTGGGGTCAGGGGGATTCCAAGAGAGGGGTGTTATATAAGGGTAGTCATCCAGAACGCATGAACTGGACCTAAAGATATATCAATAAGGGTTTTCATTCAGTATTATAGACTAGGCGTTGACTTAGCTGTAGTGTTGAATTGAATCCCCTTACAAAGTGGGGGCTCGTATCCGGGATTCTGGGTTAGAATACCACTTGTGCAGCTTAATACAGTGTGCTAACTGACGGGATACATACATCCAGTCGGATCACCACGCTGCATTACGCTGTGAAGCATTCCTCAAAAGGGACACTCCAAGAAAAGTTCTGTTCTGCAAAACTAAAATACTAACTTCCGTAAGTCAGGACAGAGACCAATCTCTAGAATGACGACCTTGGTAGATATGAAAATAGCCAGAGAGCACTTCTTACACAAACTATTTGTGAGAGGTGAATGGACTCACCAGGACCAAACGGTCTGGTTGCAGGCCATCACGCAACAGGTCACTGAAACAGGGTCAGATATATATAGAGATCAGGGTCCATTACACGTGGCCCTGAGTGAACTATATATGGCTCCTAAGGCCAAAGATGAGCACGACAAGATTGTTAGGATAGCGGCATATTTATATTTATACATGGGAGCCATACAGAATAAATGTGCTGAAGGCCATGATCTGGCAAAAAGGCAACAGATGGCGTTAGAGAAGGCCCAATCTGATCTGGACTCTTCTGAGCAAAGGCTGCACAGAAGCCAGGAGTCAGAAAATGAGACCAGACAGTACATCACTAAAATAAAGGAGGATATGGATGTGCTGCAAAAGGAAAAGTCAGAACAGGATACCAAATTTCTGGCCTTGCAGAAGGAACACCAAGAAGGTTTGGACTCCCTACTGCAAAGCCAGAAAAAGCTGGAGCAACAGCTAGACTTCAATAGGGCATGTGCTGAGCAGGTAGTCACCCTGCAAGGCCACCTAGATAGAGTGAAGGAGGAGAGCAATAAACTGATTCTGAAAGACCTGGATACCCAGGCAGAGTTTGATCAGGAGCGCCAGAAAGCTGGTGCCTTCCAAAGGCAAAGGGACGACCTGGCGGCACAAATGCAGGCTCTTAGTCAGGAAAGAGACGCCTTAGGCCAGGAAGTCTGCCATTTAAAAAGAAAAATGGAAGAAAATCACCTGGCCCACCAGGGGCTGGGTGATCTCCAAAAAGAAAACCAGAACTTGGTAGAGCACACCAGAAGGGTGGAGGATGCTCTAGCAAGAAAGGAGCAGGCCAATAGGGACATTGCCCAGGAGGTAACCCTCCTGCAGCAAAGACTGGCCCAGTTCTCCAGGACCAATCAGGAAACACAGAGAGAGAATGAAGCTCTCTGCCAGCACAATGATAGGCTCCAACAGCAGGTAGCGATGCAGGAGAGACTGATAGAGTCGAGTAAGGCCTTAACTGAGGAACTGAAGGCACAAATGAAGGCTCTTGCATTGCAACAGGGAGCAGGGGCGGATAGAGATGAGGTTCGCTGGGAAATGGAAACTCCGGAGCATAACCTCAGGAGCCCTAGTACCAGAGGCCCTCATACCTCTCAGTCCCTGGACTCTGCCACCCCCATGTCCCCTGGCGCACATGAGCACAGGGCCACAGGGATGGCAGATTACTATCCAGCCAGAAGCATGGGGCTCATAGGCCAGTACCATCCAGGAATGGAGGGGTGGGCATCCGGGTATGGGCACCCAAGTACAATACAGTTCAGTGGGGAACCCCAGGAGAGTAGGCCCATTAAGGGCATCCTGAAAACCTCTGCCCAGTTAGGTCAGTGGAGGGGGTACCCATCAAATCCTGACAGCAAGGAGGAATCTGAAGACTCCTCTGAACTGCGCAGGACACAGGAGACCAGGTCCCCACATTCTGCCAGCCATTCCCAGGCTCGCAGAATCCGGGAAAACCTGGAAGAACAGACGGGAACCTCTGGGAGCAGTGCCTCTGAGTCCGACGAAGAATGGACAAGGGTTACCCGAACCAAAAAGGCCAATAAGGCAAAAAGGGCCTTGCTCAAGGACCCCTTAAAGCAGATTAAGGCGATCAGGAGCGTCATCACGCCTTACCATAAGAACGCTAAGTATTCTGTTTGGGAGCACTTAGAGTTGTTTGAACAAATGATGGAGACTTTCCATTTGAAGGACAGCCAAAGCTGTATTCAATATGTAAAGTGGACATTCTCCCCGGAATACTCCAGTTTCTTTGCGGGGCTGGAGGACCAAAATCATTTAAGATGATCCACCTATAAGGCGGCCATCCTGAAACATTTTTCCATTCATAGAAATCCTCAAGAGGCTCGCAAGGCAGCCTACAATTTACAATGTGGGGAGGATCAGGCCCCACAAGAATTTGTGCAGGAACTGAAACGTGCCTTTGCGCAGACCACCAGAAGGGTGCGCACAGACAGTCGAGAATTCGTTAATACATTTTTTCATGCCTTGCCCAAATACATCATGACCCAGCTCGTGAGGGATTTTCACGAGAAAAGATCCTTAGACTGGGTCATTGAACAGGCTACCCGGATCTATGAGGTGCAGAAACCGGTAGATAGCAAAAGTAATGCCCAGAAAAACCCCAAAGCCAACAGCACCCCTGCTGCTGCCAAGGTGGCAGAGGTAAAGGTTACCCCCGTTTTGGATTTGGAGATGGGGGGGCCTAAAAACCTGCCTGCACCTAATAATGCTAGGCCCAGGAGGTCCTCGGGCCAGTCACAGACAGGGAGCCAAGGAGGCAGCCCCACAAATGGGGTCCCTCGCTCTCCTGATTATGTAAGTCCCCGTTACAAGGGAAATCGACCCATCCTGGGTTATGTGTGGACTCCTCCAGCCCAAGGGGGGGGATCCAGACAAGCACCTAACCCAGGGAACTTCCCTCCAAACTTCCCACAGGAGGGCAGAAATGTACCAAACCCTGGGCAGAACTTTTTCCCCAGATATCCACCCGACTTTCAACCCCAAAACCATCCATCCTTCTTTCCCCAATTCCCTGAGCCCAGACCACTGAATCCGGGAGAGGGGAGGCCAAGGGTGGAGGGGTACCCAAATCTTCCCAACCCGGGGTATTACCAGAGGAGGGACAGCTACCCTTCCCGGGATCAGCCCAGGGGAGAAAACAGGGCCCCGTATCAGCCTGAGCGGGTTTCCCAGTTAGAGCGCCAGGTTCAAAACATGGCGCGGGATATGGGTCATATACTGAGGGCTCAGCAGAACCCTCAGATGGGCGTGCCGGCGCAGAACGCACCCAACTCTGGACCTGGTGCTCCAGAACAATGACGGGGGCAGCACCCCGATAACTCACCGGTTCCCAGGGAGGGGGCACAAAGGGAAGGGGGGTGTAAAGCCTTGGAGGAAGCTGCCTTCCTCACTTGTAAACAGCCCCTGGAAACCCAGGAACCGGAAACAAAATCTCTTGCCCCTGAAAGTCTGCCTCCTAAGGAGCAGAGGGGGGGTAGGAGAAACAAAAGACCCAAACAGACTCAATTTGAGGAGGAGGTACAGATCTTCCAATTTGAGGGAGAGGGATCCTCAGAGGATCCTGGGAAAAGGATCTTCTCCTTCAGAGAGGGGGGAACTCCTCCCAAAGAAAAATGGGTCCCTAGGGATGCAAATCCAGACTGGGGAGATGTGGAGACTGAGCTACCGCCGCCCACCATCTCATCCCAGAACCAACAGCAAGAAAATCCCCTGGTTCAAACCCATCCTGGGGACTGCCTCCAAAAAGGGGGGGGCAGCCCAGAAACGGAGCCAGGGGAACCCACAATGGCTCTGATCTCCAGTTGCAAATTTTTTCTTTCAGATTCCCAAGACTCTCCACAGAATTCTGCCCAAATCTCCTCGCTAGCGATGTCCAAAACCAGAAAATTAGCCCACCAGTTGTCCAAAAATGTACATTATCTGTGCCCCCTTGAGGAGAAGGAGGGAAGATATTATGCCCCGGTACAAGTACAGGGGCAGGGTACAATCTCAGCACTGGTGGACACTGGATCTCAAGCTACCCTTCTGTCCAGAAGGGCCTTTGACGAACTGAATGCAGGAAGGGGAGAGAATTACCAAATTCCTCTCACCTCTCTTCCTGGACAACTGTAGAACTTTGACGGGAAGGAAATTCCCGTCGAGGGGACGGCAGACTTGGACATTAAGATCGGGCGACATAAGTTGAAACACCCGGTCATAGTTGTGACCCCAGAGGGCACCCCTTGTTTACTAGGGAATGACCTCCTGAGAAGGTTGTCACCCCTAATAGATTGCGTAAACAAGGTCCTCTGGACTCAGACTAGCCGACCCATAAAATTAAAACAGAGTGTCAACCATGTTAGTTTAAACGGCACATGCCACATGGTTGAACAAAAATCTGACCAAGTAGAATTTCACTTCCAGAACAACCAAATTCCAGACGTGACGGTAATAGCAGTAGGACAACAGACTGGTGATGGGGGGTCCTCTCTATTTCTGAAAATCAACCTTCCTTCCAGTCTAAAGTGGTATTCCACGCTGGAAGGAAACACTCTGAAATTCTATACTAATCCACAATCAGAAACCCCCACTCCTATAGTCCAGAAAGATGTGAAATCAGCTCAAAGCCTGGCTGATATTCAGCAAATTGGAGAGCAGTTGTTCATCCCTGTTCAGTTAAATGATGGGAAGGACTCTGTTCTCGCTCGAGTGTGTGTGAACAACGGTAAGAGCTTCATCAGCGAAGCCATGTTCCGCCAACTCCCAAAAGATCCAGCCATTCCCACCTTCAAACTGATAGACAAATGGGAAATGGACCTGGAAGCACCTGACTACAAACATCTCCTGCCAAGCAGGTGTATGCTCAAAATCTCCATTGGCAACAAGAGCATAGTCCATAATTGTTGGGTCGTGCGAGACGTCACTGCCGCCTTTTACTTAGGCAGTGACATTCTCAATCGCTTTGCCATTAGTTTGGACCTAATAAACTTCAAAGCTTGGTCCCGATTAGCGGATAATCCCATGGGCTTTGATGATCCAGAAAAAGCATTTAGGTCAGCTCAATTGCTACCTTATGCAGTTGAAATTCAGGTTAAAGAGGAAGTCACCATCCCAGAAAGGACCCGACAATTCTCCCTGGAAGTGAAAGTTAAAAGGGGACAAGAGTTGAAAAACCCTGATGCTTACATACATCTAAATGCTTATTTCCAACAGCAAGGGTTGGGGGTAAACCCAACACCATTAGTCAACATAGAACATGACACCATTCCAATAGAGGTGGATAACAGCGACTTAAAGAGTATTACTCTAGCCGCAGGCACCATTATTGGAATGGCGGTTGATGACCGACATTTCTTCATTGATCTTGTAAATGAACTGTTAGGACCCATCCCCAAGGACTGTTTTGACAGTGACAGTGATGACAACGCAACACCAGACAGGATTTTTACCCGGCATGGGGGGAACTTCCTGGTGTACACTTCCTGCCCCTATGGTAAGGAAGATGTGACCTGTGACTTCAGGAGGGATGAGGTGATTTTCCAGGTCCATGAGGGCTGCCTTTCCCACCTGAAGCCTCCGGTCCAAATCAGCACTCTGACCAGGGACTTCTCCACCCAGCTGGAGGAGGCCGCGGAGATAGCCAAACCAGAAGTCTTTCCAGGCTTCAGGCAGATGGTGGAAGAGAGGGTCAACCTAGCTGATGCCTGTGTGACTCTGGAACAAAAGCAAAAGTTGAAACAAGTTTTCTTGGATTTCCAAGATCTCTTTGCGGTAGACTCATATGACTGTGGTCGCACCGACATCCACACCACAACAATCCCCACGGACCCTGGCATGACTCCAGTGTTTGTGAAGCAATATCGCTTGCCTCTCGCATCAATGGAGTCCCTTACTGAAATAATTAAGAACCTTGAGTCCCGGGGAATAATCCGTCCAGTCCACAGCACCTTCAATAATCCGGTGCTGGGGATATTGAAGCCAAACGGCCAGTGGAGACTCTGCGCCGACCTTAGGGAGCTCAACAAACGGGTCCATACTTCCCGATGGCCTCTGCCCTACATTGACCAAGGGCTGGCCCAGATTCAGGGGTCACAGGTATTCACTGCAATAGACCTGACCAATGGATACTGGACCGTGCCTGTCAGCAGGGAGGACCAATACAAACTGGCTTTTACCTTTGGGGGCCAGCAGTACACATGGACCCGGACTCCCTTCGGATACCTCAACTCCGGCAATGAGTTCAATATTTTCCTACATAAGGCCATGCCCGACCTGGGCGCGAGGGGTAACCTGGCTTATGTAGATGATGTCCTCATCAAAAGTTCATCTGTGGAGGAACACATAGCGGAGATCCGTTATGTTCTGACACAGTTGAGGGCCGCCGGAGCAAAACTTTCCTTTCAGAAAGCACAGTGGTGTAGAACCCGTGTTAATTTCTTGGGCCATGAGATTACTCCTCAGGGTCTCTGTCCCCAGGAAAAGAAAGTGGAAGCACTTCAGAAACTGAAAGACCCCACAACTCTGCGGGAACTAAGGAGCCTCCTTGGACTGACTAATTACAGCAGAAAGTTCATTGAGGGCTACGCAGAGATCACCAGACCCCTGATTCATCTCCTGAAGGGGGGGGTCAAGTGGGAATGGGGTCCAGAACAAGCCGAGGCAGTAAAACAACTCAAAAGAAGCCTCTCACAAGCGCCTTGCCTAGCTTACCCTGTCAGAAACAAGGAGTTCTTCCTGGAGACAGGGTTCTCTAATACGTGCTTGACGGCAGTATTATACCAAAAGCATGACAAGGTCAATAAAGTAATCTCCTATGCGAGCAAAACTTTATCCTCTGTGGAGGAAAAATTCAACGATTGTGAGAAGGCACTCCTGGCAACGGTGTGGGCATTGAAGAATTACCGCCCGTTTATCCAGGGGGAACACATCATAGTGGAGACTCCACACCAGCCTCTGCAATATCTCCAAAGTGACAGAATCCGGGCCGGAAATGTGAGTAATTCCCGAATTACTTCCTGGATTCTGTCAATGCAAGGCTTTCCTGTGGAGGTCAGATATGGCCAAAACAAGAAGAGTCCCCTCGCGCAAGGTCTGGCTGACTTGCATGATTGTGCCAGAGAAAACTGTCTCGAGGACGAAAGTCTAAAAATCAAGGACAACATGGAGGCATACCTTAATTCCCCACACAAAGTCTTTGAAGAAGACAAGTGTGAGGGAATGCCCACTGTGTATGTGGATGGATGCTCTTACCATGTTGACAACAACGGGGAGAAAGAACTGGTGGCCGGCGTAGGGAATGCATGGGTGAATGAGTCCCCAGAACCCTCCGCTGGATACAAAATTGGTCCCCGAAGTAGTCAGGTGGCAGAATTGATGGCTGTGCATCAGGCCATCCGCTCTGCTGTCCAGCATCACCTCCACGAACTGGTCATAATCACAGATTCGGATTATGTACGGAACGGGTTCGTGGAGCACCTGGTTAATTGGAAAACCAGAGGCATGTTATGTGCTAACAACAAACCCTTGAAACATGGGAAGTTGATCCAAAACATTGATGATCTGGTCACCTCGAATGAGATGACCATCTATTGGAAAAAGATCAAGGGTCATTCCAAAGTAGAGGGACCAGACAAAACTGGAAATGACTTAGCTGATCAGCTGGCCAAAACCGGGGCCATCCAAGGGGATCTAATTGAGATTGAGTCCCTGTTGGGGGAAATCCAGGTCACCGCTATCACTAGGTCCCAGACAAATGCTCACAACGACCTCTCAATTGCACAATGGAGTAAGGAGACCCCTGATGCTGATTTGATTACTGCTCAGAAGGGGGATCCAATAATTGGTAAATTTTACCAGCACCTTGAGGACCCTGAGAACTTTCCCCTGATGGATACCGATTACATTGGGAAAGAGGACCTAAGAGTGTTGATGAAATGTCCAAAAATGTTCCGAATCCAAGACGGTTTGCTGGTAAGGAAATCCAAAGCTGGCCACGATCAGTGGGTGGTTCCTACCTCATTCCGAAGCCTGATGTTAAGTCACGCCCATGATGCGGCCACCGCCGGTCATAGGGGGTTTCACACAACATTGGAAATCTTAAGAGAGGTTGCATACTGGCCACACATGGGCCAGGACCTCAACCAATATTTGAAGGGGTGTCTTGTGTGTGCACAATTTCAGCCGACATCCCTCACACACCGTGCGCCTCTACAAAAGAGGGGAATGACACTGCCATGGTCAGATTTACAAATCGACTTTGTAGGCCCTGTGATTCGCTCGGCTAGGGGGAATAAGTACATGTTGACCGTGACATGCTTGTTTACCAAGTGGGTGGAATGTCTCCCAGCCCCAAATTGCAAGGCAGAAACTGCAGCTGCCTTGATGATTAACCACATCTTTTCCCGTTTTGGTCTACCTCAAAGGATTGAGTCAGACAGAGGTAGCCACTTCACCAGTGAAGTAATGACAAAGATGTGGGAGATACTGGGGGTCAAAAGGAAGTTGCATATTGCTTATAGACCAGCTTCTTCTGGGGCAGTAGAGAGATATAACCGGACAATTGTGAGCATATTAAAGAAGTTTGTGGCAGATTCTGGGCCAAGTTGGGATATCCGATTACCTCTGGTCCTAATGGCCATCAGATCTACCCCTTCATCTGCAACCAAAATGTCACCATTTGAGTTGATGACTGGGCGCAAGATGGTGCTTCCTCAGCATTTGCTCTACAGGACCCAGGAGCAGACACTGATAAATGCCTCCACTACTCATGAGTATGTAGAGAATTTAAGGAAACACCTCCAACATGCTTTTGCTTATGCTCAGCGGAATCTAGAAAGATCAGCTGATAGCATGAAGACCCACTATGACCTGAAAACTTCCAGGAAGGAATATCAGGTGGGGGACCGGGTCTATCTATACAACTTCCAAAGGAACCAAGCCAAGCAGCGCAAATTTTTGCCTACATGGAAGGGACCCTTTGAGATCGTCGATAAGATCTCCCCTGTGGCCTACAAAATCCACATCCCCAAAGGCGGTTCGGCAGAGGGGGAAGACAAGTGGGTCCACATAAACCAGTTGAAATGTTGCCATCCCAGGCACACTCTGCAACAACTGGAGGAATCCTCTGAAATCCTAGCGGGTACTGTCTCAGACTAATTCAGTTCCAACCATAAAACATACCACATCTAGTCTCTAAAATATTGTGATTTGCATGAAACTGTCTCTTAGTTATACTGTTTTTATTTTTTCAAAATAAGAATGTAATGTTTCGTGATGATAAAATGCATATGCTGCCCCACTATCTCAACAGTGGTGGAAAGACGTCTATGAGTAGGTATTGCCGCTCTTCCTTTGTCGTCCTAGGAGAAAGAAGACCTGGAGACGGGCCAAGGAGGACGATCCGGAGACCGGGAGCAGAGACGCAACGGGCCCGGGGTACCGCCCAATCTTCCCATCAGGACCGGCGAGGAGAACTGATCGATCTGACCGGATGGAGAGGAAGATGCTGAACTGTGCCGTCTACAGAATTGGAAGAAGATAATGTGGACATACCAGCGCCAGGGTTCAAAACCTCCCTTGCAACCGACTCCCCCTCGACTCAAGTCAAAGCGCAGTCGGGCGGGGGGGTTTGTGGAGGGTTTTGACCCATGTGGAATCATTAGACGGGGTAAAGATGGGGATTAAGCTGTCGCTGCCCATCATTTTGCCCCAGAACAAAAATAAATAATTGGAGTGGGTAAAGATGGGGATGCGCTGTCGCCGCCCATCATTTCATCCCAGAATCCAGGAGAGCTGCGCAGTTGTGCGCACACCAAAATGGTTACCTAACTTGCCACCCACCAGTGTAAAGAAAGGTCTTTGTTAACAAAATCCACTGTTACTGATGTCAAAAAGTTGCTGAAATCGTGACTCATTGGACCACTTTAAAGATTCAACCCTTTTTGTGGGGTTCCACATAACCATTTTACTGTAAGGAGCCCCATCAAAACAATGTTAAGCAAGGATTTACTACCATGTAAGAACCATTCCTGTTTAGAATGCATTAATCCAAGAAAATCCCAAAATTGCATGCAGTACCAACAAAATCCTCAAGGGGGCGCTGGCGGTCTAAACTCTGACAGGAGAATTGAGTGCAGTTGCTGACAAAGGGATTTGACTCAGCTGACTTCAAAGGCTGCATTTTAATTAAAAATTAGCCACATGCTGTTCCCAGAGGCCTGAAGCCTGGGAAACCCTATCACCTCAAGAGCTTCACACCAGGAGTTAGAATCTCACATGACCTCTTGATTGATAGAAGGCAGACTGGCTGGGAGCTTCCCAGAGACCACACAAAGGACCCTTTCCTCTGAAAGGAATATGTTGATTTTGACTGTTAATGTCAACAAAGCCCTGCCTGCCCAGAGGACTGACCCACCCAAGTCTTGGAGGCGGACTTCAACACTCTGAGGACTGAATTGGAAGTAAAATATATATTTTACAAAAACACTGATAACTCTTTGTAATCAAATGACAGAAATGTATAACTTTGAGAGCTTTAATTTAAAAAATGTACCTTTAATTCAAGACTAAACTCGAATTTGTGTGATGTTCTGGGGCAAAACCCCATTGTTTATTAATATTACAGACTCCCTGTTTCAGCTAGACAAACGAAAATGCATTGGTATGTGGGTAGATATGTGAGGAACAGTTGTATAAAATTTAATGAAGATCCAATGTTGTTTAGCACATTAAAAAGTGCTAGAAGTTGCCATTGGTGAATGCAAGCTCCTAGAAACAGCAGATTTGGGACAGAGTATACCTCGTGTGATAGGTAACATGGGTATGTAATTTCAAACAACTGTGTAACTCTGAAGTATGTATTTTGATCATATATAGATTTGGGTGCACAGATGATAAGGGAGGTTCTTCAAGAGATCATAAATGGCTGACATCACTCTGACACAACTTAGTTCGCCAATCAGGGGACGAATGAAAGTTTGACCAATTAGAAGCTGAGAGAGAGGTAGGGTCAGTGATGCTAGAACACACCCACATTCTAAACACATAAAAGCAGACAGACAGGACAGATAGAGACTTTCCAAATCCATCTGCAGCGGGACGCTCTGCCGGAAAAATCCATACTTACCTCCACACAACATCCAGAGATCCAGACTTCAAATTCATCAATCTATCCAGAACTAAGAGACCAGACCAGAGAGAAAGCAGTGCTGTACTAAGAGACCAGACCAGAGGGAGAAAGCAGTGCTGTGCCCAGAGAGTGACCAGAGCCCAGTCTAAAACCCTGACCAGATCCATGGCGAGGCCCATTTCACCCAAGAATATAGTGTGAGTACCTAGAAAACTGTGCAGAACCAATCTCCTAGTTAAAATCATATAATTCAATCTATTTAACCTAAGTAGAACTGCCTCCTAACTGTCACCTGTCATTTTAACTGCAAAAGCTGCACGTGTCTTTTTGAACTTTAAAATTTCGAATCTGAAAAACGACCTTTATTCAATCGTTCATATCTCCGCAACCGTTTGTGCTAGAGACTTGCAATAACTTTTATTTAAAAGCTTAGAATCGTAGCTTTGAATCGCACCAAGAACCGCATTCCTACCCCTTATAGTTTTACCGCAATCGCGGAACACGCATCCGCGAATTTTACCGCGATTTGCAATTTCTTCACATGTAAAAACTGCTGCTGTTTGCTTTCCATTTGCCAGAAATTCGTTTAACCTGTTAACTATCCCTGCATCATTGCTAGTGTGAGCCTGGACTAATATTAACTAGATACCACTCACCCTGAACCTCTGAAAGGGAATTAACAGCATTTCCAGCATATTTCTCATCCATTGCTAACACATATAAAAGCATTTGGGCCGGTGATTTCAAAACTCCTACCTGTTTTCTGTTGTCTAATCTTGCGGGATTGAACTGAATTACAGTTGATTGCATTTCTGAGAACTGTGTGTTTTCCTTCCATTTCCTTGCCTTGCATCAAGGGGGGGAGGGGAGTAGCCAGAGAAAAGTGATTACGTTGTTTGGTTGAAATCATATTGCGTATCTTCTGTACTGCATTCATTGAATATTGCATCCACCTGAGCTTACATAAAGCATCCTCTACCACATTATACTTTTGTTCCTATTTACCAGTGTGCTACCTTATCCATTCATGTCAACTCATTAGTGATTATAAGAAGTGTGCTAGTGCCAGATTCTCCGTTGTTGATCTTTATCATATCAGATTAAGTGTGCTATTCAATTATTAATTTATTATAAAGTGGGATATATATACCTATTGTTTAAATTATCAAATAAACCTTTTAACTTGCAAAACAGAACTACTTCTTGGCTCAGTGGGGTCAGGGGGATTCCAAGAGAGGGGTGTTATATAAGGGTAGTCATCCAGAACGCATGAACTGGACCTAAAGATATATCAATAAGGGTTTTCATTCAGTATTATAGACTAGGCGTTGACTTAGCTGTAGTGTTGAATTGAATCCCCTTACAGGATATCACATCTCATGCTATAGGAAGGGTCTCAGATTTGGTATAAGCATTGAGATATCACATCTCTGCTATCGGAAGGGTCTCAGGATTGGAATGGGAAGGAGTTGGATATCCCATCTCATGCTATAGGGAGGGTCTCAATTTTGATATTAGAAGCATTGAGATAACAAATCTCATGATATTGGAAGGGTCTCAGGAATGGAATGGGAAGGAGTTGGATATCACATCTCATGATAAAGGAAGGGTCTAAGGTTTGGAAGGGGAAAGATTTGGATATCACATCTCATGTTATAGGACGGGTCTCAGGTTTGGTATTAGAAGCATTGAGATATCAAGTCTCATGGTATAGGAAGGGTCTCAGAATTGGAGACCCTTCCTATAGCATGAGCTGTGATATCCAACTTCTTCCCATTCCAATCCTGAGACCCTTCCTATAACATGAGATGTGATGTCTCAATGCTTCTAATACCAAACCTGAGATCTTTCCTATAACATGAGATGTGATATCCAACTCCTTCCCATTCCAATCCTGAGACCCTTCCTATAGCATGGGATGTGCTATCTCAATGCTTATACCAAACCTGAGACCCTTCCTAAAGCTTGAGATGTGATATCCAACTCCTTCCCATTCCAATCATGAGACCCTTCCTATAGCATGAGATGTGATATCTCAAGGCCTCTAATACCAAACCTGAGATCCGTCCTCTAACATAAAATGTGATATCCAACTCCTTCCCCTTCCAAACCTGAGAGCCTTCCTATAGCATGAGATGGGATATCCAAATCCCTCCCATTCCAATCCTGAGACCCTTCCTATAGCATGAGATGTGATATCTCAATGCTTATATCAAACCTGAGAGCCTACCTATAGCATGAGATGTGATATCCAAGTCCATCCCATTCCAATCCTTAGACCCTTCCTACAGCATGCGATGTGATATCTCAATGATTCTAATACCAAATCAGAGACTCTTACTATAACATGAGATGTGATATCCAACTCCTTCCCATTCCAATCCTGAGACCCTTCCTATAGCATGAGATGTGATGTCTCAATGCTTCTAATACCAAACCTGAGATCCTTCCTATAACATGAGATGTCATATCCAACTCCTTCCCATTCCAATCCTGAGACCCTTCCTATAGCATGAGATGTGATGTCTCAATGCTTCTAATACCAAACCTGAGAACCTTCCTACAGCATGCGATGTGATATCTCAATGCTTCTAATACCAAACCTGAGACCAGTCCTATAACATGAGATTGGATATCCAACTCCTTCCCCTTCCAAACCTGAGACCCTTCCTATAGCATGAGATGTGATATCCAAGTCCTTCCCATTCCAACCCTTAGACCCTTCCTACAGCATGCAATATGATATCTCAATGATTCTAATAACAAACCTGAGACCCGTCCTATAACATGAGATGGGATATCCAACTCCTTCCCATTCCAATCCTGAGACACTTCCGATAGCAGAGATGTGATATCTCAATGCTTATACCAAACCTGAGACCCTTCCTATAACATGAGATGTGATATCCAAATCCTTCCCGTTCCAAACCTGAGACCCTTCCTTTAGCATGAGATGTGATATCCAGCTCCTTCCCATTCCAATCCTGAGACACTTCCGATAGCATGAGATGTGATATCTCAATGCTTCTAATATCAAAACTGAGACCCTCCCTATAGCATGATATGTGATATCTAAATCCTTCCCATTCCAATCCTGAGACACTCCCTATAGCATGAGATGTGATATCCAACTCTTTCCCATTCCAATCCTGAGACCCTTCCTATAGCATGAGATATGATATCTCAATACTTCTAATACCAAACGTGAGATCCTTCCGATAACATGAGATGTGATATCCAAATCCTTCCCCTTCCAAACCTGAGACCCTCCCTTTAGCATGAGATGTGATATCCAACTCCTTCCCATTCCAATCCTGAGACCCTTCTGATAGCATGAGATGTGATATCTCAATGCTTCTAATACCAAACCTGAGATCCTTCCGATAGCATGAGATGTGATATCTCAATGCTTCTAATACCAAACCTGAGATCCTTCCTATAACATGAGATGTGATATCCAAATCCTTCCCCTTCCAAACCTGAGACCCTCCCTTTAGCATGAGATGTGATATCCAACTCCTTCCCATTCCATTCCTGAGACCCTTCTGATAGCATGAGATGTGATATCTCAATGCCTCTAATACCAAACCTGAGCTCCTACCTCTAACATGAAATGTGATATCCAACTCTTTCCCCTTCCAAACCTGAGAGCCTTCCTATAGCATGAGATGTGATATCCAAGTCCTTCCCATTCCAATCCTGAGACCCTTCCTATAGCTTGAGATGTGATATCCAACTCCTTCCCATTCCAATTCTGAGACCCTTCCTATACTCTGAGACTTGATATCTCAATGCTTCTAATACCAAACCTGAGACCCGTAATATAACATGAGATGTGATATCCAAATCCTTCCCCTTCCAAACCTTAGACCCTTCCTTTATCATGAGATGTGATATCCAACTCCTTCCCATTCCAATCCTGAGACCCTTCCGATATCATGAGATGTGATATCTCAAAGCTTCTAATATCAAACTTGAGACCCTCCCTATAGCATGAGATGTGATATCCAAGTCCTTCCCATTCCAATCCTGAGACCCTTCCTATAGCATGAGATGTGATATCTCAATGCTTCTAATACCAAACCTGAGACCCTTCCTATAACATGAGATGGGAATATCCAACTCCTTCCCATTCCAATCCTGAGACCCTTCCGATAGCAGAGATGTGATATCTCAATGCTTATACCAAACCTGAGACCCTTCCTATGGCATGAGATGTGATATCCAACTCCTTGCCATTCAAATCCTGAGACCCTTCCTATAGCATGAGAAGGGATATCCAACTCCTTCCCAATCCAATCCTGAGACCCTTCCGATAGCAGAGACGTGATATCTCAATGCTTCTACCAAACCTGAGACCCTTCCTTTAGCATGAGATGTGATATCCAAATCCTTCACATTCCAATCCTGAGACCCTTCCTATAGCATGAGATGTGATATCTCAATGCTTCTAATACCAAACCTGAGATCCTTCCTATAACATGAGATGTGATATCCAATTCCTTCCCATTCCAAACCTGAGACCCTTCCTATTGGATGAGATGTGATATCCAACTCCTTCCCATTCCAACCCTGAGACCCTTCCTATAGCATGAGATGTGATGTCTCAATGCTTCTAATACCAAACCTGAGATCCTTCCTATAACATGAGATGTGATATCCAACTCCTTCCATTCCAATCCTGAGACCCGTCCTGTAGCATGAGATGTGATATCTCAATGCTTATACCAAACCTGAGACCCTTCCTATAGCATGAGATGTGATATCCAACTACTTCCCATTCCAATCCTGAGACCCTTCCTATAGCATGAGATGTGATATCCAAGTCCTTCCCATTCCAACCCTGAGACCCTTCCTATAGCATGAGATGTGATGTCTCAATGCTTCTAATACCAAACCTGAGATCCTTCCTATAACATGAGATGTGATATCCAACTCCTTCCATTCCAATCCTGAGACCCGTCCTATAGCATTAGATGTGATATCTCAATGCTTATACCAAAGCTGAGACCCTTCCTATAGCATGAGATGTGATATCCAACTACTTCCCATTCCAATCCTGAGACCCTTCCTATAGCATGAGATGTGATATCTCAATGCTTCTAATACCAAACCTGAGATCCTTCCTCTAACATGAAATGTGATATCCAACTCCTTCCCTTTCCAAACCTAAGAGCCTATCTATAGCATGAGATGTGATATCCAAGTCCTTCCCATTCCAACCCTTAGACCCTTCCTACAGCATGCAATATGATATCTCAATGATTCTAATAACAAACCTGAGACCCGTCCTATAACATGAGTTGGGATATCCAACTCCTTCCCATTCCAATCCTGAGACACTTCCGATAGCAGAGATGTGATATCTCAATGCTTATACCAAACCTGAGACCCTTCCTATAACATGAGATGTGATATCCAAATCCTTCCCGTTCCAAACCTGAGACCCTTCCTTTAGCATGAGATGTGATATCCAGCTCCTTCCCATTCCAATCCTGAGACACTTCCGATAGCATGAGATGTGATATCTCAATGCTTCTAATATCAAAACTGAGACCCCCCCTATAGCATGATATGTGATATCTAAGTCCTTCCCATTCCAATCCTGAGACCCTTCCTATTGGATGAGATGTGATATCCAACTCCTTCCCATTCCAACCCTGAGACCCTTCCTATAGCATGAGATGTGATGTCTCAATGCTTCTAATACCAAACCTGAGATCCTTCCTATAACATGAGATGTGATATCCAACTCCTTCCATTCCAATCCTGAGACCCGTCCTATAGCATGAGATGTGATATCTCAATGCTTATACCAAACCTGAGACCCTTCCTATAGCATGAGATGTGATATCCAACTACTTCCCATTCCAATCCTGAGACCCTTCCTATAGCATGAGATGTGATATCTCAATGCTTCTAATACCAAACCTGAGATCCTTCCTCTAACATGAAATGTGATATCCAACTCCTTCCCTTTCCAAACCTAAGAGCCTATCTATAGCATGAGATGTGATATCCAAGTCCTTCCCATTCCAATCCTTAGACCCTTCCTACAGCATGCAATATGATATCTCAATGATTCTAATAACAAACCTGAGACCCGTCCTATAGCATGAGATATGATATCCAAGTCCTTCCCATTCCAATCCTGAGACCCTTCCTATAACATGAAATGTGATATCCAACTCCTTCCCATTCCAACCTGAGACCCTTCCTATAGGATGAGATGGGATATCCAACTTCTTCCAAATCCAATACTGATACCCTTCCGATAGCATGAGATGTGATATCCCAATGCTTCTACCAAACCTGAGACCCATACTATGGCATGAGATGTGATATCAAACTCCTTTCCATTCCAATCCTGAGACCCTTCCTATAGCTTGAGGTGTGATATCCAACTCCTTCCCATTCCAATTCTGAGACCCTTCTTATACCATGAGACTTGATATCTCAATACTTCTAACACCAAACCTGAGACCCGTCCTATAACATGAGATGTGATATCCAAATCCTTCCCCTTCCAAACCTTAGACCCTTCCTTTATCATGAGATGTGGTATCCAACTCCTTCCCATTCCAATCCTGAGACCCTTCTGATAGCATGAGATGTGATATCTCAATGCTTCTAATACCAAACCTGAGATCCTTCCGATAGCATGAGATGTGATATCTCAATGCTTCTAATACCAAACCTGAGATCCTTCCTATAACATGAGATGTGATATCCAAATCCTTCCCCTTCCAAACCTGAGACCCTCCCTTTAGCATGAGATGTGATATCCAACTCCTTCCCATTCCATTCCTGAGACCCTTCTGATAGCATGAGATGTGATATCTCAATGCCTCTAACACCAAACCTGAGATCCTACCTCTAACATGAAATGTGATATCCAACTCTTTCCCCTTCCAAACCTGAGAGCCTTCCTATAGCATGAGATGTGATATCCAGGTCCTTCCCATTCCAATCCAGAGACCCTTCCTATAGCTTGAGATGTGATATCCAACTCCTTCCCATTCCAATTCTGAGACCCTTCCTATACTCTGAGACTTGATATCTCAATGCTTCTAATACCAAACCTGAGACCCGTAATATAACATGAGATGTGATATCCAAATCCTTCCCCTTCCGAACCTTAGACCCTTCCTTTATCATGAGATGTGATATCCAACTCCTTCCCATTCCAATCCTGAGACCCTTCCGATATCATGAGATGTGATATCTCAAAGCTTCTAATATCAAACTTGAGACCCTCCCTATAGCATGAGATGTGATATCCAAGTCCTTCCCATTCCAATCCTGAGACCCTTCCTATAGCATGAGATGTGATATCTCAATGCTTCTAATACCAAACCTGAGACCCTTCCTATAACATGAGATGGGAATATCCAACTCCTTCCCATTCCAATCCTGAGACCCTTCCGATAGCAGAGATGTGATATCTCAATGCTTATACCAAACCTGAGACCCTTCCTATGGCATGAGATGTGATATCCAAATCCTTGCCATTCAAATCCTGAGACCCTTCCTATAGCATGAGAAGGGATATCCAACTCCTTCCCAATCCAATCCTGAGACCCTTCCGATAGCAGAGACGTGATATCTCAATGCTTCTACCAAACCTGAGACCCTTCCTTTAGTATGAGATGTGATATCCAAATCCTTCACATTCCAATCCTGAGACCCTTCCTATAGCATGAGATGTGATATCTCAATGCTTCTAATACCAAACCTGAGATCCTTCCTATAACATGAGATGTGATATCCAATTCCTTCCCATTCCAAACCTGAGACCCTTCCTATTGGATGAGATGTGATATCCAACTCCTTCCCATTCCAACCCTGAGACCCTTCCTATAGCATGAGATGTGATGTCTCAATGCTTCTAATACCAAACCTGAGATCCTTCCTATAACATGAGATGTGATATCCAACTCCTTCCATTCCAATCCTGAGACCCGTCCTATAGCATGAGATGTGATATCTCAATGCTTATACCAAACCTGAGACCCTTCCTATAGCATGAGATGTGATATCCAACTACTTCCCATTCCAATCCTGAGACCCTTCCTATAGCATGAGATGTGATATCTCAATGCTTCTAATACCAAACCTGAGATCCTTCCTCTAACATGAAATGTGATATCCAACTCCTTCCCTTTCCAAACCTAAGAGCCTATCTATAGCATGAGATGTGATATCCAAGTCCTTCCCATTCCAATCCTTAGACCCTTCCTACAGCATGCAATATGATATCTCAATGATTCTAATAACAAACCTTAGACCCGTCCTATAGCATGAGATATGATATCCAAGTCCTTCCCATTCCAATCCTGAGACCCTTCCTATAACATGAAATGTGATTTCCAACTCCTTCCCATTCCAACCTGAGACCCTTCCTATAGCATGAGATGGGATATCCAACTTCTTCCAAATCCAATACTGATACCCTTCCGATAGCATGAGATGTGATATCCCAATGCTTCTACCAAACCTGAGACCCATACTATGGCATGAGATGTGATATCAAACTCATTTCCATTCCAATCCTGAGACCCTTCCTATAGCTTGAGGTGTGATATCCAACTCCTTCCCATTCCAATTCTGAGACCCTTCTTATACCATGAGACTTGATATCTCAATGCTTCTAATACCAAACCTGAGACCCGTCCTATAACATGAGATGTGATATCCAAATCCTTCCCCTTCCAAACCTTAGACCCTTCCTTTATCATGAGATGTGGTATCCAACTCCTTCCCATTCCAATCCTGAGACCCTTCTGATAGCATGAGATGTGATATCTCAATGCTTCTAATACCAAACCTGAGATCCTTCCGATAGCATGAGATGTGATATCTCAATGCTTCTAATACCAAACCTGAGATCCTTCCTATAACATGAGATGTGATATCCAAATCCTTCCCCTTCCAAACCTGAGACCCTCCCTTTAGCATGAGATGTGATATCCAACTCCTTCCCATTCCATTCCTGAGACCCTTCTGATAGCATGAGATGTGATATCTCAATGCCTCTAACACCAAACCTGAGATCCTACCTCTAACATGAAATGTGATATCCAACTCTTTCCCCTTCCAAACCTGAGAGCCTTCCTATAGCATGAGATGTGATATCCAGGTCCTTCCCATTCCAATCCAGAGACCCTTCCTATAGCTTGAGATGTGATATCCAACTCCTTCCCATTCCAATTCTGAGACCCTTCCTATACTCTGAGACTTGATATCTCAATGCTTCTAATACCAAACCTGAGACCCGTAATATAACATGAGATGTGATATCCAAATCCTTCCCCTTCCAAACCTTAGACCCTTCCTTTATCATGAGATGTGATATCCAACTCCTTCCCATTCCAATCCTGAGACCCTTCCGATATCATGAGATGTGATATCTCAAAGCTTCTAATATCAAACTTGAGACCCTCCCTATAGCATGAGATGTGATATCCAAGTCCTTCCCATTCCAATCCTGAGACCCTTCCTATAGCATGAGATGTGATATCTCAATGCTTCTAATACCAAACCTGAGACCCTTCCTATAACATGAGATGGGAATATCCAACTCCTTCCCATTCCAATCCTGAGACCCTTCCGATAGCAGAGATGTGATATCTCAATGCTTATACCAAACCTGAGACCCTTCCTATGGCATGAGATGTGATATCCAACTCCTTGCCATTCAAATCCTGAGACCCTTCCTATAGCATGAGAAGGGATATCCAACTCCTTCCCAATCCAATCCTGAGACCCTTCCGATAGCAGAGACGTGATATCTCAATGCTTCTACCAAACCTGAGACCCTTCCTTTAGCATGAGATGTGATATCCAAATCCTTCACATTCCAATCCTGAGACCCTTCCTATAGCATGAGATGTGATATCTCAATGCTTCTAATACCAAACCTGAGATCCTTCCTATAACATGAGATGTGATATCCAATTCCTTCCCATTCCAAACCTGAGACCCTTCCTATTGGATGAGATGTGATATCCAACTCCTTCCCATTCCAACCCTGAGACCCTTCCTATAGCATGAGATGTGATGTCTCAATGCTTCTAATACCAAACCTGAGATCCTTCCTATAACATGAGATGTGATATCCAACTCCTTCCATTCCAATCCTGAGACCCTTCCTATAGCATGAGATGTGATATCTCAATGCTTATACCAAACCTGAGACCCTTCCTATAGCATGAGATGTGATATCCAACTACTTCCCATTCCAATCCTGAGACCCTTCCTATAGCATGAGATGTGATATCTCAATGCTTCTAATACCAAACCTGAGATCCTTCCTCTAACATGAAATGTGATATCCAACTCCTTCCCTTTCCAAACCTAAGAGCCTATCTATAGCATGAGATGTGATATCCAAGTCCTTCCCATTCCAATCCTTAGACCCTTCCTACAGCATGCAATATGATATCTCAATGATTCTAATAACAAACCTGAGACCCGTCCTATAGCATGAGATATGATATCCAAGTCCTTCCCATTCCAATCCTGAGACCCTTCCTATAACATGAAATGTGATATCCAACTCCTTCCCATTCCAACCTGAGACCCTTCCTATAGCATGAGATGGGATATCCAACTTCTTCCAAATCCAATACTGATACCCTTCCGATAGCATGAGATGTGATATCCCAATGCTTCTACCAAACCTGAGACCCATACTATGGCATGAGATGTGATATCAAACTCCTTTCCATTCCAATCCTGAGACCCTTCCTATAGCTTGAGGTGTGATATCCAACTCCTTCCCATTCCAATTCTGAGTCCCTTCTTATACCATGAGACTTGATATCTCAATGCTTCTAATACCAAACCTGAGACCCGTCCTATAACATGAGATGTGATATCCAAATCCTTCCCCTTCCAAACCTTAGACCCTTCCTTTATCATGAGATGTGGTATCCAACTCCTTCCCATTCCAATCCTGAGACCCTTCCGATATCATGAGATTTGTTATCTCAATGCTTCTAATATCAAACTTGAGACCCTCCCTGTAGCATGAGATGTGACATCCAAGTCCTTCCCATTCCAATCCTGAGACCCTTCCTATAGCATGAGATGTGATATCTCTATGCTTCTAATACCAAACCTGAGACCCTTCCTATAACATGAGATGGGATATCCAACTCCTTCCCATTCCAATCCTGAGACCCTTCCGATAGCAGAGATGTGATATCTCAAAACTTATACCAAACCTGAGACCCTTCCTATGGCCTGAGATGTCATATACAACTCCTTCCCATTCCAATCCTGAGACCCTTCCTTTAGCATGAGATGTGATATCTCAATGCTTATACCAAATCTGAGACCCTTCCTATAGCATGAGATGTGATATCCAAATCCTTCCCATTCCAATCCTGAGACCCTTCCTATAGCATGAGATGTGATATCTCAATGCTTATACCAAACCTGAGAGCCTACCTATAGCATGAGATGTGATATCCAAGTCCATCCCATTCCAATCCTTAGACCCTTCCTACAGCATGCAATGTGATATCTCAATGATTCTAATACCAAACCAGAGACTCTTACTATAACATGAGATGGGATATCCAACTCCTTCCCATTCCAATCCTGAGCCGCTTCCGATAGCAGAGATGTGATATCTCAATGCTTATACCAAACCTGAGACCCTTCCTATAACATGAGATGTGATATCCAACTCCTTCCCGTTCCAAACCTGAAACACTAACTATAGCATATGTGATATCCAACTCCTTCCCATTCCAAACATGAGACCCTTCCTATAGCAAGAAAGTAATATCCAACTCCTACCCATTCCAATCCTGAGACCCTTCCTATAGCAAGAGATGTGATATCCAAATCCTTCCCATTCCAATCCTGAGACCCTTCCTATAACATGAGATGTGATATCCAACTCCTTCCCATTCCAACCTGAGACACTTCCTATAGCATGAGAAGGGATATCCAACTCCTTCCCAATCCAATCCTGAGACCCTTCCGATAGCAGAGATGTGATATCTCAATGCTTATACCAAACCTGAGACCCTTCCTATGGCATGAGATGTGATATCCAACTCCTTGCCATTCAAATCCTGAGACCCTTCCTATAGCATGAGAAGGGATATCCAACTCCTTCCCAATCCAATCCTGAGACCCTTCTGTTAAGACAGATTTCTGAACTCTGTCCTGGTGGCGCAGAAGTTCAGAAGGCCAACCTAATTACTTGGAACAGGGTAACCTCTGGACAAGCCAGACCAATCAAGGTAGCGATCGCGGCGGTCAAGACTAGGTCTCAAGGGGGGTGAGGGTGACTGAAAGCCCGCAATGAGCACACAAAGCAAGAGCGCTTACAAACTACTCCAAACAGTTGTTATATGAAAAATAGATACACATTTATTTTAAGGCCTTTAAAATAATGACCGTAGCGAGAAAATCACAATATCACAATATTAAACCAACACATACCATATCAACACAATATATATACAAATACACAGTCGCAAGCGTTTAAAGCACGAAATATGTAGTCCCCCTGAAAGGAAAGGAAAACAGGCAGTGCGATAACGCTTTAGACTCAGTTCGCCTTCAGAGGCACCTAACTAGATGGAAGTCCGAGCCCTGCGAAGAGTGGAGCCTTGTGCTCAAAGTACCTGCCACGCCGGTGCCAACGGGCAAAAGGGGAAGCTCTTCGGAGGAAGTCAGGCAGTTCGGGTTAGTGCACAGCAGAAGGAGAACAGGTTCCGCAACTCAAGCGCAGCCTCCACAGCGGGCAGAAGCAGAGCGCGAGTACGGCCAAAAGGGGGCTGTTTTTACACAGCAGGGAAAAGCAATGGGATACTGCAGGAGGGCGACCAGATCCTAGCTAAACTACTCACCGGTCCCCGAAGCAAGCAGACCCAGGCTTCTCCACGTTAGTTTCAGCAGCTGGCAGGTTCAGAAGAGCAGGGAACGCCTCGTAGTCGTGTAGAGCAAAAAGACGTCCCAATCGATGAAACCAGCACAGTTTTGTTGCCGCAGCAGGACAACGGAGCGGCCGTGTGTATTCAAGCCAAATGTACACTCCTCCCTTCAGACTTGGGAACGCCAAGTGTACGAAGCGTGGGAGAGTGACAAGGACTCGAAATACAACACAACCTGGCGGCAGTTACAGAGCAGGACTCCCTTGTAAGCTGGTCAGTCAACTGGATGGCCCAGAGACACTTCCGAAGGCTTACTTGGCAGGAGAGGATGAAGTCGCCGGGAATAGCTGTTCCTGCTATTCCAAAGGTCGAAGCACCAGTACAGGCCTTCTGGTTCGATCCAAGGAGGAAAGGGCTTCACAGGACGACCGCAGTGCAAAGGAGGATTCCTTCAGCGGGTCACCAGCGTTTCCTCGGTCCAGCCTCTTGGTTGCAGGATACTTGGCTCCTGTATTCCTTCATTCGTGAGAACTCAGGAGATCGACATGGTAGTGGTGTTTCCAGCTCCCTCTTATCCACGGTTCCCTTCGCGCCAAAACGGAGGGGAGCCAATGGGAGATCCGCTCATCAACACACATACCATACGTGGACCAATCACGGACCACGGTGGTCCCAGGCATTCACACCACCCTAGACTCTCTGGCACCCAGGATGTGTATTGGGACCAGACATCCCAGCCCACACCCTGGAGGCACACAAACGACATGTAGAAGCCCGCGAAAGCCACCACGTTTCGCGGGAAAGTACATGCCCAAATAAGGAAGGCCCCGGGTCGCCCGACCTGGGGAAGGTGAAGGGAGCAAGACGGTCAGTGGACAAGACAAAGGAGCCTCGTGGTCTGGCCATTTTGGGAGCCAGGCCACCATTTTGGGTTCAGTGCGAAAAACGTGCTCAGAACGCCAAAAGGAGCTCAAAATAAACAAAACGATCGCTGCCACCATTCGAGTCCCTGAATGACTTGCACCGATCAAATACCATCCTAAAAGAGTATCTAGGGTCTGTAGAAGGCTAGAGACCCAAGAGAGCTGTAACTTAGCTTACAGTGCCCTCTTGTGTCATGTTGCACTAAAGCCGCTACACGATAGAAGAAACTACGGGAAACAGCGTTCCCCGGTACTGACTGTCTTAAGGGCATGTCAGTTTCCCCGTAAGAAAAGAGCGAAAGCCCAGAGGAGTGCGGCAGAAGGCTGCACTTCTCTGGCAAAGTCAATAACAAGGTGAAAACAACAGCAAAAAGTTTAGGGGTTGTCACATGGAAGGAAAATTACCTGCAATCATGAAATCTTTCCTAACACTCGCCCCTCCCAGACTATGGACAGGGGGAACTAATCCACCCCTGGATGAGTCTCTTGTTCAGGTCGGTTAAACATTCTGGACAACCCATCAGCATTGCTATGTTGGACACCTGGCCTATGCTCAATAGTGAAGTCGAAGCCTTGTAGACTTATGGACCACCTAAGCAACTTTGGATTCTCCCCCTTCATGTTCATTAGCCACTTTAACGGCTTATGGTCAGTCTGCACAGTGAAGTGGGTCCCATAGAGGTAGGGCCTCAGCTTCCTTAGGGCCCACACAACAGAGAAACATTCTTTCTCTACCGTGGACCATCTGAGCTCTCTGTCCTTAAGCTGGCGACTAATAAAACCAATAGGGTGTTCCTTACCCTTCTCATCTACTTGTGATAGTACAGCTCCTATCCCAGTGTCAGAGGCATCCGTCTGCACGATAAAAGGTCTTTGATAATCAGGGGCCCTAAGCACAGGCGCTTAGCACAAGGAGTCTTTTAAGCCATTGAAGGCCTTCTCACACTCGTCGGTCCAAGTTACCTTCTTGGGTTTCTTCGGAGTTGTGAGGGCAGTCAGAGGAGCAGCTATGGTGATATCCAACTCCTTCCCGTTCCAAACCTGAGACACTAACTATAGCATATGTGATATCCAACTGCTTCCCATTCCAAACATGAGACCCTTCCTATAGCAAGAAAGTAATATCCAACTCCTACCCATTCCAATCCTGAGACCCTTCCTATAGCAAGAGATGTGATATCCAACTCCTTCCCATTCAAATCCTGAGACCCTTCCTATAGCATGAGAAGGGATATCCAACTCCTTCCCAATCCAATCCTGAGACCCTTCCGATAGCAGAGACGTGATATCTCAATGCTTCTACCGAACCTGAGACCCTTCCTTTAGCATGAGATGTGATATCCAAATCCTTCACATTCCAATCCTGAGACCCTTCCTATAGCATGAGATGTGATATCTCAATGCTTCTAATACCAAACCTGAGATCCTTCCTATAACATGAGATGTGATATCCAATTCCTTCCCATTCCAATCCTGAGACCCTTCCTATTGGATGAGATGCGATATCCAACTCCTTCAAATTCCAACCCTGAGACCCTTCCTATAGCATGAGATGTGATGTCTCAATGCTTCTAATACCAAACCTGAGATCCTTCCTATAACATGAGATGTGATATCCAACTCCTTCCATTCCAATCCTGAGACCCGTCCTATAACATGAGATGTGATATCCAACTCCTTCCCATTCCAACCTGAGACACTTCCTATAGCATGAGAAGGGATATCCAACTCCTTCCCAATCCAATCCTGAGACCCTTCCGATAGTAGAGATGTGATATCTCAATGCTTATACCAAACCTGAGACCCTTCCTATGGCATGAGATGTGATATCCAACTTCTTGCCATTCAAATCCTGAGACCCTTCCTATAGCAAGAGATGAGATATCCAAATCCTTCCCATTCCAATCCTGAGACCCTTCCTATAACATGAGATGTGATATCCAACTCCTTCCCATTCCAACCTGAGACACTTCCTATAGCATGAGAAGGGATATCCAACTCCTTCCCAATCCAATCCTGAGACCCTTCCGATAGTAGAGATGTGATATCTCAATGCTTATACCAAACCTGAGACCCTTCCTATGGCATGAGATGTGATATCCAACTCCTTGCCATTCAAATCCTGAGACCCTTCCTATAGCATGAGAAGGGATATCCAACTCCTTCCCAATCCAATCCTGAGACCCTTCTGATAGCAGAGACGTGATATTTCAATGCTTCTACCAAACCTGAGACCCTTCCTTTAGCATGAGATGTGATATCCAAATCCTTCACATTCCAATCCTGAGACCCTTCCTATAGCATGAGATGTGATATCTCAATGCTTCTAATACCAAACCTGAGATCCTTCCTATAACATGAAATGTGATATCCAATTCCTTCCCATTCCAAACCTGAGACCCTTCCTATTGGATGAGATGTGATATCCAACTCCTTCCCATTCCAACCCTGAGACCCTTCCTATAGCATGAGATGTGATGTCTCAATGCTTCTAATACCAAACCTGAGATCCTTCCTATAACATGAGATGTGATATCCAACTCCTTCCATTCCAATCCTGAGACCCGTCCTTTAGCATGAGATGTGATATCTCAATGCTTATACCAAACCTGAGACCCTTCCTATAGCATGAGATGTGATATTCAACTACTTCCCATTCCAATCCTGAGACCCTTCCTATAGCATGAGATGTGATATCTCAATGCCTCTAATACCAAACCTGAGATCCTTCCTCTAACATGAAATGTGATATCCAACTCCTTCCCTTTCCAAACCTAAGAGCCTATCTATAGCATGAGATGTGATATCCAAGTCCTTCCCATTCCAACCCTTAGACCATTCCTACAGCATGCAATATGATATCTCAATGATTCTAATAACAAACCTGAGACCCGTCCTATAACATGAGATGGGATATCCAACTCCTTCCCATTCCAAACCTGAGACCCTTCCTTTAGCATGAGATGTGATATCCAGCTCCTTCCCATTTCAATCCTGAGACATTTCCGATAGCATGAGATGTGATATCTCAATGCTTCTAATATCAAAACTGAGACCCTCCCTATAGCATGATATGTGATATCTAAGTCCTTCCCATTCCAATCCTGAGACACTCCCTATAGCATGAGATGTGATATCCAACTCTTTCCCATTCCAATCCTGAGACCCTTCCTATAGCATGAGATATGATATCTCAATACTTCTAATACCAAACGTGAGATCCTTCCGATAACATGAGATGTGATATCCAAATCCTTCCCCTTCCAAACCTGAGACCCTCCCTTTAGCATGAGATGTGATATCCAACTCCTTCCCATTCCAATCCTGAGACCCTTCTGATAGCATGAGATGTGATATCTCAATGCTTCTAATACCAAACCTGAGATTCTTCCGATAGCATGAGATGAGATATCTCAATGCTTCTAATACCAAACCTGAGATCCTTCCTATAACATGAGATGTGATATCCAAATCCTTCCCCTTCCAAACCTGAGACCCTCCCTTTAGCATGAGATGTGATATCCAACTCCTTCCCATTCCATTCCTGAGACCCTTCTGATAGCATGAGATGTGATATCTCAATGCCTCTAATACCAAACCTGAGATCCTACCTCTAATATGAAATGTGATATCCAACTCTTTCCCCTTCCAAACCTGAGACATTTCCGATAGCATGAGATGTAATATCTCAATGCTTCTAATATCAAAACTGAGACCCTCCCTATAGCATGATATGTGATATCTAAGTCCTTCCCATTCCAATCCTGAGACACTCCCTATAGCATGAGATGTGATATCCAACTCTTTCCCATTCCAATCCTGAGACCCTTCCTATAGCATGAGATATGATATCTCAATACTTCTAATACCAAACGTGAGATCCTTCCGATAACATGAGATGTGATATCCAAATCCTTCCCCTTCCAAACCTGAGACCCTCCCTTTAGCATGAGATGTGATATCCAACTCCTTCCCATTCCAATCCTGAGACCCTTCTGATAGCATGAGATGTGATATCTCAATGCTTCTAATACCAAACCTGAGATTCTTCCGATAGCATGAGATGAGATATCTCAATGCTTCTAATACCAAACCTGAGATCCTTCCTATAACATGAGATGTGATATCCAAATCCTTCCCCTTCCAAACCTGAGACCCTCCCTTTAGCATGAGATGTGATATCCAACTCCTTCCCATTCCATTCCTGAGACCCTTCTGATAGCATGAGATGTGATATCTCAATGCCTCTAATACCAAACCTGAGATCCTACCTCTAATATGAAATGTGATATCCAACTCTTTCCCCTTCCAAACCTGAGAGCCTTCCTATAGCATGAGATGTGATATCCAAGTCCTTCCCATTCCAATCCTGAGACCCTTCCTATAGCTTGAGATGTGATATCCAACTCCTTCCCATTCCAATTCTGAGACCCTTCCTATACTCTGAGACTTGATATCTCAATGCTTCTAATACCAAACCTGAGACCCGTAATATAACATGAGATGTGATATCCAAATCCTTCCCCTTCCAAACCTTAGACCCTTCCTTTATCATGAGATGTGATATCCAACTCCTTCCCATTCCAATCCTGAGACCCTTCCGATATCATGAGATGTGATATCTCAAAGCTTCTAATATCAAACTTGAGACCCTCCCTATAGCATGAGATGTGATATCCAAGTCCTTCCCATTCCAATCCTGAGACCCTTCCTATAGCATGAGATGTGATATCTCAATGCTTCTAATACCAAACCTGAGACCCTTCCTATAACATGAGATGGGAATATCCAACTCCTTCCCATTCCAATCCTGAGACCCTTCCGATAGCAGAGATGTGATATCTCAATGCTTATACCAAACCTGAGACCCTTCCTATGGCATGAGATGTGATATCCAACTCCTTGCCATTCAAATCCTGAGACCCTTCCTTTAGCATGAGAAGGGATATCCAACTCCTTCCCAATCCAATCCTGAGACCCTTCCGATAGCAGAGACGTGATATCTCAATGCTTCTAATACCAAACCTGAGATCCTTCCTATAACATGAGATGTGATATCCAATTCCTTCCCATTCCAAACCTGAGACCCTTCCTATTGGATGAGATGTGATATCCAACTCCTTCCCATTCCAACCCTGAGACCCTTCCTATAGCATGAGATGTGATGTCTCAATGCTTCTAATACCAAACCTGAGATCCTTCCTATAACATGAGATGTGATATCCAACTCCTTCCATTCCAATCCTGAGACCCGTCCTATAGCATGAGATGTGATATCTCAATGCTTATACCAAACCTGAGACCCTTCCTATAGCATGAGATGTGATATCCAACTACTTCCCATTCCAATCCTGAGACCCTTCCTATAGCATGAGATGTGATATCTCAATGCTTCTAATACCAAACCTGAGATCCTTCCTCTAACATGAAATGTGATATCCAACTCCTTCCCTTTCCAAACCTAAGAGCCTATCTATAGCATGAGATGTGATATCCAAGTCCTTCCCATTCCAATCCTTAGACCCTTCCTACAGCATGCAATATGATATCTCAATGATTCTAATAACAAACCTGAGACCCGTCCTATAGCATGAGATATGATATCCATGTCCTTCCCATTCCAATCCTGAGACCCTTCCTATAACATGAAATGTGATATCCAACTCCTTCCCATTCCAACCTGAGACCCTTCCTATAGCATGAGATGGGATATCCAACTTCTTCCAAATCCAATACTGATACCCTTCCGATAGCATGAGATGTGATATCCCAATGCTTCTACCAAACCTGAGACCCATACTATGGCATGAGATGTGATATCAAACTCCTTCCCATTCCAATCCTGAGACCCTTCCTATAGCTTGAGGTGTGATATCCAACTTCTTCCCATTCCAATTCTGAGACCCTTCTTATACCATGAGACTTGATATCTCAATGCTTCTAATACCAAACCTGAGACCCGTCCTATAACATGAGATGTGATATCCAAATCCATCCCCTTCCAAACCTTAGACCCTTCCTTTATCATGAGATGTGGTATCCAACTCCTTCCCATTCCAATCCTGAGACCCTTCCGATATCATGAGATTTTTTATCTCAATGCTTCTAATATCAAACTTGAGACCCTCCCTATAGCATGAGATGTGACATCCAAGTCCTTCCCATTCCAATCCTGAGACCCTTCCTATAGCATGAAATGTGATATCTCTATGCTTCTAATACCAAACCTGAGACCCTTCCCATAACATGAGATGGGATATCCAACTCCTTCCCATTCCAATCCTGAGACCCTTCCGATAGCAGAGATGTGATATCTCAATGCTTATACCAAACCTGAGACCCTTCCTATGGCCTGAGATGTCATATACAACTCCTTCCCATTCCAATCCTGAGACCCTTCCTTTAGCATGAGATGTGATATCTCAATGCTTATACCAAATCTGAGACCCTTCCTATAGCATGAGATGTGATATCCAAATCCTTCCCATTCCAATCCTGAGACCCTTCCTATAGCATGAGATGTGATATCTCAATGCTTATACCAAACCTGAGATCCTTCCTCTAACATGAAATGTGATATCCAACTCCTTCCCTTTCCAAACCTAAGAGCCTATCTATAGCATGAGATGTGATATCCAAGTCCTTCCCATTCCAACCCTTAGACCCTTCCTACAGCATGCAATATGATATCTCAATGATTCTAATAACAAACCTGAGACCCGTCCTATAACATGAGATGGGATATCCAACTCCTTCCCATTCCAATCCTGAGACACTTCCGATAGCAGAGATGTGATATCTCATTGCTTATACCAAACCTGAGACTCTTCCTATAACATGAGATGTGATATCCAAATCCTTCCCGTTCCAAACCTGAGACCGTTCCTTTAGCATGAGATGTGATATCCAGCTCTTCCCATTCCAATCCTGAGACACTTCCGATAGCATGAGATGTGATATCCAGCTCCTTCCCATTCCAATCCTGAGACACTTCCGATAGCATGAGATGTGATATCTCAATGCTTCTAATATCAAAACTGAGACCCTCCCTATAGCATGATATGTGATATCTAAGTCCTTCCCATTCCAATCCTGAGACACTCCCTATAGCATGAGATGTGATATCCAACTCTTTCCCATTCCAATCCTGAGACCCTTCCTATAGCATGATATATGATATCTCAATACTTCTAATACCAAACGTGAGATCCTTCCGATAACATGAGATGTGATATCCAAATCCTTCCCCTTCCAAACCTGAGACCCTCCCTTTAGCATGAGATGTGATATCCAACTCCTTCCCATTCCAATCCTGAGACCCTTCTGATAGCATGAGATGTGATATCTCAATGCTTCTAATACCAAACCTGAGATCCTTCCGATAGCATGAGATGTGATATCTCAATGCTTCTAATACCAAACCTGAGATCCTTCCTATAACATGAGATTGATATCCAAATCCTTCCCCTTCCAAACCTGAGACCCTCCCTTTAGCATGAGATGTGATATCCAACTCCTTCCCATTCCATTCCTGAGACCCTTCTGATAGCATGAGATGTGATATATCAATGCCTCTAATACCAAACCTGAGATCCTACCTCTAACATGAAATGTGATATCCAACTCTTTCCCCTTCCAAACCTGAGAGCCTTCCTATAGCATGAGATGTGATATCCAAGTCCTTCCCATTCCAATCCTGAGACCCTTCCTATAGCTTGAGATGTGATAACCAACTCCTTCCCATTCCAATTCTTAGACCCGATGTCTCAATGCTTCTAATACCAAACCTGAGACCCGTAATATAACATGAGATGTGATATCCAAATCCTTCCCCTTCCAAACCTTAGACCCTTCCTGTTAGGACGGATTTCTGAACTCTGTCCTGGTGGCGCAGAAGTTCAGAAGGCCAACCTAATTACTTGGAACAGGGTAACCTCTGGACGAGCCAGACCAATCAAGGTAGCGATCGCGGCGGTCAAGACTAGGTCTCAAGAGGGGTGAGGGTGACTGAAAGCCCGCAATGAGCACACAAAGCAAGAGCACTTACAAACTACTCCAAACAGGTGTTATATCAAAAATATAAACACATTTATTTTAAGGCCTTTAAAACAACGACCGTAGCGAGAAAATCACAATATCACAATATTAAGCCAACACATACCATATCAACACAATATATATACAAACACGACAGTCTCAAGCATTAGAGGCACGAAATGTGTAGTCCACCTGCAAGGGAAGGAAAACAGGCAGTGCGATAATGCTTTAGACTCAGTTCGCCTTCAGAGGCACCTAACTAGATGGAAGTCCGAGCCCTGCGAAGAGTGGAGCCTTGTGCTCAAAGTACCTGCCCACGCTGGTGCCAACGGGCAAAAGGAGAAGCTCTTCGGAGGAAGTCAGGCAGTTCGGGTTAGTGCACCACAGAAGAAGAACAGGTTCCGCGACTCAAGCGCAGCCTCCACAGCGAGCAGAAGCAGAGCGCGAGTACGGACAAAAGGGTGCTGTTTTTACACAGCGGGGAAAAGCAATGGGATACTGCAGGAGGGCGACCAGATCCTAGCTAAACTACTCACCGGTCCCCGATGCAAGCAGACCCAGGCTTCTCCACGTTAGTTTCAGCAGCTGGCAGGTTCAGAAGAGTCGGGAAATGCCTCGTCGTCGTGTAGAGCAAAAAGACGTCCCAATCGAAGAAACCTGCACAGTTTTGTCACCACCGCAGGGCAACGGAGCGGCCGTGTGTATCCGAGCCAAATGTACACTCCTCCCTTCAGACCTGGGAACGCCAAGTGCACGAAGCGTGGGAGAGTGGCAAGGACTCGGGATACAACACAACCTGGCGGCGGTTACAGAGCAGGACTCCCTTGTAAGCTGGTCAGTCAACTTAATGGCCCAGAGACACTTCCGAAGGCTTACTTGGCAGGAGATGATGAAGTCGCCGGGAATAGCTGTTCCTGCTATTCCAAAGGTCGAAGCACCAGTACAGGCCTTCTGGTTCGATCAAAGGAGGAAAGGGTTTCACAGGACGACAGCAGTGCAAAGGAGGAGTCCTTCAGCGGGTCACCAGCGATTCCTCGGTCCAGCCTCTTGGTTGCAGGATACTTGGCTCCTGTATTCCTTCGTTCGTGAGAACTCAGGAGATCGACATGGTAGTGGTGTTTCCAGCCCCCTCTTATCCACGGTTCCCTTCGCGCCAAAACGGAGGGGAGCCAATGGGAGATCCGCTCATCAACACACATACCATACGTGGACCAATCACGGACCAAGGTGGTCCCAGGCATTCACACTACCCTAGACTCTCTGGCACCCAGGATGTGTATTGGGACCAGACATCCCAGCCCACACTCTGGAGGCACACAAAAGACATGTAGAAGCCTGCGAAAGCATCCGTGTTTCGCGGGAAAGTACATGCCCAAATAAGGAAGGCCCCGGGTCGCTCGACCTGGGGAAGGTGAAGGGAGCAAGACGGTCAGTGGACAGGACAAAGGAGCCTCGTGGTCTGGCCATTTTGGGAGCCAGGCCACCATTTTGGGTTCAGCGCGAAAAATGTGCTCAGAACGCCAAAAGGAGCTCAAAATACACAAAACGATTGCTGCCACCATTCCAGTCCCTGAATGACTTGCACCGATCAAATACAATCCTAAACGAGTATCTAGGGCCTGTAGAAGGCTAGAGACCCAAGAGAGCTGTAACTTAGCTTACAGTGCCCTCTTGTGTCATGTTGCACTAAAGCCGCAACACGATAAAAGAAACTACGGGAAACAGCGTTCCCCGGTACTGACTGTCTTAAGGGCATGTCAGTTTCCCCATAAGAAAAGGAGCGAAAGCCCAGAGGAGTGCAGCAGAAGCCTGCACTTCTCTGGCAAAGTCAAGAACAAGGTGAAAAACAACAGCAAAAAGTTTAGGGGTTGCCACATGGAAGGAAAATTGCCTACGATTACGAAATCTTTCCTAACACTCGCCCCTCCCAGACTATGGACAGGGGGAACTAATCCACCCCTGGATGAGTCTCTTGTTCAGGTCGGTTAAACATTCTGGACAACCCATCAGCATTGCTATGTTGGACACCTGGCCTATGCTCAATAGTGAAGTCGAAGCCTTGTAGACTTATGGACCACCTAAGCAACTTTGGATTCTCCCCTTCATGTTCATTAGCCACTTTAACGGCTTATGGTCAGTTTGCACAGTGAAGTGGGTCCCATAGAGGTAGGGCCTCAGCTTCCTTAGGGCCCACACAACAGAGAAACATTCTTTCTCTACCGTGGACCATCTGAGCTCTCTGTCCTTAAGCTGGCGACTAATAAAACCGATAGGGTGTTCCTTACCCTTCTCATCTACTTGTGATAGTACAGCTCCTATCCCAGTGTCAGAGGCGTCCGTCTGCACGATAAAAGGTCTTTGATAATCAGGTGCCCTAAGGACAGGGGCCTGGCACAAGGAGTCTTTTAAGCCATTGAAGGCCTTCTCACACTCGTCGGTCCAAGTTACCTTCTTGGGTTTCTTCGGAGTTGTGAGGGCAGTCAGAGGAGCAGCTATGGTGCCATAGTCTGCCACAAAATTGCGGTAATACCCCGTGAGTCCTAAGAAGGCTCTCACTTGGGTTTGCGTAGTGGGGGTAGGCCAGTCTTGTACTGCTTGTACTTTACTGGGTAGAGGCTGTCTCCTCCCTCCACCTACTTCATGTCCAAGGTAAACCACTGAGCCTTGTCCATTTTGGTGAGGGGCCACTCGGACACCCTCAAAAGAGCTATCTGAAGGACTGCTTGGGAACAGGTCGGGGAGAGGTTCAGACTCCTCTCCCGCAACGTCTGAAGCCAGTAGCAGTGCTGCGATTTCGACGCTTGGGCCGAAAGCCTTCAGCCTATTCACGTGAAACACTTTTGGAGCCTGTCCAGGCCTTCCAAGGTCCACTGAATAGTTAACCTCACCCAGGGGCTCCACCACTGGGTAAGGGCCTGACCATTTGTCCGGTAAAGCTCGAGGCCTTATGGGATTCATGATCAGGACTTGCTGACCAAGTGTAAAGTTGATGAGGGAAGCTTTCTGGTCGTACCAAGGTTTCACCAGCGCTTGTCCTGCCTTCAATTTATCACTAGCCAAGCCCATCAGAAGTACCATCCGTTTTCTGAGCCCTAGCACATAATCAACTACATTGGTAGTAACAGGGGGAGTGGGCATCTCCCATCCCTCTTTGACGATGGCTAAAGGTCCCCGTACGAGATGACCGAACAGAAGTTCGAAGGGGCTGAAGCCAACACCCTCCTGTGGTACCTCTCGGTAGGCAAACAGTAAGCATGAAACAAGAAGATCCCATTTTCTTCTCTGAGGCTCCTCCAGAGCCCCAATCACGCTCTTTAACGTCCTGTTGAAACGCCCCCCCAGACCATTGGTCTGAGGGTGGTATGCAGAAGAGAACCTGTAGGTGACCCCACATTCTTTCCACATAGCCTGCCTATACTTCGACATAAAGTTGCTGCCATGATCCGACACAACTTCTTTAGGGAAGCCAACCCTAGTAAATATGCCAAGTAAAGCTTCTGCAACTGACTTGGCAGTTACAGTTTTCAATGGGATGGCCTCAGGATACCGGGTTACATGGTCGACCAGCACCAGGATAAACCTATTGCCCGAGGATGTTTGCGGGTCAAGGGGACCAACGATGTCGATCCCTACCCTTTCAAATGGTACCCCCACAACTGGGAGCGGTACCAACGGAGCTTGGATTGTCGCGCCAACCTTACCAGACAACTGGCAGGCGGCACAACTCCTGCAGTGACTTTCTACTTGCTCCCCCATCTTGGGCCAGTAGAAGTGCATGGATAACCTTTGCTTGGTCCTCCTCATACCAAGGTGACCAGCAAGGGGAACGTCATGCGCCAACTGCAGGAGGAAGGGCCTAACAGCAAGGGGAACCACCAACCTCCTATGGTCTCTTTCTGTAGACTCTGTGGGCTCACTATACAGGAGTCCACCTTCCCAATAAATCCTATGCTTCCCAGGAGGTTCACCCTCAAGCTGGGAGCAGGCCTGTCTCCTTAGGCCTTCCAGAGATGGGCACTCAGTTTGGCCTTTACTGAATTCGTCCCTATCAGGACCTCCTTCAACTAACAAGTCTTTTAGTTCAGGATGATCGTTGGGGTCGAATACTTCAGGCATCGCCACCTCCTCGTCAGGCCCGGGCGATTGACCAACTTCCTCCACCGCAGTGGTAGGCGAGCTCGGGGGAATATTCTCTTTCCCTCATCGTGACTTGTTGACTCCTTTCGCCTTGGGTTTCCCCTTTGGCTGGGGCGGCGTATTGGACTTGGCCAATGCTGCCCGTGCTTGAGACTGTGTGTAGGGTCTTTCGGCAGTGTCTCCTACGAGCCCTAAAGCTCTGAGATCATTACCTAACCAGACCTTTCCCGGGACGTTTCTCTGAATGCTCACTGGAATCCTGACTGCTGTACCATTTAAAGTAAGATTTACAGGTATTACGGGAAACATACGGAGGGGGCCGTCAGCCAACTTAGTGGGCATCAGAGTAGCTCTGGCAACTTCCTCTGAGTCTACCAAGGTAGAATCCACTACAGTGCGACTGCACCCACTATCCCTAAGAGCTGGAGTATCCACTCCATTGATCAGCACACTGTCTTTAAAGTAGTGCTTGGTATTATCCGGAATCCTAGCATAAGCCTCTGCGACTTTAGGCTCCCAGGAACCCAGGGACACTAAAACTACCTCAGCCTCTATCCCGCTGGGAAATGAGTCTGAGGAGAAGGATGCTCCTGTAATCTCTTCTTCCTCGTAGGAGGAGAAGGCCAGATTAGCGGAGTGGACCCCCAAAGGTCTAACCTTACAACGGGGATCCCCCTTCACGTGGTCAGTTGCTCCACAAGAAAAACAAGCCCCAGTGGGTCTGTTTACGTAGGGAGGCTTATTGTAACCAGAGTTCTGTTTCGGAGGCTGACCTCCACTACCCTGTGAGTTCTCTTGTGTCTTACCCTTGTTTTTCTTTTTGTGGCCCTTATGGGAAGAAGATTTAGCAGATTCTCCACCCTCCATATCTTTGGACTTTTTCCCTTCCTCCTGCTTACCAGGATGAGTTTTGTCCTTATGGGACACTCGATGTGACACCCATAAATCTGCTGCAATGGCCAGCTTCTTAGGATCTATCTCCTTCGAATCGGCCAAATGCTGCTTAAGCTCCGGGGAAGAAGAAGCAAAACTGTGTTCCAGCATGACAAGATTTATCATGCCTTCGAAGGTAGAAACCTTATAACCTTCGACCCAGCCAGTTAAGTTTTTCAAGGATTCAGCGACATAAGATACCCAAGTACCACCTTCCTTTTTCTTATACTCTCGAAAACGCTTTAAATATTGGGCCGGAGTCTTCCCAAACTTTAAAATGAGAGTTTGCTTTAACATTGCGAAATCAGCTCGCTCAGCCTTCGACATTTCCATGATGGCACTACAGCCAGAATGGGGCAGTCTACTGAGCAACCACGCAATCTTATCAGCATTGTCAACTTCTTGAACTTCGCATGCATACTCAAACGCATTCAGCCAGTCCATAATGTCATTCCTTTCTTCATACACACTGAGCAGATCTTTCGGAAATCATGGATGAGAGGAGGCCCCAGACCCATGTCCAGGACCCTTGGACCCATTTGCAAACTGAAGCTTGGCCAGTTCCAACTGGTGATCCCTGTCTTTTTGTTTTTCTGCCTGTTCGATTTTTAGTTTGGCTATGCTGAATTCAAGCTCCTGCTGCCTAAACCGCAGCTCTTGCTTCTTGAATTCAAGCATAGCCTCCCCATCAGCACTGGCAGAGGAAACATTAGACATCTGGTCCTCCCTGTCCTTGTGGTCGCGATGGATCAGTGCGGCGGCAGAACCGTCGGTTCTACCAGTGAGAGCAGCCCCACCACCTTCCGCACTGTCCTCAGAAGTTATAGCGTCAAGCTGCGCTTCTTGTCACGCCACGATTCTTTGGATCATTTCCAATTTCGTGCCTTGAGAGGAAACACCTCTCTCCGCACACATCTTCTTCAATGTTTCTGATTTGGAAGCATTTAAAGTTAAGAAGGTATTTGTATCCATACTGTTAGATAGGACTATGGCCTTTTTAAAGTTATACTACAACAATTCACTACGTGTCCTGGTTGGAATAACCTGAAATGCCTTAGTTCGTGCGCAACACTGGATACCTTCAGTCGTATCCCACCGCTGTACACCAATTTGTTAAGACGGATTTCTGAACTCTGTCCTGGTGGCGCAGAAGTTCAGAAGGCCAACCTAATTACTTGGAACAGGGTAACCTCTGGACGAGCCAGACCAATCAAGGTAGCGATCGCGGCGGTCAAGACTAGGTCTCAAGAGGGGTGAGGGTGACTGAAAGCCCGCAATGAGCACACAAAGCAAGAGCGCTTACAAACTACTCCAAACAGGTGTTACATCAAAAATATAAACACATTTATTTTAAGGCCTTTAAAACAACGACCGTAGCGAGAAAATCACAATATCACAATATTAAGCCAACACATACCATATCAACACAATATATATACAAACACGACAGTCTCAAGCATTAGAGGCACGAAATGTGTAGTCCACCTGCAAGGGAAGGAAAACAGGCAGTGCGATAATGCTTTAGACTCAGTTCGCCTTCAGAGGCACCTAACTAGATGGAAGTCCGAGCCCTGCGAAGAGTGGAGCCTTGTGCTCAAAGTACCTGCCCACGCTGGTGCCAACGGGCAAAAGGAGAAGCTCTTCGGAGGAAGTCAGGCAGTTCGGGTTAGTGCACCACAGAAGAAGAACAGGTTCCGCGACTCAAGCGCAGCCTCCACAGCGAGCAGAAGCAGAGCGTGAGTACGGACAAAAGGGTGCTGTTTTTACACAGCGGGGAAAAGCAATGGGCTACTGCAGGAGGGCGACCAGATCCTAGCTAAACTACTCACCGGTCCCCGATGGAAGCAGACCCAGGCTTCTCCACGTCAGTTTCAGCAGCTGGCAGGTTCAGAAGAGTCGGGAAATGCCTCGTCGTCGTGTAGAGCAAAAAGACGTCCCAATCGAAGAAACCTGCACAGTTTTGTCACCACCGCAGGGCAACGGAGCGGCCGTGTGTATCCGAGCCAAATGTACACTCCTCCCTTCAGACCTGGGAACGCCAAGTGCACGAAGCGTGGGAGAGTGGCAAGGACTCGGGATACAACACAACCTGGCGGCGGTTACAGAGCAGGACTCCCTTGTAAGCTGGTCAGTCAACTGGATGGCCCAGAGACACTTTCGAAGGCTTACTTGGCAGGAGATGATGAAGTCGCCGGGAATAGCTGTTCCTGCTATTCCAAAGGTCGAAGCACCAGTACAGGCCTTCTGGTTCGATCAAAGGAGGAAAGGGTTTCACAGGAAGACAGCAGTGCAAAGGAGGAGTCCTTCAGCGGGTCACCAGCGATTCCTCGGTCCAGCCTCTTGGTTGCAGGATACTTGGCTCCTGTATTCCTTCGTTCGTGAGAACTCAGGAGATCGACATGGTAGTGGTGTTTCCAGCCCCCTCTTATCCACGGTTCCCTTCGCGCCAAAACGGAGGGGAGCCAATGGGAGATCCGCTCATCAACACACATACCATACGTGGACCAATCACGGACCACGGTGGTCCCAGGCATTCACACTACCCTAGACTCTCTGGCACCCAGGATGTGTATTGGGACCAGACATCCCAGCCCACACCCTGGAGGCACACAAAAGACATGTAGAAGCCTGCGAAAGCATCCGTGTTTCGCTGGAAAGTACATGCCCAAATAAGGAAGGCCCCGGGTCGCTCGACCTGGGGAAGGTGAAGGGAGCAAGACGGTCAGTGGACAGGACAAAGGAGCCTCGTGGTCTGGCCATTTTGGGAGCCAGGCCACCATTTTGGGTTCAGCGCGAAAAATGCGCTCAGAACGCCAAAAGGAGCTCAAAATACACAAAACGATTGCTGCCACCATTCCAGTCCCTGAATGACTTGCACCGATCAAATACAATCCTAAATGAGTATCTAGGGCCTGTAGAAGGCTAGAGACCCAAGAGAGCTGTAACTTAGCTTACAGTGCCCTCTTGTGTCATGTTGCACTAAAGCCGCAACACGATAAAAGAAACTACGGGAAACAGCGTTCCCCGGTACTGACTGTCTTAAGGGCATGTCAGTTTCCCCATAAGAAAAGGAGCGAAAGCCCAGAGGAGTGCAGCAGAAGGCTGCACTTCTCTGGCAAAGTCAAGAACAAGGTGAAAAACGACAGCAAAAAGTTTAGGGGTTGCCACATGGAAGGAAAATTGCCTACAATTACGAAATCTTTCCTAACACTTCCTTTATCATGAGATGTGATATCCAACTCCTTCCCATTCCAATCCTGAGACCCTTCCGATATCATGAGATGTGATATCTCAAAGCTTCTAATATCAAACTTGAGACCCTCCCTATAGCATGAGATGTGATATCCAAGTCCTTCCCATTCCAATCCTGAGACCCTTCCTATAGCATGAGATGTGATATCTCAATGCTTCTAATACCAAACCTGAGACCCTTCCTATAACATGAGATGGGAATATCCAACTCCTTCCCCTTCCAAACCTGAGACCCTCCCTTTAGCATGAGATGTGATATCCAACTCCTTCCATTCCAATCCTGAGACCCTTCCTATAGCATGAGATGTGATATCTCAATGCTTCTACCAAACCTGAGACCCTTCCTATAGCATGAGATGTGATATCCAACTCCTTCCCATTCCAATCCTGAGACCCTTCCTATAGCCTGAGATGTGATATCTCAATGCCCCTAATACCAAACCTGAGATCCTTCCTCTAACATGAAATGTGATATCCAACTCCTTCACTTTCCAAACCTGAGACCCTTCCTAGTGGATGAGATGTGATATCCAACTCCTTCCCATTCCAACCCTGAGACCCTTCCTATAGCATGAGATGTGATGTCTCAATGCTTCTAATAAAAAAACCTGAGATCCTTCCTATAACATGAGATGTGATATCCAACTCCTTCCATTCCAATCCTGAGACCCGTCCTATAGCATGAGATGTGATATCTCAATGCTTATACCAAACCTGAGACCCTTCCTATAGCATGAGATGTGATATCCAACTACTTCCCATTCCAATCCTGAGACCCTTCCTATAGCATGAGATGTGATATCTCAATGCTTCTAATACCAAACCTGAGATCCTTCCTCTAACATGAAATGTGATATCCAACTCCTTCCCTTTCCAAACCTAAGAGCCTATCTATAGCATGAGATGTGATATCCAGGTCCTTCCCATTCCAATCCTTAGACCCTTCCTACAGCATGCAATATGATATCTCAATGATTCTAATAACAAACCTGAGACCCGTCCTATAGCATGAGATATGATATCCAAGTCCTTCCCATTCCAATCCTGAGACCCTTCCTATAACATGAAATGTGATATCCAACTCCTTCCCATTCCAACCTGAGACCCTTCCTATAGCATGAGATGGGATATCCAACTTCTTCCAAATCCAATACTGATACCCTTCCGATAGCATGAGATGTGATATCCCAATGCTTCTACCAAACCTGAGACCCATACTATCGCATGAGATGTGATATCAAACTCCTTCCCATTCCAATCCTGAGACCCTTCCTATAGCTTGAGGTGTGATATCCAACTCCTTCCCATTCTAATTCTGAGACCCTTCTTATACCATGATACTTGATATCTCAATGCTTCTAATACCAAACCTGAGACCCGTCCTATAACATGAGATGTGATATCCAAATCCTTCCCCTTCCAAACCTTAGACCCTTCCTTTATCGTGAGATGTGGTATCCAACTCCTTCCCATTCCAATCCTGAGACCCTACCGATATCATGAGATTTGTTATCTCAATGCTTCTAATATCAAACTTGAGACCCTCCCTATAGCATGAGATGTGACATCCAAGTCCTTCCCATTACAATCCTGAGACCCTTCCTATAGCATGAGATGTGATATCTCTATGCTTCTAATACCAAACCTGAGACCCTTCCTATAACATGAGATGGGATATCCAACTCCTTCCCATTCCAATCCTGAGACCCTTCCGATAGCAGAGATGTGATATCTCAATGCTTATACCAAACCTGAGACCCTTCCTATGGCCTGAGATGTCATATACAACTCCTTAACATTCCAATCCTGAGACCCTTCCTTTAGCATGAGATGTGATATCTCAATGCCTATACCAAATCTGAGACCCTTCCTATAGCATGAGATGTGATATCCAAATCCTTCCCATTCCAATCCTGAGACCCTTCCTATAGCATGAGATGTGATATCTCAATGCTTATACCAAACCTGAGCGCCTACCTATAGCATGAGATGTGATATCCAAGTCCATCCCATTCCAATCCTTAGACCCTTCCTACAGCATGCGATGTGATATCTCAATGATTCTAATACCAAACCAGAGACTCTTACTATAACATGAGATGGGATATCCAACTCCTTCCCATTCCAATCCTGAGCCGCTTCCGATAGCAGAGATGTGATATCTCAATGCTTATACCAAACCTGAGACCCTTCCTATAACATGAGATGTGATATCCAACTCCTTCCCGTTCCAAACCTGAGACACTAACTATAGCATATGTGATATCCAACTCCTTCCCATTCCAAACATGAGACCCTTCCTATAGCAAGAAAGTAATATCCAACTCCTACCCATTCCAATCCTGAGACCCTTCCTATAGCAAGAGATGTGATATCCAAATCCTTCCCATTCCAATCCTGAGACCCTTCCTATAACATGAGATGTGATATCCAACTCCTTCCCATTCCAACCTGAGACACTTCCTATAGCATGAGAAGGGATATCCAACTCCTTCCCAATCCAATCCTGAGACCCTTCCGATAGCAGAGATGTGATATCTCAATGCTTATACCAAACCTGAGACCCTTCCTATGGCATGAGATGTGATATCCAACTCCTTGCCATTCAAATCCTGAGACCCTTCCTATAGCATGAGAAGGGATATCCAACTCCTTCCCAATCCAATCCTGAGACCCTTCCGATAGCAGAGACGTGATATCTCAATGCTTCTACCAAACCTGAGACCCTTCCTTTAGCATGAGATGTGATATCCAAATCCTTCACATTCCAATCCTGAGACCCTTCCTATAGCATGAGATGTGATATCTCAATGCTTCTAATACCAAACCTGAGATCTTTCCTATAACATGAGATGTGATATCCAATTCCTTCCCATTCCAAACCTGAGACCCTTCCTATTGGATGAGATGTGATATCCAACTCCTTCCCATTCCAACCCTGAGACCCTTCCTATAGCATGAGATGTGATGTCTCAATGCTTCTAATACCAAACCTGAGATCCTTCCTATAACATGAGATGTGATATCCAACTCCTTCCATTCCAATCCTGAGACCCGTTTTATAGCATGAGATGTGATATCTCAATGCTTATACCACACCTGAGACCCTTCCTAAACCATGAGATGTGATATCCAACTACTTCCCATTCCAATCCTGAGACCCTTCCTATAGCATGAGATGTGATATCTCAATGCTTCTAATACCAAACCTGAGATCCTTCCTCTAACATGAAATGTGATATCCAACTCCTTCTCTTTCCAAACCTAAGAGCCTATCTATAGCATGAGATGTGATATCCAAGTCCTTCCCATTCCAAACCTTAGACCCTTCCTACAGCATGCAATATGATATCTCAATGATTCTAATAACAAACCTGAGACCCGTCCTATAACATGAGATGGGATATCCAACTCCTTCCCATTCCAATCCTGAGACACTGCCGATAGCAGAGATGTGATATCTCAATGCTTATACCAAACCTGAGACCCTTCCTATAACATGAGATGTGATATCCAAATCCTTCCCGTTCCAAACCTGAGACCCTTCCTTTAGCATGAGATGTGATATCCAGCTCCTTCCCATTCCAATCCTGAGACACTTCCGATAGCATGAGATGTGATATCTCAATGCTTCTAATATCAAAACTGAGACCCTCCCTATAGCATGATATGTGATATCTAAGTCCTTCCCATTCCAATCCTGAGACACTCCCTATAGCATGAGATGTGATATCCAACTCTTTCCCATTCCAATCCTGAGACCCTTCCTATAGCATGAGATATGATATCTCAATACTTCTAATACCAAACGTGAGATCCTTCCGATAACATGAGATGTGATATCCAAATCCTTCCCCTTCCAAACCTGAGACCCTCCCTTTAGCATGAGATGTGATATCCAACTCCTTCCCATTCCAATCCTGAGACCCTTCTGATAGCATGAGATGTGATATCTCAATGCTTCTAATACCAAACCTGAGATCCTTCCGATAGCATGAGATGTGATATCTCAATGCTTCTAATACCAAACCTGAGATCCTTCCTATAACATGAGATGTGATATCCAAATCCTTCCCCTTCCAAACCTGAGACCCTCCCTTTAGCATGAGATGTGATATCCAACTCCTTCCCATTCCATTCCTGAGACCCTTCTGATAGCATGAGATGTGATATCTCAATGCCTCTAATACCAAACCTGAGATCCTACCTCTAACATGAAATGTGATATCCAACTCTTTCCCCCTCCAAACCTGAGAGCCTTCCTATAGCATGAGATGTGATATCCAAGTCCTTCCCATTCCAATCCTGAGACCCTTCCTATAGCTTGAGATGTGATATCCAACTCCTTCCCATTCCAATTCTGAGACCCTTCCTATACTCTGAGACTTGATATCTCAATGCTTCTAATACCAAACCTGAGACCCGTAATATAACATGAGATGTGATATCCAAATACTTCCCCTTCCAAACCTTAGACCCTTCCTTTATCATGAGATGTGATATCCAACTCCTTCCCATTCCAATCCTGAGACCCTTCCGATATCATGAGATGTGATATCTCAAAGCTTCTAATATCAAACTTGAGACCCTCCCTATAGCATGAGATGTGATATCCAAGTCCTTCCCATTCCAATCCTGAGACCCTTCCTATAGCATGAGATGTGATATCTCAATGCTTCTAATACCAAACCTGAGACCCTTCCTATAACATGAGATGGGAATATCCAACTCCTTCCCATTCCAATCCTGAGACCCTTCCGATAGCAGAGATGTGATATCTCAATGCTTATACCAAACCTGAGACCCTTCCTATGGCATGAGATGTGATATCCAACTCCTTGCCATTCAAATCCTGAGACCCTTCCTATAGCATGAGAAGGGATATCCAACTCCTTCCCAATCCAATCCTGAGACCCTTCCGATAGCAGAGACGTGATATCTCAATGCTTCTACCAAACCTGAGACCCTTCCTTTAGCATGAGATGTGATATCCAAATCCTTCACATTCCAATCCTGAGACCCTTCGTATAGCATGAGATGTGATATCTCAATGCTTCTAATACCAAACCTGAGATCCTTCCTATAACATGAGATGTGATATCCAATTCCTTCCCATTCCAAACCTGAGACCCTTCCTATTGGATGAGATGTGATATCCAACTCTTTCCCATTCCAACCCTGAGACCCTTCCTATGGCATGAGATGTGATGTCTCAATGCTTCTAATACCAAACCTGAGATCCTTCCTATAACATGAGATGTGATATCCAACTCCTTCCATTCCAATCCTGAGACCCGTCCTATAGCATGAGATGTGATATCTCAATGCTTATACCAAACCTGAGACCCTTCCTATAGCATGAGATGTGATATCCAATTACTTCCCATTCCAATCCTGAGACCCTTCCTATAGCATGAGATGTGATATCTCAATGCTTCTAATACCAAACCTGAGATCCTTCCTCTAACATGAAATGTGATATCCAACTCCTTCCCTTTCCAAACCTAAGAGCCTATCTATAGCATGAGATGTGATATCCAAGTCCTTCCCATTCCAATCCTTAGACCCTTCCTACAACATGCAATATGATATCTCAATGATTCTAATAACAAACCTGAGACCCGTCCTATAGCATGAGATATGATATCCAAGTCCTTCCCATTCCAATCCTGAGACCCTTCCTATGACATGAAATGTGATATCCAACTCCTTCCCATTCCAACCTGAGACCCTTCCTATAGCATGAGATGGGATATCCAACTTCTTCCAAATCCAATACTGATACCCTTCCGATAGCATGAGATGTGATATCCCAATGCTTCTACCAAACCTGAGACCCATACTATCGCATGAGATGTGATATCAAACTCCTTCCCATTCCAATCCTGAGACCCTTCCTATAGCTTGAGGTGTGATATCCAACTCCTTCCCATTCCAATTCTGAGACCCTTCTTATACCATGAGACTTGATATCTCAATGCTTCTAATACCAAACCTGAGACCCGTCCTATAACATGAGATGTGATATCCAAATCCTTCCCCTTCCAAACCTTAGACCCTTCCTTTATCATCAGATGTGATATCCAACTCCTTCCCATTCCAATCCTGAGACCCTTCCGATATCATGAGATTTGTTATCTCAATGCTTCTAATATCAAACTTGAGACCCTCCCTATAGCATGAGATGTGACATCCAAGTCCTTCCCATTCCAATCCTGAGACCCTTCCTATAGCATGAGATGTGATATCTCAGTGATTCTAATACCAAACCAGAGACTCTTCCTATAACATGAGATGGGATATCCAACTCCTTCCCATTCCAATCCTGAGCCGCTTCCGATAGCAGAGATGTGATATCTCAATGCTTATACCAAACCTGAGACCCTTCCTATAACATGAGATGTGATATCCAACTCCTTCCCGTTCCAAACCTGAGACACTAACTATAGCATATGTGATATCCAACTCCTTCCCATTCCAAACATGAGACCCTTCCTATAGCAAGAAAGTAATATCCAACTCCTACCCATTCCAATCCTGAGACCCTTCCTATAGCAAGAGATGTGATATCCAAATCCTTCCCATTCCAATCCTGAGACCCTTCCTATAACATGAGATGTGATATCCAACTCCTTCCCATTCCAACCTGAGACCCTTCCTATAGCATGAGAAGGGATATCCAACTCCTTCCCAATCCAATCCTGAGACCCTTCCGATAGCAGAGATGTGATATCTCAATGCTTATACCAAACCTGAGACCCTTCCTATGGCATGAGATGTGATATCCAACTCCTTGCCATTCAAATCCTGAGACCCTTCCTATAGCATGAGATGTGATATCTCTATGCTTCTAATACCAAACCTGAGACCCTTCCTATAACATGAGATGGGATATCCAACTCCTTCCCATTCCAATCCTGAGACCCTTCCGATAGCAGAGATGTGATATCTCAATGCTTATACCAAACCTGAGAACCTTCCTATGGCCTGAGATGTCATATACAACTCCTTCCCATTCCAATCCTGAGACCCTTCCTTTAGCATGTGATGTGATATCTCAATGCTTATACCAAATCTGAGACCCTTCCTATAGCATGAGATGTGATATCCAATTCCTTCCCATTCCAATCCTGAGACCCTTCCTATATCATGAGATGTGATATCTCAATGCTTATACCAAACCTGAGAGCCTACCTATAGCATGAGATGTGATATCCAAGTCCATCCCATTCCAATCCTTAGACCCTTCCTACAGCATGCGATGTGATATCTCAATGATTCTAATACCAAACCAGAGACTCTTCCTATAACATGAGATGGGATATCCAACTCCTTCCCATTCCAATCCTGAGCCGCTTCCAATAGCAGAGATGTGATATCTCAATGCTTATAACAAACCTGAGACCCTTCCTATAACATGAGATGTGATATCCAACTCCTTCCCGTTCCAAACCTGAGACACTAACTATAGCATATGTGATATCCAACTCCTTCCCATTCCAAACATGAGACCCTTCCTATAGCAAGAAAGTAATATCCAAGTCCTACCCATTCCAATCCTGAGACCCTTCCTATAGCAAGAGATGTGATATCCAAATCCTTCCCATTCCAATCCTGAGACCCTTCCTATAACATGAGATGTGATATCCAACTCCTTCCCATTCCAACCTGAGACACTTCCTATAGCATGAGAAGGGATATCCAACTCCTTCCCAATCCAGTCCTGAGACCCTTCCGATAGCAGAGATGTGATATCTCAATGCTTATACCAAACCTGAGACCCTTCCTATGGCATGAGATGTGATATCCAACTCCTTCCCAATCCAATCCTGAGACCCTTCCGATAGCAGAGACGTGATATCTCAATGCTTCTACCAAACCTGAGACCCTTCCTTTAGCATGAGATGTGATATCCAAATCCTTCACATTCCAATCCTGAGACCCTTCCTATAGCAAGAGATGTGATATCCAAATCCTTCCCATTCCAATCCTGAGACCCTTCCTATAACATGAGATGTGATATCCAACTCCTTCCCATTCCAACCTGAGACACTTCCTATAGCATGAGAAGGGATATCCAACTCCTTCCCAATCCAGTCCTGAGACCCTTCCGATAGCAGAGATGTGATATCTCAATGCTTATACCAAACCTGAGACCCTTCCTATGGCATGAGATGTGATATCCAACTCCTTCCCAATCCAATCCTGAGACCCTTCCGATAGCAGAGACGTGATATCTCAATGCTTCTACCAAACCTGAGACCCTTCCTTTAGCATGAGATGTGATATCCAAATCCTTCACATTCCAAACCTGAGACCCTTCCTATTGGATGAGATGTGATGTCCAACTCCTTCCCATTCCAACCCTGAGACCCTTCCTATGGCATGAGATGTGATGTCTCAATGCTTCTAATACCAAACCTGAGATCCTTCCTATAACATGAGATGTGATATCCAACTCCTTCCATTCCAATCCTGAGACCCGTCCTATAGCATGAGATGTGATATCTCAATGCTTATACCAAACCTGAGACCCTTCCTATAGCATGAGATGTGATATCCAACTGCTTCCCATTCCAATCCTGAGACCCTTCCTATAGCATGAGATGTGATATCTCAATGCTTCTAATACCAAACCTGAGATCCTTCCTCTAACATGAAATGTGATATCCAACTCCTTCCCTTTCCAAACCTAAGAGCCTATCTATAGCATGAGATGTGATATCCAAGTCCTTCCCATTCCAACCCTTAGACCCTTCCTACAGCATGCAATATGATATCTCAATGATTCTAATAACAAACCTGAGACCCGTCCTATAACATGAGATGGGATATCCAACTCCTTCCCATTCCAATCCTGAGACACTTCCTATAGCAGAGATGTGATATCTCAATGCTTATACCAAACCTGAGACCCTTCCTATAACATGAGATGTGATATCCAAATCCTTCCCGTTCCAAACCTGAGACCCTTCCTTTAGCATGAGATGTGATATCCAGCACCTTCCCATTCCAATCCTGAGACACTTCCGATAGCATGAGATGTGATATCTCAATGCTTCTAATATCAAAACTGAGACCCTCCCTATAGCATGATTTGTGATATCTAAGTCCTTCCCATTCCAATCCTGAGACCCTCCCTATAGCATGAGATGTGATATCCAACTCCTTCCCATTCCAATCCTGAGACCCTTCCTATAGCATGAGATATGATATCTCAATACTTCTAATACCAAACGTGAGATCCTTCCGATAACATGAGATGTGATATCCAAATCCTTCCCCTTCCAAACCTGAGACCCTCCCTTTAGCATGAGATGTGATATCCAACTCCTTCCTATTCCAATCCTGAGACTCATCTGATAGCATGAGATGTGATATCTCAATGCTTCTAATACCAAACCTGAGATCCTTCCGATAGCATGAGATGTGATATCTCAATGCTTCTAATACCAAACCTGAGATCCTTCCTATAACATGAGATGTGATATCCAAATCCTTCCCCTTCCAATCCTGAGACCCTCCCTTTAGCATGAGATGTGATATCCAACTCCTTCCCATTCCATTCCTGAGACCCTTCTGATAGCATGAAATGTGATATCTCAAAGCCTCTAATACCAAACCTGAGATACTACCTCTAACATGAAATGTGATATCCAACTCTTTCCCCTTCCAAACCTGAGAGCCTTCCTATAGCATGAGATGTGATATCCAAGTCCTTCCCATTCCAATCCTGAGACCCTTCCTATAGCTTGAGATGTGATATCCAACTCCTTCACATTCCAATTCTGAGACCCTTCCTATACTATGAGACTT